>NC_133394.1:142280261-142581551 GCF_047511655.1 Castor canadensis
ACATTATTTTTGTGTTATTTCATTTTTTCTAAACTACATGATAGGGAAGTCCCAGTATAAACATTGTTCTTTGGTTGAAGAAAGGGTCACCACCTGCCTAATCTTCATCAGGCTCCCAGAACTGAACCTCACTGTCCAAGCAACTCAGGCTGAGAAGGAAAGGATTCAATTTGAAAAACATAGAAAACACTTACAGGTCTTCAACAATAGCATTATAGTCTAGTTCAGTGTACAGACGGAAGAATAAGCAACACCAACAGCAACGCATCAAGGCTAATAGTAAGTGTGAAGGTGTGTGGTAGGGACCCTGAAGGAGAACTCTTCTTATCTTAAATACCCATGGAAGACCAGCATTTGGTCTGTCATCTTCACATGCCTGGCTTCTCAGTAAGAACATTTCACATGAGGTTCACCCACCTCCTTGAATTCTCAGTTCTTAGCCCCCGGAATCACCAGTGATCTTTTCCTCTCTTCTACTTCAGTCATACACTCCATTTGCCACACCCTTGACCCTGTCAAAACCAAAAGGCTGCCCCTGCCCCATCCTTTCAGCTCATTGGCTCTTGAAAATACTTCCACTGTCTGACCCTTCTCTCCCTCTGTCACACTCACCAAGTGAAACTCCAACTCTAAATGACCCATTGAAACTTCCTATCCTTCCTCAAACTAATTCCCATAAAAACAGCTGATGAAAATGTCACCACAAAGCAGAACTATAACTATACACAGCCTTCACTGCTTCCCTACAATGTAGACTTCTCACTCCACTTTCCTAAAACCCAGTTCACAGCTCTTACTCCTCAGACTTCCCACACTTTCTTCCTGTCTGACTCAGCACAGTTGATTGATGACCTTACTTGCTGCTTCAGTGTGAATGTAGAAGACACCTTCTCACTCCTACAAAGTGATGAGAGCTCCCTCATTCTGCTGTCACAAGTGCTATGCACCTGTCCCCATCTCTCCCTTCTCTCCAACTTCTGAGGAGAAGCCATCTCTCTGGACCACCCTTCTCATGGATTTTGACCTTTTTTTTTCTTTAATCCATTATCATTTCCAGGGTTTCAATTGATGGGTTCTCCATGGGGTCAGCCATTCCCACCTTTGTATGGATGTCCTCTGGAATCTCTCATCAAGCAACAGCAGCAGCAACAGAACTCTCCTGATTCTGTGTCCCTTCATCTCTATCTCAGGCTTCCCCAACCCCCACACGAACTCCAGAGCTTTACCTACTACCTTGATGCTTCCTTCACTAGGATGTCTAAGATGCATATCAAATTTAATATGTCCAAACAGAATTCTTGATTTTCTTCTCCATACCTATTCTACCTGCAGTTTTTCTCATTTCAGTCAACATCTACCTGTTGCTCAGGCCACATTCCTGGGCTTAATTCCTGGGCTTCTCACTGTGGGCCTGTTCCTTCATCCTATTCTCCACACAGCAAAACCAGCATTCTTTTCTTTGTTTTAGAAGTGGAAAAAGAAGACATTCTTGTCTCGCTCCTGATCTTCTGAGGAAAGCATTCAGCCTCTCATTGAGTATGATGTTACTGTGGATTTTTCGTACGTGTGCTTTGTCAGGTGCAGAAACTTCCCTTCAATTTCTAGTGAAATTTTACTGAGTGCTTTTATCATGGAAGGGTGTTGTTTTCTCCTCTGCCTATTGAGAATATTACTGGATTCAGTTTTCTAAGATTTTATTGGGTTTTGCATTGTGCTCCTTTTGAACAAATGAGATCACATTACTTGTCTGCCTTAACAATTTCCCCTGGATTCCTCCCCTCTCCCCCTCACCACTGAGGGGGTATCCCCTTCAGAATTCTGACAAAAACTCCTATTCAGAACTTTGAACAATGTCACTCCCAGCTTCTACCACCTCCCACTTCCCAGCTCTCTCATTGGCTTCTCCTGGGAACAATTCCTAGTAAATAACTGAACTGCCACTCAAATCCTCTTCCCTGCACTGCCTATGTGGATCCACCATAGTATCCAGAGTGGAGGAGAAGCATCTCTGGTTGCATCCACTCACCATTCACAAGCCCACCCTCCACCTGCCTCCACACCACCCTCCCCATTCCCCCACACCCCTGCTAACTGGGCTCTTGGTTTTCCTGCAGGTGATTTATGCCCTGAACACCCGCCAGGATGAGACAGAGGCCAGCATGGAGGCGCTACGGGAAGCACACCAGGAGGAGCTCCAGGACGCAGTGGCCGACACCAAGGCCAGGCTCTTGCAGGAACAGGGCTGCACGGGTGACAACCAGGAGGCCCTTCTGCAGCGCATCCAGGCCCTGGAGAGCGCCCTGGAGCTGCAGAAGAGGCTGACGCAGGAGGCGCTGGCCGAGTCGGCCACGTGCAGGTTGGAGACCAAAGAGAGAGAGCTGAGGGTGGAGGCAGAACACGCCGAGCGGGTCCTCACGCTCTCCAAGGAGATGCTGGAGCTCAAGGCGGACTATGAGAGGAGGCTCCAGCAGCTGATGAGCCAGGAGGGCTCGCAGTGGGGCGGTCCTTCCCAGGAGAGCCCTAACGCCACGGCCGAGCCTGACCAGGGCCCCGAGATGCAGCAGGTCCTGCAGGAGGTGGAGCGGCTGAGAGCGGAGAACCAGCAGCTGAGCCAGGACTACGCCAGAAAGGCCGAGGAGCTGCAGGCCACCTACGAGCGGGAAAATGAGGCCATCCGGCAGGCCATGCAGCAATCGGTGAGCCAGGCCCTGTGGCAGTGGCAGGAGAAGGAGACCGACCTCCGCAAGAACTTCCAGGTTCAGGAGTCAGCCCTGCAGGCCCAGGTCAGGAAGCTGGAAGGGGACCTGGAGCACAGGGGACGCAAGATCAGTGACCTGAAGAAGTATGCACAGAAACTGAAGGAAAGGATTCAGGTAAAACCACTTCTCTTCATACCTCCCCCAGGGATAATAGATAGGGCTGCTAATTCTGAAGACCTACCATGTGCGGGCATGGTGCTCAATCTTTTCCTTCTACCAAGATGAGCACTGTTGTCTGCATACATTATACAACTACATCGTGTGACATGCATTTATCGAATACCCACTATGCTAGGCAGGGAAGTAGAGACTTGCAGTTTGTAGATGAGAAGACAAGGCTGTAACTGGGAAGTTTAAAGACTCTAGCTGGACACACAATGAGGAAGTTCTTGAACTCAGATCTGCCTAGTTCTCAAGCCTGTGCTCATTCAGTAATAACTTGACTCTCCTAAAATCCTTAGGACATTTGGTTCATGGAAAGCAGGGCCATAGATGAGTCAGTCATGTGAGACCCACAAAAGCACAAGGCCCCATCTCTACAAGTAGCCACAGCTACTATCTGTAATACTCCCCGAGCATTTTGTTCTGTACTAGACACATTATCTCACTTAATCCTCACTGGAGAAAGGTTAAATAACTTTCCCAGGGCCACATGGCCATCAGAGGATGAGTAGGATTTGACAAACCCTGAACCACTAACTCTGTAGACTCGGTGCTCCTGCTGTGCACTTCCCTCCTTCTCCCCTGCCCTCCTTCAGCTCTGAGGGCTGTTTTGTGCATGCAGCATGTCTCTTTACAGAACTGAAACCATAGAACTCAGACCTTTCTTGTCCATTTAGGACTTGGACATGCAGCTGAGGGAGGCACGACAGGAGAACTCAGAGTTGAAGAGCACTGCAAAAAAACTTGGGGAGAAGCTGGCTGCTGCCAAAGACAGACTGATGCTACAGGAGTGTCATGTGACACAGAAAACTGGTGAGATGCACTGTAACAATCCCTTAAAGATCGAAGTTAGCTGCCAGGGTGACCTGGTGCTACTGGAACCTCAGGACTGCTCAGGGACAGGGGCAGGACTGTTGGATCTGCCTGTTAGGTGGATGAGTCCAATCCCTGCAGCACACAGGTGAGCCTCACCTGTAGAGTTGCATGGGCCGACCTGACATCTAGAAGTTGTGATGCAAAAGGACCCCTGCCTGCCAGACCCACTACAGTGCTGGCATTGGACGTCTCCCTCCATGCTTAGAAACAGCTTTGTACTTTTAAGGTCATTGCACACCCTTACACTGTTGGTTCTTCCCACTAATTTTGTGAGACATGTGTTGTCATTCTCCCATGTTACAGATAAAGAAATGAAGCTAAGGAAGGATTAGTGGCTGGTTTGAGGCCAGTCAAATGGTTGGTGATAAAGATTGTGTTGTATCTAAGAATATCTGACTCCAAGTGCCTTTGACTAGGCTCCCTCAACAAGTTCTTGAATACCTAAAGTGTGACCAGCTTGCCAATAAAAACATTAAACATGATCCCTGCCTTTGGGGAGTTTATAGGACAGTTATATCACAGCCATGGCATGCTTCAGTCTTAGAGGCATGGTGCAGGCAGTAGGGGAATATTGTGTCTCAGAAAGAAAAACTCCCCATGGTTAGACAGGTGAGGAGGAGAAGAGATTTGAGTTGGAAACAGAAGGGTGTTGAGAATTTAGAACAGTGGTCTTCAAAAATAGAGCATAAGTGCTTCAAGGAACAAGAAAAAGAAAAAAAATTGCAGTTCCAATTACATATTTCTTATTCTTAATGTCTCTTGAATACACATATATTGGGAACATGCTCAATTTTATACCTATAGAAAATGTAATAAAAAAATTTTAGAGACTGCTAGCTCAGGAAGGGAGAGGTAACACTTATTTTAAGATGAGGATGCTGTTTGAGCAAAGATGAGAATTACATGTGGCCATTCCCAAGGAGTGCAGACCGTGGAGAGCATTACGTAGAAGGGTGGTAGGAAAATGACTGAATAGCAGGACAGGGACCTAAATGCAGAAGGCTTTGAACACAAGGCCAAAGCCAAGAACATTGCAAATGACGTGGAAACCTATGCTTGCAGATGACAGGAAGACTGAGCAAGCTTTGGAGAATGAAGTCCTAGGGGAAGTGAATGACTTGGAGGCCCACAGTCTTCATCCTCAGCAGGATCGAGGCTTTCCCAAGGAGTATCCCTGCACACTAGGAGGCCCAGATGCACAGGTAGTGTCTGAACAGCCCTAGTGATGCAGTCACGGGAAGCGTTGATGGCATGAGCTTGAGGTAGAAGCCAAGCACAGTGTGTCTCATGATTTTAAGAATAAATAAAGTGAGAGTGGACGTCCCTCCAGCTTCCTACCTGCCCCGTTTCATGTTTCTCCCACGAAGCTGGGAATCAGCGAATGTAGTAGAATTCTCCCAACTTTTTATGTCAATTCCTCGGAAACTGGAAACTGCTACAGTCTCAGTCAAAACAAAAGATTCTTTAGAAGCTACTAGAGTATGGCCTAGAATATCTGACACTGTGACAATAAACGTGCCATTCCAAAAAGCCCTTTTCCAATGGTGATATCTCTTACAAATATCAAATACATAGTCTTTTCAATTTTATTGGACCCTCTGATACATGCCATATAAGCAGCATATAAATGTATAAAAGAGAAATGGGATTCCATGGACCTCACCCCTCTCTAGCAGTTACAAGGTCTTGTTTCTTCTCATAGGCCAAGAAAGAAGCAAATGTCGAGACAGAATATATGAAGCAGCGACATGAAGAAGACCTTCACAAGATTAAACGTCAAACTGAGGAGGAGAAGAAGCATCTCAAAGACCAGCTGGTGAGGCGCCTGGAGGACTTGGTAAAGAAACACACTGTGGAAATCAAGTCAGTGCGCTCATCTGTGGAAGTGGAAAGAAAGAAGCTGCAGAAGGTGAGGCCCGTGTTCACTGAGATGATTCTGGTTATTTCTTTCTCTCATCCCCTCCTTTCCTCTGTCATTCCTTCTTTCCTTCCCCATGCATTTTCTATGCTCCTGCTGTGTGCACATCTCAGCTCATTCTGTGAAGATACACAAGTGAAGGACAGTCCCTGCTCAGAGGGAGTTCAGGGTGTCTTGGAGGAGACAAGGGGATTCCCCTAAGATTGTAAGTCAACAGGGCCTGCAGTTGTCGACATGGGGTAGAATGGTGTCTTATACCATTTAACTTAGGGAAATTCAACTCTTCTCATGCAGCAAAAACCCAAAGAGAAATTTGGTCAACTAAAAATTCATGCTTTAATGACTGCCTGGACCCAAATCCCCACTCTGCTGCCTCTGCCCACCAGAGAGAAATTCTGCATGCCTCAATAGTTAGATGGGTGTTGATGATAACGGCACCTCTCTGAGCACTGCAAAGATTAAAAGTGGAGATCCACACGAAGAAACGAAGCATCTCCCAGTGCCTAGGCCACCAAGGCAGTAGGTAGAACCTGGCTCTTAAACAGCCCTGTGAGAGAAGAAACTGTCTGTGTGCTGTTCCCATCTCCCACCAGAAGGGGCAGCTTTCTGCTGAGAGACATGCAAAGCCTTATCTCTCCTGTTTGCTAGGAAAAGCAAATCAGGTAAGTGAGGGTTTTAGAGAAAGAATGAACTGTAAATCAATATTATTTTGAACGTGGGTGGATGCTTTGTTTAGCGATGATGAGAAACCCTCTTTATAATCTACGGTACCAGTGTTTAGTGTTCACTGAAAGATAATTGTGTACCACTGTGGGACCCAGTTTTGTGTGGTGGTTGAGAGAAGAAAGTATTCAATAAACATGTATTTAATAAATACATGAATTCGTGAAACACCTAGACCACTCCTGGGCCTAGGTCTTGACTCTTCCACAAGTTGTGTGATCAGAGATTGAGCACTTAACTTCTCTGAAGATTGAAAATCTTCAATAAAATAAAATAAAATAGGAATAAATAATTCAAGGGCTTGCAGTGATAAAGTCTGGTATTACATATGAACCCTTAGCTCAGTGCACAGAATTTAGTGAAAATTCAATGTCTAGTAACTATTTATTAATCACCATGTGCCCTGGTGACCTGATGGACAAATCTGACTAAGCAAATAAATCTCACTTTAGCTTTAGGCAGGGAGCATGAGTCCATTTGGAAAATGAATCACATGGAAATAAAATGTGTTTACTTTCAGGATTTTGTCTGTGTTTTACTTTTGATCATGTCTCAAAACTGAGACTGTAAATGATATAAATCAAGCCAGGCAGATTAGAGAAAGATAAAGCCTTAAAGAGGCCTCCTCTCCAGGGTTTATGAACTAAAAATAGACACTGGTTTTCCTGTGGAGTTAGGAGTGCTCTGTTTCTTTGAGTACTTGGTGCAGGTACATTGCATACCCTAAATACTTCCCTAACCTAAAGAACACCTTTAGGAGGTATGCTGGAGTTAGTCCAGAAAACCTGTATGCCTGTCTTGGCCATGAGATTAGAGTTATCAGTTAGTCTGACCAACAGAACAGAGTATACATCCTACAACTAGCACTTGCACACAGTGATAGCTGTGAAAGGATTTCCTGAGCCTCCTGAGATAACACTTTTGCACTCCACATCTCATTTGTTCCACTTAGGATACTTGGTGGCAAGACTCACAAACCCATTTGAGCAGTTTAGGCAGAAAAGGAATTTAACATAGTGATAATGAGTAGCTTTCTAGAAGACCTGAGAACTGGCTTTAGCAACTTCCAAGCCAGTACTAATGTCCCAAATCCACTGCAAAACTTATGTGTAGTTGGTTCTTATTTGGTTATTTGGTTTGACTGTCTTTGCCATTTAGGGGCACTCAGATGATTTACATTTAATGTAATGACTTACTGTTTTTCCTACTTGTCACATCTTTGTGCCCTGTTCCCCTCTTTGTTTAGTTTTGATTTGTTGTGCATGTTTTGGTATTCCATTCTTTTATCTTCACCCCTTACTTACCAGCCTCTTTTTCGGCAGATGGAGGGATAGTGTTTACGCTAAGATTTATTACAAACATCTTTATCACAGTCTTCTTTAAACAGTATATTATTTCACATATGCAAACTTTACAATAATACATTTTCATTTCTCCCCTCGTGTTCTTTGTACATTCATTGTCTGACATTTTACTCTGCATGTTATAAATCCCATGCAATGTTGATTTTATATTTGCTTGAAGAGAAAAAAAATTAATGAGAAAAAAAGTCTTTCTTGTTTCTTTTGTATTTATCATTTCTACATTCATCAAATGCCCAGATAGTATCATTTTTATTTGGCCTGAAGAACTGCCTATAACATTTCTCATGTGGGTCTCTGCTCATAACAAATTCTATTTTGCCCTCATTTTTTTGGATATTTTTACGATATATAGAATGCGAGGTTGATTTGTTTTTCCTTTCAGCACTTTAAAGATGTCACTCAGTACCTTCAGATTTCATTTTCTTCTAGTGAAAAGTCGGCAGCCATACTTAAGTTTTATCTCTTATGCATAATGCATCTTTTTCTCTGACCATTTTTAAAGATTTTATCTTTCTCACCAGTCTTCAACAGTTTGATTTTGATGATTTTTGTATTTTCTGCTCACTGAACTTGTGGATTTATACTTTTCATGCAATTTGGAGATTTTTAGGGCCATTATTTCTTCATTCTTTTCTGCTCTGTCCCCCTTCTGGTTTTGTTCCACAAGTCATCAAAGCTCCATATTCATTTATTTTCAGGTTCCTTGTCTCTCTGCTTCTGTGAGTTTCAATTGTTGTGTCTTTAAAGTTCATCTTTTGCTCACCTTTATTCTGTATAGTCTGCTCTTTTTTAATAAATTCATCCAGTACATTTTTCACTTCAGATATTATATTTTTCAACTCTAGAAATTCCATTCTATTCCATGCTTTTCCTGCCCTGATACACTGAAACATCTGAAACTGAGCAAACTAAATCCTTCTTCTCTTAAGTTGTTTCTGTCAGGTATTCTGTCACATGATGAAAATCTAACACAGAAAAATGGTACCAAAGAAGTAGGGTCATTACAATGACTAAACCTAACTATGTGTTTCTCAAGTCTTTGGAACTGGTTTGCAGGGGAAGTTTGGAAATGTTGAGGCAGACTAGGAAAAGTCTAGAATGCTGCAAGCAGAGCCAAATGGGTGATTCTGGTGGGAGCTTAGATGACCAGTGTGCCAACAGAACTGCGGACAGTAAAGACAGTGCTTATAATGCTATAGATGTGAATGGAGATGCTATTGGGAATTAGACTGCAGGCCATTTGTGCTCTGGCTTGACAAATGATAACTTGACTAAATTTTGTTCATGCTCTGAGACGCTAAATGAAACTGAATTTCAAAGTCATAGACTAATTCATCTGGTAGAGGAAATTAATAGGCAGCTCAGTCTTTAGGCTGTGGGATGGTTTTTGTTGACTGCTTTTAGCCAACTTTATAGTGAGAGTTGTAAGCAAAAATCAGAACAGAAAGATTTGAGACACTTGCAGTTTTCCCAGAAAAGAAACATGTGTAAAGTGGGGCCAAGGAAAGTATGACTGCTGCAGATATCAGGGCAATTAGAAAGAAGCCAAGTACTTTGCATAAGGACAAAAGGCAAGATGCATTGAGGTCATCTCAGTAATTGACTGGACCTCTCCCATCTCAGGCTCAAGAGTATAAGTGTTTTAACTCATTGTAAAGACTTTTCTTTGAGAAGACAGCTTGGCTTGGGGTGCCTTGCCCACACAGGGTCACCTAGGGAAGTGTTTCCAGAGCAACCTAAGGAACTGTTCCCCCATGTTCAGTCATCCAGGCAATCGGAGACCACTGTAGCCATGCTCCCAGGGGGCTAGTTACTGCTCAAGCTTGCAGCAGAACTTGGTTGTATGATGCTGGTTTTGCAGGCATGCAGAATGCAAGAGTCATGGGGTCATGGAAGCTTCCATCAAGATTTCAAAGGAAAGCCTGCAAATGTGGAACTGGCTTTGCAGCTGGGTAATGGCAAGAGATTGGTAGAATTAAGAGACATGCTTGCTAGAAAATGCCTCCAGCGCTGTAAATGGACCATACTGGATGGTTGCAGTGAGTTCTCAGAAGACAGGTATCTAAACAAGAGCTACACATGTCTGCTGATTGGTACTGGGGTTTGAACTCAGGGCTTCATGCTTGCAAGGCAGGAGCTCTACCATTTGAGCCACACCTCCAGCCCTGGTGACTGGATAAGTGGTTATGACCAGATTGCTGATGCAAATTAAGTCTATTCTTTTAGAAATTGGAGTCTATTCTTTTGTCATACCACTAAAAAGAAGGTAGCTGAGGACTAGGTCTGTGGTTCAAGTGGTAGAGCACCAACCTAGAAAATAAAGGGCCTGAGTTGAAACCCTAAGAGCACCAAAAAAAGAAAAAAAAAATAGGCAGATGGCTGAACTGTGTCCATGCCTCAGAGTGTTATGGATGGCCAGATTTAAAAGTGATGAGGTAGTGTATCTGGCAGAGGAAATATCTAAATAACAAACTATTCATGCTGCTGCTTGGTTACATTCTAAACTGCAGGCTTCAGGAGCAAGGGCATGACCTGAAGGTGGAATGTATAATCAAAAGGGAAGCAGAATGACAATATATGGAATTTTGCAGCCTGACAAAGGAAAAAACAAAGAAAAAGCACCTAAGGGTACAACCCAGCATCTGCTTGCTGAAGAGATTAGCACCGCATAGGAAGCCAGTTGCTAGTTATCAGGCCACTGGGGGAAGAGCCTTAGAAGTTGTGAAGCTACTTCTGCCATCACAGGCCAACACACCTAGAAAGGCAGGCAAGGTCAACTCAGGATTCTACTTCTTGCTTTCCAACAGAGGACTCCATAGCCACTGCACCTGTGGTTCAATCAGATGCAGGCCCACATATGCTATCACTCCAAAGGGAGCAAGTGGCAGACCTTGGTTTCCCCAAGATGCTAATTCTTCAGACATGCAGAATGCAAGAGCTATGGGGTAATGGCACTGCCATAAGATTTCAAAAGAAAGCCTGCCACAGGGGTGGAGCCATTGCCAAGGCTCTCCACTAGGCTGTCCAGTAGAGCCACAGGAGTGGGACCACTATTCTGAGACCCAGGAAGGTAGAGCCACCAGCACTGTGAAAAACCGCAGATATAAATTGTGGAGCAGCCATGTGGACCACAAGCAGCAAAGCTATGGGAGAAGAGTTTTCTGAGGTAGCCTTGGGGGCCTAGCCCCCACTGCAGTGTACCGGGATGCCAGAATTAGAGTTTTGAGACTTAAAGTCTGCCCTGCTGGGACTTGGACTTGCCATAGATCAGTTACTTCTTTCCATTTGCCCTCCCTTTTGAGATGGGATTGTGTACACTGTGCCCGTGTCACCATTATATATTGGAAGTAGATATTTTGCTTTGATTTTACAGACTCACAGCTGCAAGGAGCTTGCCTTGAATTAAGTTTGAGACTTTGGCCTTTTGAATTAATGCTGGAAGCAGTTAAGCCTTTGAGACTATTGATAGAATGATTGTATCTTTATGAGAGAAGGAAATGAGTTTGGCGGAGTCAGGGGCAGAATGCTATGGTTTGAGTAAGGTTTGTACCCTCCAAAACTCAGGTTGGAGTTAATCCCTAAATGAAGCATTAAAAGGGTAGAAGCTTAATCTGACTATGGTCAGATTTACAGATGGGGCCTTTGGGAGGCGATCAGGATGAGATAAGGTCATCAGGCTGGAGATCCCATGATAATACTAGAGCTTTAGAGGAAGAAGAAGAGAGACCAGAAGACACACACTTGTGCCCTCTGTCTTTCACCATGTGAAGCCCTGTGCCACCTGAGAACTCTGCCAGTAAGAAGGCCATTCACCAGATGCAGCCTCTCACCCTCAGATCAGACTGCAAGACAAAATAAACATCTTTTCTTCATAACTTACTCAGCCTGTGATATTTTGTTACTAGCATCCAAAAATAGACTGAGACACAGTGTTGCCTTCATGTATCTTTTCTGAAAGCCCCTATGACCTTGGATACTCTAGACAGGAAACAGAAAAAAGAGAGTGAGCCCTGACTTTACTTATCAACTGTGGGATTACCTCCAGGTAAAATGAGTGTGAGAAAACCTATTTCTTGGAAATAGGAGAATTCAGTGAGAAGAGTTTATGAAAGACCTCCATTCATTTTATAAATAATCAGGGGTGCATGGAACTCTCTTCTCTGGGGTGCAGCTAGTCATATATCTGAGAGCACCAAGCCTCTTCATTTTCCTCTTCACCGGAGTTGGGAGAACGTTAATGATTCCTGTTAAAATCCTCAAGGTCACTTGAGCTGAGTTTGCTTCTTTCTTCCTGTGTCTCCAGGTGACTCAGAACTGTTTGGTTTCTCACAGCAATTCCCATTATTCCACACCTAAAATGAAATTTACTAATCCCAAAGATTACATTGAAATCCAGAATTGCCACCTGTGGGGGATTTTTTTTCACATTAGTTCAAATTTGTCAAGGCAACAGCTGAAGCTGATTGATTACATGTACTCTAGGAAGTTGTGCTGTGTAAAATTAGAAATAGACATTCCTTCATGCCAAAAAATTATCATGGTGGGGATTTTCACTGTGCTGTTACTGTGCACAATAATGTCTGTACCAGTAAGCATGCTAAACCAAACTTATGTTCAATAAAAACTTCTATTTTTTTTTTCATTTTTCTTTTATTATTCATATGTGCATACAAGGCTTGGTTCATTTCTCCCCCCTGCCCCCACCCCCTCCCTTACCACCCACTCCACCCCCTCCCGCTACCCCCCTCAATACCCAGCAGAAACTATTTTGCCCTTATCTCTAATTTTGTTGTAGAGAGAGTATAAGCAATAATAGGAAGGAAAAAGGGGTTTTGCTGGTTGAGATAAGGATAGCTATACAGGGCATTGACTCACATTGATTTCCTGTGCGTGGGTGTTACCTTCTAGGTTAATTCTTTTTGATCTAACCTTTTCTCTAGTTCCTGGTCCCCTTTTCCTATTGGCCTCAGTTGCTTTAAGGTGTCTGCTTTAGTTTCTCTGCATTAAGGGCAACAAATGCTAGCTAGTTTTTTAGGTGTCTTACCTATCCTCACCCCTCCCTTGTGTGCTCTCGCTTTTATCATGTGCTCATAGTCCAATCCCATTGTTGTGTTTGCCCTTGATCTAATGTCCACATATGAGGGAGAACATACGATTTTTGGTCTTTTGGGCCAGGCTAACCTCACTCAGAATGATGTTCTCCAATTCCATCCATTTACCAGCGAATGATAACGTTTCGTTCTTCTTCATGGCTGCATAAAATTCCATTGTGTATAGATACCACATTTTCTTAATCCATTCGTCAGTGGTGGGGCATCTTGGCTGTTTCCATAACTTGGCTATTGTGAATAGTGCCGCAATAAACATGGATGTGCAGGTGCCTCTGGAGTAACAGTCTTTTGGGTATATCCCCAAGATAAAAACTTCTATTGATGAAAAGCTAATTAAGAAGTAAAATATCAGAATATTTTGCTGAGGGATTCTAATGACTGCTTAAGTTATCTCGATTTGTTTGGTACCAAAGAATAACTTACATGTTGTCTTTAGGAAACAAAATTTTCAGAACAGCAAACCCTGAAGAACGTAGAAGGCAGCACAGGTTTACTAAACAGAAATTCTACATATGCTAAGTGACCAGGTCACAAACCTGCCAATCAAATCACATTGCTCTCTTCTACTTTTTCAATGACTGCCCCAAGGCATAATGCTAAAGGCCTCTGGCTGGGCTAGACTGGCCCCATTGAAAATATAGGTGCCATCCAGCCATGTTCAAATCAGAAGCCCAGAAATCACACAGGACTCCCTTCTCACCTCTGACATTCAATCAGTAACCAATTATATGAAGTTTATTCTACTCTGATGACTATAATATCCATCCCTACATCCCTGTGTGCTCACTGGTTCCATGCTGACCCAGTTATCATTTCTTGTTGGGCCACTCTATAACCTCTCTGCCTCAATGTCCCTGAAAAGAAAATGAAGAAGTAAGAGAGAGAGAGACCGAGAAAGAATCTGTGACCTCTACAAGCAGCAGGCCTTTATTAGGGAGAAGAGACCTGAGAGGGACCCTTGGTGATCAGAGTAACACTGAGAGGGGCGAGAGCATGCCTCTCTTACAGGCTGGGGTTTTTAAGCATCCTGTGGTGGGAAAGGGGAGGTTGGAGGGGGATGGGCATTAGAAAAAATGACTGCAAAGGGGGATGAGGGAAGGTCACTGGGGCTGAGCAGCCAGCCATACAAGTTTTGTTTTGTTTTGTTTTCTGGCTCTTTTATTGGAAGTAACCATGTTTGCATTGTTTCCATGTTTCTCAATATTCCAGCATCCCAGGCATATATAGATAGATAGATAGATAAGGGGTGTTGCCAGTCTTCTGTCTACTTCCTGCTGGCCAGGGATGATGTTTGGGGTTGTCTAGCCTGGAAAGTTTGTAGACGCATGATGGCTTTAAAATTGTTCCCTTGGGAGATGATGGAGGGGGGTGAATCTCACTAAGATATATTGTAAGCACATATGTAAATATCACAATGTATCTCCTGGTACAACCAGTAATATGCTAGTAATTTTTTTAAAAAAAGAAGAACCAATTAGATAGGAAGTTGTCAAAAAATAAATAAAATAAAATAAAATAATAAAATTGTTCCCTTGAGGTAGCCCGAGAAATGGCACTAATACTCTTCTGTAAAAATCTTTGGAGGATATTAATAAGACATGGTAGAAACATTAAAGCCAGACAAACAAGAATAAGAGGAACCGCCAATGCAAGGAGCCATGGGTACAAGGAGGAAAGGGTATTAGTAGGCTGTGAAGATGTTAGCAGTTGTGCCCTTTCTCTAAGCTTTTTTACTCTGTCTCTAACTATGCCAGATTTATTGGTAAAGAAACAACAATTGTCCCCTAAGAAGAGAAATAGCTCACCTTTTTCATCTTAATCCGCCCACCTTCCTGTTTTGTAGAACCACTGCCGTTAATGAGTCGATCTGATCCTGGATTGCAGAAATCTGTAAGGCAATGTCATTAAGGCTTTCTTTTAGAGCTGTGGATAGTTTTTGGAACTGGCTGATTGGCACCCCTAATCTGGCTGATCCTGTCCCAATCCCAGTTAAGAGGCCCAGTCCCACTACTAGGGGGGTGAGGTCGATATCTCTTTTGTGCGTATAAAACTGACAACCGGGACAGGAATGATTTCTGAGTTGATAGTGTAGGAGACAGGGGGAATCAGAAAAACAAGTGTACAAACTCCCTCCATTTAGTAGGTAGACGTGTATGCATGGGACCTGCACAGAAAGAAGATTCCTGCGGAGGAGGAGAGGCATTCCATTAATTGGAAAGATAGAAGGGGTTCTAGCATTTGCATTTTGTTCTCTTCCATATGAGCAAAAGGAGATAGAGGGGGAGGCTATTAAGAGGGGTTGTAAGAGAGGGAAAGAAGCACTAGTGGGTGTGGGGGATTCCATGATAACTGGTGGATAGAGGAAAAGCTGGGAGTGAGGTGTGAATATCACTTTGCAGTTACTTTTGGAGAAGGGATTTAGGTAGAGTCCTGGTGTGTTAAAGACTAGCATGGATGGCATCGGGGAGGAGTCTCCCATTATAAAAGGGGCTGTAGTTAAGTTACCCTTTGGTTAAAGAATTGGAATTGACTACTATGGGGGGTGGGAGGAAGAGAGTCTGTGTGCATGGGGCAATATTAAGAGAGCCTATGGGTTTGGAATCCAGGAAATGTGGTCTTTGTATATATAAAGGTGCAGTCCCATAGAGGTCAGCTTGTACTATGGAGCCTGTCATAGGAGGGAGTGTTTTTGAGGGGGTGGAATGTTGTGATTTTTCTAGTAGAGGTGTTAATTGTAGTTTTAGATCAAATACTGCCTGAGAAGCAGTTTCAGCATTATTGCTCTGTGAACGGCGGCAGGCCAAGAACATGGAGCCTAGGTGGGTGGAGCCCTGGTATAAGGTTCCTTTTGAGTTGGTCCAGAGTGGCAGGATGTTCAGTCCAGCCCTTTTCAGTGGATCTGGTGCAGATCCAGCCAGAGGAGAGATTAGGTTTGACAGCTAAAAGTAATTGGGCGGAGGCATTAATCAAGAGAGAGTACGCAGTTAAAAGCAGTGTTGCTGTCACTGGTTGCTGGAGAGATAGGGAGAAGATTACCTGTGTAAAGAGAGTGGAGGTAAAGAAGGAAATCATTATGAGAAGAATGGTGAGGGTTAAATGTGAAGAAAAGGCAAAAGGAAAAGAAGAGTGTTTGATTGGGTGTGAACTCAGTGAGATCTCCTTGTAGCCAAAGGTCTGACACAATCTCTGCAAGGTTTTCTTGTGGTAGATAACTGTTAAGTTGGCTTTGGAGTATCCGAAGGAAGGTCTGGTACAGTTGGAGGAGTCCATCCATCAGTCTCCTGGATGGAGGACAGACGGGTGATATGGATCTTGGTGGGTCCAGTCCTGGAACAGGAGAGAGCAGGAAGGGCGGAGACCAAAACAGGGAATGATTCCTCTGAAAAGTATGGTGGCCACTGTGGAGGCTCTCTTGTTAGTAGTGGGGAAAGCTTCGATCCACCCTGTTAAGGTGTCAATGAAAACTAGAAGATAACTGATACATTTAACTGGGGGCATATTAGTAAAATCCACTTGCCAGTCTGACCTGGGTAAGTGACCTCTTGGCTGATGGGTGGGAAAGGAGGGGAACTGGTTGTTTGTTAAGGGTTTAGTTTTGGAGCATATGTTGCAAGAGGATGAGATTTTCCTTTAGTGTTTTGTGGAAGTTAAGATTAGGAGTGATAGGAATTTTAATAAAATGGAGTAAAGACAGAGGGTTAGAATGGCAGACTTGATGGAGGGCAGTTAGTATGGGCTTAATTTGTAGTTCTGGTAGAACAGGGGTATTATTAACACACCAGTATCCTTTGTGCTGGCTAGCCCCGAGTTTTTAATAGTTCTATTTTTGTGTGTGTGTGTAACTATAGTGAATTCGTAGAATGGCCGGGGGTGGAGGGGAGTACATTTTTGAGCTGCCTGTTTAGCTGTGGTGTCTGCCAAATTATGGCTAATAGGTAATGAAGTGTAATCCTTTTAATGTCCCTTACAGTGAAGGATGGCAACTTTGCGAGGGAGAGTGGCTGCTTGTAAAAGGGCCATAATATGTTTTGCATTGCTTATTGGGGATTCCTTTGTTGTTAAGAAGCCCTACTCTTTCCATATTTGGCTATTAGAATGGATGATACTGTATGTGTATTTTGAGTCTGTATAAATGTTAACTGTCTTGTCTTTTGCCCTTTATAATGCTTGAATAAGAGCATACAGTTCTGCCTGTTAGGAGGTAGTTGCAGGAGAAAGGCTATTTGTTTCTATTATGGTGTCTGTATTATTATTTCTGTGTCCCTCAACTATTGTGTATCCTCTCTAGCTGCAGAGGTAGTGGAGGACTTTGTAGAGCTGCCATCTATAAACCAGGTGGGGGTATCAGGTATGGGGGTGTCTAGGATGTGATGAAAGGTTGTAAGTAAGTCATCAAGTACCTCAATACAGGCATGAGCTCTGGGTTAGGTGGGATGTTTGAGGGTAAGAGGGTAGCAGGGTTTAGTTGCTGATATCACCTGAAAGTTAGATCAGGTTGTAAGAGAAAGGAGTGTAAGATCTGAACACAAGATGGGGAGATGGAGTTAAGAGCTTTGTGACTAGTTAAGTCTTGAATGTTGTGAGATGACCAGACTGTCATAGGTAAGTTGAAAGTTATTTTTTGAGTCTGGTATTAAGAGAATTGCTGTGGCCAATACTTTTAGGCAGGCTGGCCAGCCCCTGTAAATGGGGTCTGGTTGTTCTGAGAGGTAGGCTATAGGAGCTATCGAATCTCCTGCACTTTGGGCCACCAGGTCCAAAGCTTGACCTTCATCTGAGTGTAGGTATAGATGAATAATTTTGTTAGGGATTGGGATGGAGAGTGCAGGTGCCCTTGGTAAAGCTTGTTTGAGGAGATTTAAAAGGGTCAAGGTAAGGCTCATATGGGTTCCCTCTAGCAGCCTCATATAGTGGTTTGGCTGTTATTGAATAATTAGGAATCCAGACTTTAAAACATCCAGTTACTCCTAGAAAAGAAAGGATGTCTCTTTTTGTTTTAGGGAAAGGAATTTGGAGTATGGCAGTTTTTCTGTTTTGAGGTATTTCACAATATCCTGGAGTTAATAAAAGTCCCATGAATGGACTGAAGTTGAGATAAGTTGAACCTTATTTTTTGATACCTGATTTCCCTAGTGTGTTAATGATTTAAGGAGAGTATGGTGTGGGTTTTACATAAGGATTTTGAGGGGCTGCGTAGAAAGAGGTCATTTATATATTGGATGAACTTGCTTGGGAAAAGATTGAGGGAATTGAGATCCTGCTGTAGGGGCTGCCCAAAAAGTAGGGGGAGTTTCTGAATTCTTGGGGGAGGACCATCCAGGTTAAGCGTTCGGTGAGATGAGTCATGGGATCTGTCCACATAAAGGCAAATAAGGGTTGGAAGGAGGGATGTAAGGGGATTGTAAAGAAGGCATCCTTGAGATCTAGGACTGAAAAGAAAGAGGTTTGGGGAGGAGTCTGGAAGAGAAGAGTATATGCATTAGGAAACACAGGATGAACAGGGTTAACGGCAGCACTGATTTTTCTGAGGTCTTGGACTAAGCTAAAGGAGCCATTGGGTTTTTAACTGTGAGGATGGGAGTGTTGTAAGGGGGGTTAACAGGGATTAAGATCCATAATTAATTTTAATCCCATATGTCCCTCCCTGCCCAAGGGATATTGTGGGACAACAATGGGGGTGGAGGGGTCTTCAAGAGTAATCTTCGCTGGTAAATGGATGGAATTGGAGAACATCATTCTGAGTGAGGTTAGCCTGGCCCAAAAGACCAAAAATCGTATGTTCTCCCTCATATGTGGACATTAGATCAAGGGCAAACACAACAAGGGGATTGGACTATGAGCACATGATAAAAGCGAGAGCACACAAGGGAGGGGTGAGGATAGGTAAGACACCTAAAAAACTAGCTAGCATTTGTTGCCCTTAACACAGAGAAACTAAAGCAGATACCTTAAAAGCAACTGAGGCCAATAGGAAAAGGGTACCAGGAACTAGAGAAAAGGTTAGATCAAAAAGAATTAACCTAGAAGGTAACACCCACACACAGGAAATCAATGTGAGTCAATGCCCTGTATAGCTATCCTTATCTCAACCAGCAAAACCCCTTGTTCCTTCCTATTATTGCTTATACTCTCTCTACAACAAAATTAGAAATAAGGGCAAAATAGTTTCTGCTGGGTATTGAGGGGGGGGAACGGGAGGTTGTGGAGTGGGTGGTAAGGGAGGGGGTGGGGGCAGGGGGGAGAAATGAACCAAGCCTTGTATGCACATATGAATAATAAAAGAAAAATGAAAAAAAAAGAGTAATCTTAACAGGAATATGATGTGACACTATGGAGTGGTGGGATGTGTTTTGAATTTGGGGATTGACTTTCTGTAAGAGGTGGGGAGAGGTTTTGGGCTGTGGAAGGTCCTGTGTAGGGAGAATAAGTTGTATGGGCTGGCCAGAATTAATGGACAGGATAAAAATGATGGTTTTGAGTATATGGAGTATACCTGGTTTTAACATTGGAAAGGGACAAGCTGGAATAACCAGGACAGGGTGTGTAAAGGACTTAGATCCAAAAATACAACAGAGAGGGAGTGTTATGCTGGATGTGTTTGGTGTGCCATCTACTCCAACAATAGGGAAAGAGGCCTTTTTAGGGGGACCTGCATATTTGTTTAAAACAGATCTGGATACCCCAGTATCAAGGAAGAAAGAAATAGAGTTAACCATGGATCAGGGGACTCACCAGTGGCAGAGGCTTTATGATCCGGGTCTTGCCAGTCTCCTAGTGGAAACATTGGTATTGGATCCTCAGTTAGGGGGCCATTAGGAATTTGAGGCTGTACATGAGGAAAAAGCTGTTTTCCCTGCAGACAGTCCATCCTCCAGTGTCCCCATTGTCTATATTATGGGCAAGGTCTTGTTGGATTAGGGCAAGAATTTGCCCAGTGTCCCTTGTTTGCACATTGGAAGCAGGCCTCAGAGCGCTGTTTGCCAGGTCCCTTGGGTGGATTTTTTGGGATGGTATGGGGTGTCTGGTTTTGGTTTTAGAGGATGGAAACCAGCATTTGGTATTTTGTGGGAGTATTTTTGTCCCTTAATTGTTTGGCTTCCTTGTTGTGTTGTTAAAAACCTTAAATGCTGTGTTTTAACACTTGCTCAGGAGTCTGAGGACCCTCTTCAAGTTTTTGGAGCTTCTTTTGGATGTCTGGAGCTGACTGACTAAGTGGAGATATAAGAAAATACGGCCTCTTGGGAGGCAGGGTTTATCATTGCCTCCATGAGGTGATTAAGAAAGAGGGAGGGGTTTTCATCTGGATTTTGTGTGATTTCTTTGACTTGTTTATGGCTATTTTTGTCCACACCTGCCAGTAGCAGGAAATCATATGATCTCGGAATTTGATCCTGGGTCCCCATCTTGATAGCTCCATTGAGGCTCAGTCTTAGGTACTGCCTCAGTGGTGGGGTGGGGGGGATGCCTATTGGGATACTGTTTGTGAAGTTGGTCAGCGCATTGTTCTGTTGTCTTCCATATTCTCTCCTTTTTATCCTCTGTGAGGGTGTCATTAATAATGTTATAAATGTCACACCATGTGAGAGTGTGAGCCTGAGTAAGACAGAGGAATTCCTTATGGTATCTTATTGAATTGTTTGAAAAGAAGCCCAGTCGTTCAGTTTGGAAGATACCTGACATAGAAAAAGGACATGAATTCTGACCGTTCCTTCCACTCCTGCCACCTCTCGTGGGAGAGAGTGGGGGCTGGAGGGGAATGTGTAGGTAGTTGTAGGAGTGTTTGGGATTGGGTGTGAGGAGAGGACAAAGGAAGGGAAGGGACCACAATTAAGGAAGGGTTTTCTAGAGAAAGAGTGGGGAAGAGTCTTCCGGAGAGGAGAGGGGGCTTGGACAAGTTGGGTTGGGGTAGGAGGGAACCTATGTGGAGAAGGTTTGTCAGCGGGATCTGTATCAAAAGTTGGTAGGAGGGGATTAGGAGCAGGAGCTGAGGGGGAGGGGTGAGAATCAAAAAGGACTGGGGGAGGGGACTGCACTTTAACAAAGGGAAGGTGGGGACTTGAGATAAAAGAAAGCCTGAAGATAAGGGGCCTCTTGCCATTTGCTGTTTCTCACAATAAAATTATCAAGATCTCGGAGACTATTTGGATCAAAAGTGCCAAATTCAAGCCATTTTGAAGAGCTATCTAATCTATATTGTGACCAAATTTGAGTGGGAAAATGGATGAGGTTTGTTTGTTTTAAATCACCCTTGAGGCCTAATTTTGTGAGGTTATGTGGGAGACACCCCAGGGGTGAGTCAGAGGGAATTGTAGCGTGGGTATTGTCCATGGCCGGGGTTTGGAAGCTTTCTCTAGGGCGTCCCCCAGAGAAAGCTTACAAAACTGGAAAAATGAACCTGGGGCAGCAGGTAGACATGTCTAACTTACCTAGCCAGGGGAAACTCACCGGGGCGGGGTGCCAAATGGCAGGAAGGTGAGAGGGAAGGGGAGAGATAGGAACACTGAAGGCGAGAATGGCAGGAGTGTGACACACCGAGGCACCACGGAGTGCCAGATGGAGAGGCCACATCCAGGTCCAACCTGTCCCTGTAGAAATCAGAGCCACCGTTGAGCGTGCAGAGTGGAATCAGTGAAGGGCCCTGCAGGTGGTCACAGAGGAATGGAAAGTTAAGGGCTTATGTATGACCAAAAGGTCAGGCCCCTGAGTAGTGTGGCTATTAGGTAGAAAAAGCCAACAATAACTTTTGGGTTCAAGTCCAATTAGAAGGGGCAGTTGCCCCTACCTCTATGCCCAGAAGAACGGTCAGGATGATGGAGAGGGAGCCTTAGTAGAAAGTATAATAGTGATAGACTCATGTAGAAGATAGTGAGGAGGGAAAGAAGGGAGAGAAAGAGAGTTTCAGAGAGAGGTCAGGCAGTTTGGGGGATGGAGTTGGGCACTGGCCGTGTCCTTCTAGGGAGCTTAGGTACCTTTTGGCCTTAGTCCATCCATACAAGCCCTAGATTGGAGACCCCATGGGGGTACACCACTGACCATATGAGGATTACCATGGAATAGCAGTAACCGGAGAAGGGCGTTCCCCCTTCTCTTCTGGGTTTCAGCATCAAATGAAAGGAAAATGAAGAGAGAGAGAGAGAGAGAGAGACCGAGAAAGAATCTGTGACCTCTACACAGCAGGTCTTTATTGGGGAGAAGGAGAAGAGACCTAAGAAGGACCCTCGGTCTTCAGAGTGATGCTCTGAGAGTGGGGTTTTTAAGCATCCTGCAGTGGGAAAAGGGAGGTTGGAGAGGGATGGGCATTAGAAAAAATACCTGCAAGGGGGACGAGGGAAGATGCTGGTCATTATCAGGAAGGTCACTGGGGCTGAGCAGCCAGCCATACGAGTTGGTTTTTCTCTGGCTCTTATTTTGGAGGTAGCCATGTTTGCATTGTTTCAGTGTTTCTCAATATTTCAGCATTCCCCACTTCACATCATTCAGTCTCCAGTCCAGCAGGATCTTCAGACAACTCAGCCTTGCTTTTCAGCTTTCCACAGCTCCCTGTCATCGCTGCAGTGTGGTTCCAACTCCATTGCATGGTTCATAAGACCCTCCAGAGACAGACTCCTCTTTGCCTCTCCTGGCCTATTCATTCCACACCTCTGCCCTGTCCAACTCTGCTCACAGCCTTTTCCTTCCTTATTCATTCCACGGTCTTCCCCTTTTATGCATATCTTGGCTGCTTTTATGCATAGCTTTCCTTCAGGTGAGATTTTCCTCCCCACTCCCAAATTCACCCACCTACCTGTTATTGATCTTATTGATCCCAGTCTTCCATGCCCAGCCTCATATACTGGTGTCTGATACCTGGCAGCTGTCACTACAGTAGCACTTGTGCCACAAAACTACACTGCCTTGTATCTGCTATTCACTATGTGTTTTCCCACCTTGCTGCCACTGTTGCTTCTCCCACCCCATTCCCTTCCTTGAAGTGTCCCCAAGGTAGAAACCAGTAGAGTTCCCATTAAAATATAATTCAATCATGTCTCTCTTCCCAAACCCTCCAGAACCTTCATCTTACTTATAAGATGAAGACGTATACTATCACTTACTGTTACTTCCCGAACAGTACCAGGTGCATAATAGAACTCAATAATATTTATAAAGTGAATAAATGATACAGTATTTACCTATAGTTCAACTAAGAAGAATAGACTGCTGCATCCTGTCCTCTAGCTACTTAAACAATTTTTCCAGAAATTAAGGCAAATCAGAAAGGGTAGGTATCTATAAGAATAATAAGAGACTTATCATTTGTTGAGCTTTCACTGTGTACTGGAACAGTGCTAAGCATAACAGTAGCACAGTATGTCACAGCAAGGTTGGGAAATGTAATGACATAGCTAAGAGGTTGCTGTGATTATCCAGAATGTTCCTCCACCTGGATCTGCTGTATACTGAGGCTAGCAGGAAGGGACCGTGAGGTGGATGCCTCTGAGTCCCATCGTTCTGTGGTATGGATCCTGTTAGGATAGAGAAGTTTTGTTCTGCTCTTAATATTTCTGTGCATCTAGGAGTGTAGTTGGCTTTATGGTTCACTGAGAATTTTGTTAGCAATGAGCATTTTTCTTTTGTTGCTTGATGCTAGCAGACTTATAGTCAAGAGTCTACCCATTGTAGCTCATATGAGACCTCAGGCTGTGGATTGAACACTTGTCTTCTTCTGATCTTTTTGCATATTTCTCACACGTGTTCTTACAGTATTTTATTACTATAAGATTCTTTGATCCCCTTTGGGAATAAAGCAGGTTATGAATACATAAGTATCCTGTTTTCATGCCTTTTGTGGCTAACCCTTCTAATCATCATTTAGGAAGTAGAAGCAAAATTGGATGAAGTGAAGACAAAATCAGAAAGGGAAATAAGGCAGCTGGAAGAAGAGAAAGCAGCCCTCAATGTGAAGCTTCAGAATTCTCTGCTCGAGGTAAATCCCCCAAAAATGCCATGCTTGGGAATGGTGGTGGTTTCCCCTGGGAGTTTCTGGCTGAGATGGCTGCAGTCTCAGACTACAGCCCCCTCCTTACATCTTCTGAACAAAGGAAAGGACATTCAGCCAAACAGGAAGGCTGTCTCAGGGGACATAAATTTATCTGCAAGAAACAGAGAGCCCAATTTATGGAGTCTTAAACAAAGAGGCCTTTAATGTCTCACATAAAAGAAGGTGGCAGGAGGCCGCTGGAGTTGATTCTGTGGCTAAATGATATCAGGGTGGTAAATCTCCAACCTCCTGTTCCATGGCTGCATTATAACCTGTATTGGCCTAACATACCTTTGGCTTTCTGAGCCCCTTCCATTATATTGAAAATTTATGTTTCATGACTCTATCAAAAGAAAGATAAATATTATCCAAGTTCTGTTTCCCTTCTGATTTTAAAGGAAATTAAAACATTTTCACAGGCCTTTAAAAGTACTGAACTAGTGGAAGAGGCTGGAAACAAGGTGCCTAAGCCATTTCTGGGGCTGTTTAGACCTAAAAGTATAAAGAGGTTTCCTTCCTTAGTCAAGCCGTCCAGGGAGACTGGAGTCTCTGTGTACTGCAACCTCCTCTGGGGATTTTTTTTTTCTTGTGGTGCTGGAAACTGAATGCATGCTAGACAGGTACTGTACCACTGAGCTACACAGAATACAGAGGCCATGTACAGAATGGTAGCAATTGTTTAGAGATATGTATCCATGGAGGTAAATCTAAAGAATCCATGAGGATGATACAATAAAATTTGGACCAGTGGTTATTTCTAGAAGGGAGAGGATGATGGGTCAGGGAGAAGTACAAGGGGCTGCCTCTGTATTTGTGATATGTTATTTCTTCAACTGAGCAACACGCATACAGGTGTTGACTGTGTTTTTCTCTAAACATATCTATTTCAGAAATGATCATTAAATAAATAAAAGAGTGGTGAGCATGCCATGCCTGAAACTTGGTATATTAGGATCTAGAGATTGGGTTTTTGTTTGTTTGTTTGTTTGCCTTACTAGGGCTTGAACTCAGGGTCTGCACCTTGAGTCACTCCACCAGCCCTTTTTTGTGGTGAGTTTTTTCAAGATAGAGTCTCCTGAACTATTTGCCTGGGCTGGCTTCAAGCCACAATCCTCGTGATCTCTGCCTCCTGAAGTAGCTAGGATTACAGGCATAAGCCAACAGCTTCCTGCCAAAAATTGAATTTCAGTGTTCATATGCTACTAATCAAGAGCTGAAACTATGGATCTTGAAGAGTCTCTGCAGGGAAGTTACTGTCCTAATGCATACTAAGGTGGAACTGCACAGTAAAGAAGCCCATTTCTTTCCTCCTTCTCCCCTCTTTTCTTCCTTCTCCCCAAGACTGTGCTCCCTATGTCCACTCCTTCAAGACTCCACCCCTTCCATCCACTCATTGATGCTAAAACCCCACAGAACCTTTCTTCAGTCTTCATGCCCATCCAATGCTGTCTACCATTGTACCTGCTTGTCTCGCTGCCTAGTATACCCCTTCCTATCTTTATCTATTCATTCTTCGATGCCCTAAAGCTGCCTAGACTCCCCAAGACAGAGTTTATTGCTGCGAATTCTGTGCAGTCATACTTGCCTCATAGTGGTAGTTGTGAGGATTAAAACAATACCATAAAGTGCTTAGATCTGTGGCTGGCACAGAGTATGCACCATTAATGGTGCTATATTATTTTGTATCTTTCTCTACTGAGTGTTGCTATGATTACAAAACTATATATGTCTCCCCCCACAAAATGACAAGTTTAAAGAAAGGGACCATGTTTTATTCTTACTATCTTGCTCTCACTCTGCCCCTTCCCCTTCTCTCTTGCACCCAACATGGTCCCTGAGATGTGTTAGATTTTCTACATAGATTTGGTAACAAGGTCTGAGTTTCCTTTATAGTTACTGGCCTTGTTCTCCTTAAAGTCTGGAAGGAAAAAACCAATCTGTTTAATTGACAAGTTACAATTAGTTAGTTAGTAATAATCATCCTAATTAAACCATTATAATTTAATAGCACCTTCAGGCTAATCTACTCTCTATTTACCTGTATAACTCTTAAATGCTGTTAATTTTCTTCACCAACTAACCTTCTTTCAAAAAAATTGAGAAGACTAATATTCTCACACCTTGGACATGTAATAACTTTTGTGTGTTCTTTTCATTCTTTTTTTTTTAAAAAAATGGAAAGAAGAAATTGCCTGACATAAAGCCAGTGAGAGTCACCCTACAGATCTAGTGTAGATACATATATATAAATAATGAAAAAGAAAGTGTGGAATACTGTAAACCTGCTATTCTCATCTTTTTTTTGAAAGAACAAGCAACTAGCTAATTAATGGTAGTTTTTTAGAAGCATATTTAGAATTTATCAAAGGAGACCCTCTCTAAACAGATCAAGAATTGATTCCCAGATTAATGACCACCTCTGGAAGGCAGGACTTCACTTTGTTGCCTAGTGTTTCTTGCCTTCTTTAGGTTTTAAGGCTGGAGGAATTTATCCAACAACATAAGGGACCTGTGCAAAGAGCTGAAGAAAGTCCCTGGGAATCAGACTGCCAGCATCACAGCATCTTGGAGACCCAGGTAACCTCCAGCTTTTTGTGATTTAATTGAGACCATTTGTCCTGTCTGTTTCAGCACTTCTCCATCCCCAGTGGCACATGTTGTTAATGGGCTCCTTTATGCACCAGTCCTTCCCCTGCACTGCCAAATGCCTAGAAAAAGAAATCACCACAAAATCCATTTTCAAAACCATGAAGGAAAATAGAGTTCTGAGTAATTATCCTCCTGGCTTGAAAAAAAGAAAAAGGCTTTAAGATTAATCGTTTCTCCTTCTCTGAGAGCAGGCTGCCTAGCAGATAAAAGGGGCCTTTGATTCTGTTCAGCATCCAGACAATAATCACAGCCCTGGGCCCCTCCCTCCACATCTCTGACCCCATGTACTTCACAAGAGCACTGACCGTGAAGCCGCTTTTCAGGGATGCTGCCTGGGAGTGAAGCTTGCTTCCTGTGCACTATTTCATGGTCCTAGCACTGCTGGAGTGAATTGTCACATGCTTGGTGGCTTACACAACAGAAATTTATTCTCTCACAGTTCTGGAGTCCAGACATCTGAAATCCAGGAGTTGGCGGGGTTTGTTCCCGCCAGAGGAGCTGAGGAGAACCTGCTCCATGCCTCTCCTCCGGCTTCTGGTGGCTACTGGCAGTCCTCGGTGCTCCTTGGCTTCCAGACGCTTTATTCCAGTCTCTGCCTGTCATCGCTCTTTCCCCACGTGTCTGTGTCTTCACCTGGCCTTCTCATAAGACCATCAGTCACTAGATTTAGGATGAACCCTAATCCAATATGACCTCAACTACTTATGGCTTCATAGACCTTATTTCCAAGTAAGGTCACATTCACAGGTACCAGGGTGTAGTGCTCCATATCTTCCTGGGGACACAACTTGACACAAACATAATTGCAAACATAGGCATTCAGCTAACATTTGATTAACGATGTCAGAAATAAAAATAATACCCGTGAAGTCGGTGTCTTCCTACCTTGGCTTGAATAACCCTTTGTGTTTCTGTTTTAGCAGCAGAAGCCTTAAATTTTACTTAATTTATTGCTGTCCCAAATTTTCAGTCCACTTCAGACTCCAGGCAAGAGAAAACTATGTGAGTGAGCATGAATCTCAGCATGGCAGCCATATCAATCTTCTTTTGGCCCATTTCTGTGCACCTTGATGTCCTTCAATTCCTCTCCTTCAGTCCCAGTTTTCTAGGGCTCAGGTGCTAGTCATGACGACAGCTTTCATGAGCTGCCTACTGGGATGACCCTTACTTAACCATATATATTTTTTTAACCACAGTACAAATGAGCCAAAAATTGAGTGAATGTGGGTTTGAATAATAATTAATGTTTGTGTGGGAACTTGTCAGTTGTGGAGCACTTGTTCCCATCCTTGACTTCACTGGAGTTTTGTAACAAACCTATAGTACACCCATTTTGCAGAAGAAAAAAGTGTAGGTCAGAGTAGTCAGGTGACTTTCCCATGTCATAGGCAGGAAAGCAGCTGAGCCGAGATGGAACCACTGGCTCTGAGCTGCCTGCTCCCCACCCCATCTCACTGTAACAGTACCCTAAACCTATGATGCCTTCTAGACAAATACCCCAAATGTGTCTTGGTGAAGGAGAGTGGCCAGGATTCCCTGGTTACTTCTGGCACCAGACTGTGGGAGAATTTTTGAGCAGCCCCCATCCCCTGCACAGGCCTAGAAGAGTTGCCTAACTGAGCCAGGGTACCTCCTTCCACAGGCCAGCCCCTTCTTGATAATGAGGCTGTCCACATTCTTTCTGAAGGTTTCTATTGAGACACATGCAGATATTTTCTCCCTCAGTTTCTTAAGAATCAGCTTCATGGGCTGGAGGAGTGGCTCAAGAGGTAGAGTGCCTGCCTAGCAAGCATGAAGTCCTGAGTTCAAACCTCTACCACTAAAAAAAAAACAAACAAAAGAACAAGCTAGAATTCTAGAGGAGAAGAGAATTCCTGGGTCCAGGGACAAAAGAACTTTTTACCAGTTCGCCAAGAAATTTCCAGAAAACTTGACCCAGAAAAACTTGTTCCTCTAATATTCAGTTGTTTCTCAGCTCCTCAAGGTGACTTGCTACAGGAGGATGGATCAGAATTGGCTGGGATCCTCACTGATGAGGTGAAACAGCAGTTCAGGAAGATTCTATGGCAGGTTTTAATTGTTGAAGACCACACAAACACATGGACACTCTAAGTGCGTTCCAATGCTGCTGAAGAAGGTTCTGACAGTCATGGCAATGGGTCCATCAACCAATGTAGCTCAAGGCTTCTCAACTTCAGCACTTGACTTTTTGGGGTGTATGGTTCTTTGGGTGTGGGGAGGGACTGACTGTGCTGTGTATTATAGATGGTTAGTAGCATCCCTGGCTCTGCTCACGAAATGATAATTGTACGCTCTCCAAAAAAAAGTCTCAACTGAAATGTCTTCAGACACCGATGGATCTCTCCTGGGGGTCAAATTACCACTGGTTGAGAACCACAGCTACAGCTAAAGCAGCAAAGACCGTAGACATCCAAAATTCAAGTGAAGAACTGTGGGTTGGTTCAACATGAAACTCAGCCCTGATCTGGCACTTCTTAAATTAAAACATTGTTCTGCACTGACCTCAGTTTCTACAGAGAAGTGCAGACTCTGCAGAGTTGCAGGAGGTACCTTGACAAATATCAGTTACTGTAGACTCAACTCGTTATGCAAATCACTCATTCATTCCACAGTCATTTGCAGAGTACCTAGAATGTGTCGGCCTCTGAACTGGCACTAGAGCAAAGAAATATGCAGAAAGAAGTAGCTTTAAAATGATATGGCCATTTAGTAATGGAATTAAGCATCTGGTGCTGTGTTTTCTATTAGACAATTATTATGCACTTTGCAAGTACTATTGGTTCTTTCAAAACCCATTTTATTTTCCAATAAGTAATCCCAGTGCTTGGTACAGAATTCAAAAGGTATAAAAGATATACAGTGAAAAGCATCCCCACTCCTCTGTGTTTCTTATCTCAGGAAAACTACTTGTTTTGTTTCATTTTATTTCTTCTTATATGTCCTTTCAGTGCTATACTGTGCATATGCAAGCATAATTATGGATATGTTTTTCCACAAATAATAGAATATTCTCCTGTGCTATGCTTTTTTTACTTAGAATTTTATAGCTGAGAGATTGTAATACATTGGTTTATTTAATTCTTCTCTTAGGCAGACATTTAGTTGTTTTTGCTATTATAGCTCACACATCAGTGGGTAGCACTGTGGAGGGACACCATGTAGGCAGCAGATCTTATGGGCTGGGCAGTCTTGGGTGGATATGTAGCATCTCTTTGCTTCAACTTTCTCATCTGAGAATATGTGGGTGATGCCACCACCCACCTCAGAGGGCTGTGTGAGAGTGCAGCACTTAGTGCACGTCAGTAACCTTTACTGTTGTACATTTATAACTTTGATAAATACTTCAGTGTCTCACACTGAGGTTGGTCCGCGTATACTCCCACCAGCAGCACACATTAAGTGACTGTCTGCACACAACTTTGTCAACACAGTGGAAAGCCTTTTTGATTTTTTCCAATCATAAGTTTGTGATCTGGTTCAAGTATCTTTTGCAAGCCATCTACAGGCCAGCCCAGTGAGTAGAAGCTCTGCCAGGGCCTGCATGCTGAGTGAGCAGCTTTCTGCAGTGCAGCCAGACCCAGGACAATAAAGGGACAGTTGTCATGCTGAGGAGCTGAGCAAGGCTGGACAAGCTGCAGGCTGATCTGCTGGTGGTGGGGAGGGGGCAGCACCCCCAGATCAGGGTGTTAAATGACAGTCTCCTGGATGATGTCCTTCTGGGTTGAGGGCTATAAAATTTAAACTTGTTTGAGATGGGAGTTTAAGCTTAGGGAAGCTTAGGCTCTTAATTGTCCTGCCAGAACATTTCAGTGACCAAGAGAGATAAAAATAATGACACCAAATTGAGATCAGAATATTCACTGCATTTCCAGAACATGCAGAGTGAGGGTTGCCAAACCCGGGTATGGCTCTGTCCCCAAAAAAGTTAGCCAGACCTCACTGATCCTTTTGTTTCTCATGTCGTCTGTCCTGATTCTCTTAGATTCATAGTGCCATTCACTGGCTTCCAAAAAGCTATTCTGACCTTAATAATTCTGAAGGAAAGTGTTTTTCTGGAAGACTCCTTTGATATCTGAGTCACACTGAGCTAGGGACAGAGAAGGGTAAAAACTTTCAGAGATGCCCCTGCCTACACTCTCCGGAAGGAAAAGGAGAATCATTGTGATAACTACTGTAGAAGTCATTTTGTTCCCACAAATATTTTTGAGAGCTGCCACTATAAAAAGCCATGGAGCTGAATGCCTGGAAGAATGAGAGCCAAGCTGGATCCTTGGGGACTCAGATCCAAATGGAGGGAATGAAGATTCACTTCAATAATAACCCAGGATGAGTGCTTTGACTTTCAGAAGGAAAGCACTTCTGTGCAGCCCTGTGAGAGAGGATGCTCTCTGCTCTGGAGGGTCAAGGACAGTTTTCCAGAAGACTGACATCTGCTAATACTGAGATTAGAACATGACCTCACCAGGAAGAGGCATGCCATGGGGAAGGAGCACAAGGCAAGGTCTCCCAGGCCTGTGGGAAGGGACACAGGGGCATGCCTAGGCCTGAGAAGTATCCCTTGCGCACTGGAGGCACTGGATGGCTTGCCAGGCACACAGCTGTAGGACCATATGAATCCAGGGCATTAGCTGTCCTGGAATTCAGTGGATGAGTGATCACGAAGCTGAGCATCCTTGAGCTGGTAGGAATTGGCACCCTCCATCTGTGTTACTTGAGGGTCTGCTCCCATACACCTGGGATGGCCTTTTCCTGTTTGAAGAGACTCCTGGCATCAGGCTGAGATTCACTGAGGCCAGGGAAGATAGCACAGGGCAGGGCAGCATCTTGCAGCTGGATGTGAGGACACAGGTTCTGCCCCAGCTCCACCACAGGCCTGCTCAGGCACCTCAGGCAAGCCTGAGTACCTCCTTGAGATCAGTCTCCTTGTTACTTATAATGGTAAACACAAACAAGGCCCTGCTTAGTGTTTACTCAGTAGTATTTACACAGTTCCCATAACAACCATGTGAGCTAAATGTTAGCGTTATCTTCATTTTATAGACAGGAAAACTGAGACCTGAAAAGTAGCACCAGAGCCTACTCTCTAACCTGTGATGGTATACCTGTACTACTTATTGGTAGCAATAACCTCTGCCCCCCATTCTCCAGAGACTCGTAATGAACAGAGGAAAGCATATGATGGTACTTCTCAAAACCATGAAGATTCTATAAATGTAAGGTGACTTTATCTATCATAGCCCTCTGCAATCATTTCAGCAAAACCCCATTACATTAGGTGTTCTATTTTAAGATGTACAAAATGCTACGTTTGAAAGATTGTCAACTGAACTTGAAAATGACTTTGAATGTTCCATTTCAGGAGACTTCCTGGTAGTGGGTGTTTCTTTCTAAAAGAAACAATCCAGAAGATGTTAAGTGACTGAACAATGAAGACCTAATGTGAACATAGGTCTAAAATAACCAGCCATTTGCTTGGGAGGAGTGGGGAGGAGGTTTTTGCAGTGGATGGTTGAGAAAAGAAGCAGAACTACTTATTTTTCTGTGCACACTATTTATACTCTTTAGCACTGGAGAAAGTTCTGAGCTAAATCTGAAAAAATGCCTGAGGAAAACCCAACAGTTAAGTCAGGGAGCTATCCCACAGAATGTGCCAGGAGTAGCTCTGTACTATTCCTGCTAGAGGGCTCGCTGGGATCCCAAGCAGGTAACAACAACAATAGAAAAGGGAGAAGCAGCAAGAGAGTTGTGTTAGTTAACTTTACACCATGCGACCAAATAGCTGAGAAAACCAGCTTAAGGGAGAATTTATTTTGGGTTAGGGTATCAGAGATTTCATTTCACAGTCCTTGCCTCTGTGGTGAGGCAGAGCATTGTGGTAGGGGGAGCATGTAGTCAAATTGGTTCTTTATCTCATGGTAACCAAGAAGCAGAGAAAAGAATAGAAGAAGGGTCCAGAACAAGAGATAGCTCCCAAGAAAACGCCCCCAGTGAGCTATTTCCTCTAATGAAGATCCACCTCTTGCTTTTCACCATCTCCCAATAATGTATTATAAGTGTATTATAAATCCATCAAGGGATTAATCCATTCATTAGATCACAGCCCTCAGAATCCAATCATCTCTGCAAACACCCTCACAGATACACATGGTGTGCTTTACTTATCTCCTAGGTGATTCTCAATCCAATCAAGTTAACAGTCAAGATTAACTATCACAAGAGTTGATTCCAGTTGGAATTCATAAAATTATGCAATTGAAACAGTATTACTGTACTTGGAAGTACTCACTCAGCTATTTATTGATCCCAATGGTCAAGTACATTTGTGAAATACCAAAATGCACATTAGCACCTTTTGAACCATGTACTTTAATTAAAATATCTGGTGTACAAAATGAGAGGAAGAGAAGAAGGAAACTTTGTTATTTACATGGTCTGTTTGGAATTGTGAGGATATGCCACTCTCCCCTCTGCTGGGCCATAAGCTGGTTGATATGAAGAACTATGTGTTATTGATCTTGATCCTTTCAGTACCTAACACACCTGCATATGGCAGGTGGTACGTGACATGATAACTGAATGAAAGGTATTGGGATTTTGAGAGGCACTGTATGAACCTAGATTTCTTTGGGTAGTATGGGCTTTTTAACAATGTCCACCTCCCAAATCATAATCACAGAATGTCTTTCCTTTCTTTGTGTCTTTTTTCTTTTATCAGTGCTGTATTTTGAGTATTTTTAAAAATTCTTTTTGGTGCTGTCATAAATTGAATTGTTTTCCAAATTCCTTTTCAGATAGTTCAATTGTTAATATATGAAATATATGAAATGTAACTGATTTTATAGGTTGATTCTGTATTTGCAGACCACAGTAATGCAGATTACTGGATTTTTAAAAACTAGTTCTAACAATTTTGTGGAATCTTTAGTTAGGATTTTCTATATGTAAGATCATGTCATCTGTAAGCAGGGATAGTTTCCAACTTGGATATCTATTCCTTTTCTTGCTCTGGTTATGACTTCTAGGTCTATGTTGAATGGAAGTGGTAAAAGTAGGCATCCTTGTCTTGTTTCTTATCTTGTAGTAAGACCTTTCTGGTTTTCACCATTGGGAATGATGATTTTCACATGTGAGCTTTCCTCTGTTGAGGTAATTTCTTCTATTCCTAGTTTGTTGAGAGTTTTTTTTTTTTAAATCATGAAGGGATATTAAATTTAGTCAATGCTTTTTCTGCATCTATTGAGAATATCATGTCATTTTTAACCTTCATTCTATTAACATGGTATATCTCATTAATTGTCTTTCATATGATAACCATTCTTGCTTCTGAGGGATAAATTCTGTTTGGTGGGATGCCTGTACCTTTTAATGTGTTGCTGAATTCAGTTTGCTACATTTTGTTGAGAATTTTTGAATGTACATTCATTAGGGAAATAAGCCTGCAGTTTTCCTTGAAGTATCTTTGCTGCCTTGGGATCATGGTGATGCTAGCCTGATATAGTGAGTTGGGAAGTGTTTTGTTTTGTTTTTTCTCTATTTCCTATTGGTTTTTACGTCCTTATTTCTTCTTGAATCAGCTTTGGTAGGTTGTATGTTTCTGGGAAGTGACACATTTCTTCTAAGTTATCAAGTTTGTTTTAGTAGTTTCTTATGATTCTCTTATTTCTGTGGTATCAATGGTAATGTCACTTCTTTAATTTCTGATTTTATTTGAGTCTTTTCTTTTTTAAGACAGTTTTGCTTATCTAATTTTAATTAATTTTGTCAATTTTCTATTTAATTTACTCTACTTTAATTATTTTTGCCCTTCTACTACCTTTGACTTTAGTTTGTTTTTCTAGCAGTTAGGTTATTTACTTGAAATCTTTCCTCTTCTAATGTAGGCGTTTATAGCTATGGATTTTCCTTCTTTGTACTGCTTTTGCTCCATTGCTTTAGTTATGTCTTACTATTGTTTCTGTTTGTCTCAAAATATTTTCTAATTTCTTTTTAAAAATTTTTTTTCTTGTAAGGCAGGGCTAGTGTGATAAAGTCCATCATCTTTTTGTTTGTCAGGGAAAATCTCTCTCTTCAACTGTGCAGGAGAGTTTTCTGGGTATGATATTCTTGGTTGTAAGGTTTCTTTTTTGTTTTTTAGCACTTTGTATACATTATCCCATTCCTTTCTAGTCTGCAACATTTCCTTTGAAAAATATAGTTAACGTTGTAGGATGATTTTCTCATATGTACAAACTAGCTTTTCTTTTGCTGCTTTCAAAATTCTGTCTTTGACTTTGGACAATGTGTCTCACCATAGATTTCTTTGGCTTCATCTTATTTAGTGTCCTTTGGCTGCTTAGAGGTGTGTGTTTATTTTATTCCCCAGGTTTGGGAATTTTTCACCCATCATTTCTCTGAAGAGGCTTTCTTGTCCTTTGTCTCTTGCTTCGTTCTGGAACTCCTATATAAGCGTAGCTTGTCCTCATAACTCTCTTAAGCTTTCTTCACTTTTTTTTTTCTTCTATTTCGTTTTTGCTTCTCTGACTGAATTATTTCTGGTGACCTGTCTTTGAGTTTGTCAATTCTTTCTTCTGTTTAATCATCTCTTAATCATATCGTAGACTAGCCACCTGAAGGAGAATAGAGGCAGAGACTTGGAGTGGTAGGCACCATAGCTCCTTTTATTCTCAGCTCAGAGTCAGCAAACAAAAACCAAGCTGTCGGCTTCTTTTTGGGAGAGAAAGAGTTGTAGAGGCTGCCAGAATCTGGCCAGCTTGATCAACCCCTCTAGTGAATTTGTAGTTCAATTACTATGTTCTTCAGCACCATGATTTCCATTTGTATATACAGATCTCTCAATGTGTATACAGATACATACAGATGTGCATTTATAGCTATGATCTTTCTTTGTTTGTACTGCTTTTCCTCCATTGCATTTATCATTTTTACTATTGTCATATACTTAGCTTGTTGTGTAATGTTATTTATATTACGTATATTTCTATCTGTTGAATTTCTCGTTGAGTTCATTCATTTTTCTCATTATGTCAGTAGGCAACTTTCTGAGAATTAGTTTTAATTCTCATTAGGTTCACTTTCTGGAGGTTTATATTGTTCTTCTGTTTGGAAAATTTTGCCTGTTTTTTTCCTTGACTCTCTGTGATGTTGTCTGCACATTAGATAAAGCAGGCACTTCTCCCCCATCTTCACAAACTAGTCTTGTACCAGAGAATCTCCCATTAATCAAGCTGGCCAGGTTCTGGCAGTCTCTACCAACTCTTTCTCTCCCAGAGAGAAGCAGACAGCTGGTTTTTGTTTGCTGACTCTGTGCTGAGAACAAAGTGAGCTATGGTGTTCACCAGGCTAAGCCTCTGCCTCCATTCTTCTTCAGATGGCTAGTCTATGACTGGACTGTCAGAGCTCACTGACTAGCCAGACAGAAGTCAACCCTCTGGGGAGCCCCCTTGGAAAAGTTGCGTTGCTAGACACCCCTTCTCTCTCCTGGGTGAAACTAGGAGCTAGATGGTCTCTGTCTGCTTATATCATGCTGCAACCGGGACAGTACCTCTGGCAAAAGGGTGTCCTAAATCTGCCTTCCACCTTTGGTGAGTCTTCTTTCTTCATCGGTGCAGGAACTTTTCATTATTTTCTGATTTCTCACATGGAGGATTTTTTTTCATGAATTGTTGCTGCCTTGATGTTTTTGTAGGGGCAGAGAGAGTCAGGGCTTCTTTCCACCATAGTGTTGAGGTCATTCTTCTCAGGTTGATTTCGAATCTCTGTTTTGCAGATATTTTTAGTGCCATGATTGCACAATATAGTTTGAACTCACAGTTAGGCTCTGATGCTGGCAGCTGGGATGGTGTCAACATGACACATTCAGGTATGAGTGCATTGACATGGAATGACATGAGTAGAAATCAGAGAATACAGGGGTCCTCTTTTCATGCCAAGCTCCAGTGGCCTGTGACCTGAGATAGTCACTGGATGTCTCTGACCATAGTTCTGCAGCTATATATAGATCAAGGATGGCAGCATCTTTCCTGGCATCCATGAGATAATGTATGGAAATAGGCAAATGTAATGTAGCTGAGAGCCAGTGTTGTTATCTGATGCATCAGCTCTTTTAGTGTTTTCAGTCACTCCTGTTTCTGGACTTCTGCCCGGGACTCCTTTAAGCACAGCACTGGTCAATAAAGCAACCCAAAAATTACATCCTGAAGATCCCCTTTCATGGGCTTCATGGCAGCTCATAGTACATTTGGAATTCTTTTTCATCTCTGCTCTGTTATGAGATCCTTGTCCATTATTCATGTTGCTTTGTGTTCCTTCTTCCCTTTGCCTTGATCAGGCCTGCTGGCAGTTTAACATGTCTTTGCAAAAAGGCAATTCTCAGATGTGCTGCTTAGATTTTTTTTTTAATTTCATTTATTATCTCTTTTTTGTTACTGACTTTGGGTTTATTCCATCGTTCATTTTCTAACTTCTTGAGTATTTTCTAGTAAATATGTTTAAGTCTCTAAATTTCCCTCTAAGTACATCTTTAGCTGTGTCTCAAAGTTTTGAAGTTTATGCTATTTTTAACCTACTTTCTTACTGCTTTCAATTTTATTGAAATGTAATCAGATAACATAATCTGCAGAACATCAATACTTTGAACTGTGTATAAATTTGCTTTGTAGGTCAATATGGGATCGGGTTTTAGAATATTTATTATATGATAGATAAAAAGCATATATTCTCAGTTTGGTTGTTAAAGAAAATATATTTGAATCCTTACTCTGTAATATATTCACTGTTGGCGTTGGGCTAGTTACTTATCCTCTCCTGCCTCAGTTCTGTCACCTCTAAATGGGATGGGAAGATAATACCCCTCTCAGAGTTGAGGGCCTAGCGCACACCAAGCACCATATAAATGTTAGAAGCTACTAGGGATTTTTCAGCTATTAGAGTTAGATTCTTAATTTTGTCATTCAAATCTTCATCATCCTAGCTCATTAGTCTGCTTCATAACCAAACCATAACAGAAAGTAGTCAGGGAGCCATAATCCTGCAGAATATTAACTTGTATTCATCATGTACTTAATACTGTTCTAAAGGCACTACATACATGAGTCCATCTAATCCTCAGGACAACTTAAGTAACTTTCATACAGTTACATCATTAATTAGTGGAAGAACTGGGATTTAAACATGGACTTTGGTACCAGAGCCCAAGTCTTAAACTACAGAAAGTCTCTTGGTTGCAGTGACTAAAGTAGGGTGCAAACAATGCAAGTATCAGAGGAAAGAGCATCTCAGGCATGGAGAATGGCCTGTGCTGAGTCCTGAGGCAGGTGCACGCTTGTTGATTGGAGTTCTAGACACATCACAGTCTGAGAGGTTTATTAAACAATAAGGCAGTTGGATACACATGTCCAAACATTGGGGCAAAGCTTGAAAATGGAGAAGTAAATTTGTTTGTTGGTAACATCACTATCCATGTGGCATTTAATGCTATGGGATTAGTACAAAGAAGAGAAGAGAAGTCTGAGGGCAGGACTGGGGCAGATGAGGGGGCCTAGCAGGGGAAACTGAGGAGCAACTGGGGAGAAGTGGGACAGAGGAGACCCAAGAGGAGGCTGCACTGAGCAGGAGGGACCAGATATTTCCAGTTCTGCTCAGAGGCCCAGCTAGCTGAGGCCTGAAAACTGGTCATGTGCTTGGGAATGTGGAGGCTTCCATCACTGCTTAACATCGTGGACTTCGACAGATATCACATGGAAAGGCACCAAAGCAGTTTCATTCCACATCAAGTGGGTATGGGAACCCAAGGCGCCCCCTCCAGCTCAGCTCCACCTCTTCCCACCCCAGAGTCCCTGAGATACCTCACAGGGTCCTCAGAACACAGTTTGAAAACCACAGATGCAACCCCTCTGTTTTCAGCTGGTGAACAGGTCCAGATAAAGGAAGATGTTGGCTCAGGGGTCATGAAGTCCCCAGCTTGTAATTTACCTAATAAGACTTTGACAACAAATGAATCTCTTCCCACCTGTCTCATTACACTGTTCCCCGTGGACAGTGTTTCCATGACAATCCAACTAGAGGACTTTCTCACCTTTATATCTCTGTGGAAAGAAGAGAGTGATAGCATTTACAAATTCGATTGATTAAAAGTTCCGTAGTCTCGTTGTTAATGAATCATTTCCATGTTCTTTTCTCATATCCCATTTCTCAGTGCTTCTAGTCATTCATCAAGTTCCATGTTTTCTGATCCAATGTAAATGAGATGTATACTACACTCTAGAAAATGATGACAGTAAAAACAATTACAGCTGCTCATACTTATGGACCACTGAATTTGTGCAAGTGCTGTTCTCTGATCCTCACCACAGTCCCTAGAGTCAGGCACAACCAGACCACTCTGCAGAGTGTACATGGGACTGTCTCCTGAAGTGGTAGAGAGTTCAGGCCCCAGGGTCAGATTGTCCATGTCCCATTCCTACTCACTGCTGGTGGGAACTGGGCAGGTTACTTACTCTCCTTGGGCTTTAGATCCATCAACTGTGTGAACTTCTTTGTAGACTGAAAATCGGGACACAAGGAGAAGGGCTGGCAGTAATCACAAACCAGGCACTGTTCAAGTTCCTCCATCATCACAAACCTCATTATCCCAGGCCTGTAAGCTGGGCACCAAGAGTAAATCTCTGGGGGCTCTTTCACTTCTGCTCTCTGGTTTAAACAAGGTAGGTTCAACCAGGGAACTCACTTAAACTCATTCTGCCATTGTTTCTGCCTTAGGATTCATGCTCAAAGGTGAAGGAACCTTCTCAGACACTGCCCAGAGAAGAGTATCAAGATAAGTTAGCAGTTGAAGAAGGATCCAGCAGCGATGAGGAAGAAAGGTGGGTAAACCTCAATGCACAAGGTCTTAGAGTTGGAAGGATTCATTCATTCATACATTCTGCTCACAAGTACTTATCACTGCCCTTTGCATCATGCTTAGAGAGGGAGCAGATGTACCTCACGTGTCTTCTGTAGAGCGGCGAGCTTTACATAAACTACCTTATGTAATTGTTACCCCAATTCAGAGAGGTTATTTTGCAAGTTAAAGAGTCTGAAGCTCAAAGAGGTTAGTAATCCTAAGATTCAGACCTGGGCTGATCTAAACCTTTGCCTCTATAGTTAGGGGAGAAGGCAAGCTTTGTCACCAGGGGAAATCCCCATTTCTATTACCTATATTAGTTAGTCAGCTGTGGCTGCTGTAACAAGATCCCCAAATTGTCAATGATTTTTTTTTTATAGCTCATAGATGAGCTACCTTTACTATTGGCTTGGACAGGTTCTACTCCTACCTGAGGGTCAGGCAATATTCCCCAGCCACAACCTACAGGTTAAGTTTGTCCCATGTGCCTTCTCACACTACGACCAAGGCTGAAGGAGTAGCTCCCATCAGGGCATGTTGTTGTCATGGTAAAGGGAAAGAGCTCAAAAAGGGCTGATGGAACTGTGTAATGCCCCTAAAGCCTACTACATGCAGAATTGCACTCTCATTTCTACAGACATTTCATGGCCAGAACAAGTCACCAGACCAAAACTAACACCAATGGGTAGAGAAGCATATGCTCTTTATGTGTCTTAGTCTGTGGGCTGCCTTAACAAAATACGATAGACTGGGTGACTTAATAGAAATTTATTTCTTTTAGACAGGAAGTAGCAACCATCAAGATCAAGGTGCTGGTTAATTCAGAGCCCTGGTGAGGGTTCTCTTTGCAAATAGCCATCTTCTCACTGTGTCCTCATATGGACAGAGATAAATCATAGATAGCTAGACTGACAGAAGACAGACAGTTTGCATTCCAGTATCTTTTACAAGGGCACCAATCCCATCATGAAGGCGCCACACTCTTGACCTAATTACTTCTGATAGGTTCCATCTACCAATAGTGCCAAATGCACTTAGGACTTCAACATATGGATTTTGGGAGACAGAAATCAGTCTATAGCACACTTGTAGCCACAAGAGGCAGGGGAGAGAAGAGTGAATATTTGCTGAGTAAACATAACATGCAGCAGCGTGTTACAGAACCTTACGGAATTCTGATGATAGGGTCCAGGGCACGTTCCAGCCATTTGTTTTGATAAAGCTTCCCAGGTGATCCTGAAGATGCCACAGTTATGGTCAACTGCCCAGCACTAGCAAATGACATGTGGGTCCTGGCAGGTGACATGTTAACTCCTGACATCTGGCAGCTCTCTAGATAGTAAGGGAAACAAGGAAACACACAATCCATTGAAGTCTCCAGCCCATAAAACTTCTCCAGCATCCCACAGATTCTGTTTCAGTGTCTATGAGGCAGCTGAGCAAAACAGTCAGCAAGGACAATTCTGGAGTCAGCCTCTAGGTAAATCCTGGGCCCATCACTTAACTCTTGGAAGCCTATTTAGAACTCATGATCCTGGAGAAGAAACATTCTCTTTCTTGAAAATGCTGGCAGAAATTTCAAAGTGGCCTCCAATGCGTTCAACTTGGGTCACATGTACATCCTCAAACCAATCATTCTCACTGAGGAGATGGAGTCTATGCTTGATCAGGTGTGTGTCATATGCCTTTGCCTGAGGCCAGCTGGGGATGAGGGCCAAGCTAACTGTACCCAAACCCTATAACCTGAGGGTCATCATGGAAGGAAGCCAGCTTTCCAAAGGAGAGGATTCTGGGCAGACCACCAGCATTTGACGGATCATAGCTGCCTTCCTTTTTCTATAATGGCTGTATCAGTGAGGAAGGCTACTTGGTTATAGAGAAAGGGAAGTAAGGATGTAAAAGATGCTCCCACAAAAGTTGTTTCTTGGGTGAGGAGTAGAAAGGCTAAGATATGTAGTGGAAGAAGTGGGAAGGTTGTCTGGGATTTAAGGTCAGGGACTGAGGACAGAGCAAGTACAGTGGCTCCTTTCTGGGTAGGGTTGCGTATTCTGAGTTGCTCTTGGGCAGGATGCTTGTGAGTGAACTGGGCTTCTTGGAATGGTGGCTTTAAGAAAGCAGTGCCTTTTTCTTTGGCTGTTGATATGAAGTGGGGAAGAGCAGATCATGATCAGATTTACTGGGGAGGAGGGGTCAGGCCAATCCTCTGTACTTCCTTTGTGAGGGATAGCAGGGTAGGATCAATTCTTTAGGGTTTGAGAGAATTTGGGGCCATGAAATGAGGTCAGAGAGAGAAATTCTCACTTGTGGTGTTCTAGGGAATAATAATAATGATGAAAATAATAACAATAAATATTTATTCAATGTTGGGATATGATAAACACATCTAAAGAAATATCTATTTAATTTTAAGTATGTAGATACTATTATTAAGGTACTTCATTTTAAACATTTCGGAGGAACACAAAGGTTAAGTAACTTGCCCAAATTTATGCAGCCAAGAAGTAGGATGTGGGGTAGTTGGATCTGGATCGTAGTCTCTCTGTCTCCAATACTCACATCATGTGTGACAAGAAGGCCTATTGGGTTTCCACCCTTTCAGAGTCACTCAATCCTTTAAAAATAGTCAATAATAACACCCCAAACATAAACCTGTAATTCCAGCCACTTTGGGAGGGAAGTAATGTAATTTACATTTAAAAAAGGTAAAAAAAATTCCTGAGTTCAATCCTTCATGCACGTACACACGTAGTAAAAAAGAATATATACATAATCATCTCAACAGGTGCAGAAAAAGGACTTGAAAAAGTTAACATCTTTTCATGATAAAAACTCAGCAATATATGACTAAAAGGCAACTTAATCTGAAAAGGATGACCTATGATCCACCAAAAGACAACACACTTAGGATGAAGTACTGAACACTTTCCTGCTAAGATGGGGAGCAAGGGAAAGTTCTGCTCTCGCTCCTTTACATTACACTGAAGGTCCTCGCCAGTACTATAAAGCAAGAGAAAGAAACACAGCTAGGAAGGAAGAGTAGAGATGTCTTTATTTATAGGCAAAATGATCACGTTGAAATATTCGGTCTTGGGCTAAAGATGTGACTCAGTGGTAGAGCACTTGCATACCATGCACAAAGACCCTGAGCTCATCCTGAGAACAGAAAAAAAATCCAAGAAATAAAATATTCAGTATTGTTAGGAGGTTACTTGTTACTATAAATTGCTCTACAGATTCAATTCAACACAAAATAAAATTCCAACTGTCTTATGTGTAGAAATAAATAAACTGTTTTGAAATTGATGTAGAAAAGCATAAGACCTAGAAAAAAGGTAAAAAATAAATAAATAAAAAAATTTGAAGAACAAAGTTGATTTTAAGACATACTATGAAGCTGGGGTAATACAGACTGTAGCCCTCATTATATAGAGAGACAAATAAACCTGTCAGAAATAATGGAGGGTCTAGAAATAGACTTATGTAGAGCTGGTAGATTCAGTTTTGCTCACAGTGCCATGGCAAGTGAATGGGGACAGGAAAGGATTTCAACCAGTGGTGTTGGAAATGGATACACATGAAGAAAAAAGGAAACTCAACCTATGTCACTCCACACACAAAAACTAATTTGAGATATATCATAAATGTAAACACAAAAATTAAAACACAGAAGAGTATTTTGTAACTTTGGAGTAAGCATGGAGTAAGAGATAGGATATGAAAACACTAATTTTCAAAGAATTGATAAATTGGTTTTCATCAAATTGAAAACTCTGCTCATTAAAAAAATTACCATTATAGGTAAGACACCTAAAAAACTAGCTAGCATTTGTTGCCCTTAACGCAGAGAAACTAAAGCAGATACCTTAAAGCAACTGAGGCCAATAGGAAAAGGGGACCAGGAACTAGAGAAAAGGTTAGATCAAAAAGAATTAACCTAGAAGGTAACACCCACACACAGGAAATCAATGTGAGTCAATGCCCTGTATAGCTATCCTTATCTCAACCAGCAAAACCCCTTGTTCCTTCCTATTATTGCTTATACTCTCTCTACAACAAAATTAGAGATAAGGGCAAAATAGTTTCTGCTGGGTATTGAGGGGGGGAGCGGGAGGGGGCGGAGTGGGTGGTAAGGGAGGGGGTGGGGGCAGGGGGGAGAAATGAACCAAGCCTTGTATGCACGCATGAATAATAAAAGAAAAATGAAAAAAAAAATTACCATTAAAAATGAATAGGGAGAAATATCCAGTCTGTATTGAGAAATATGAAGAACGCCTATAAATCAATAATAAAGAAGACAAACCTTCCCAACACTTGGGAGCCTGAGATAGAAGGATCTTGAGTTTTGAGGTAGCCTGGACTACTTAGCAAGACCCTATTGAAACAAATGAAGGAAGAAAGGAAGGGCGGGAGGGATAAAAAGAGGGAGGGAGGGAGGAAAAGAAAGAGAAAGGAAGGAAGGGAGGGAGGGAAAAAAGGAGGAAGGAAAGGATGAAGGGAGGGAGGGAGGGAGGGAGGGAAAAAAGGAGGAAGGAAAGGATGAAGGGAGGGAGGGAGGGAGGAAGGAAAGACTAACCTATTTTTAGTGTAAGATTTTTTTGGGGAATTGTACTGGGGTTTGGACTCAAGGCCTTGTGCTTCCAGGCAGGTACTCTACCACTTGAGTCACACCCTGAGCCCAAGCATATTTTTTAAATGGACGAAGTACTTGAACAGACACTTCCCTAAAAGATACATATGTGAGTGGCCCAAAAGCACATAAATATGTGCTCAGCATCGTTAGTTATCAGGAAGAAGCAAGGTAAAACCACAAGAGATACCTCTTCCCAGCCGCTGAAATGATTGAAATTAAAAGACCTATAGCACAGAAGGTTGGCAACAAGATAGAGCAAGTGGAACTCTCATATACTGCTGGTCATAATATAAAGTGGGTCAAACACTGCAGAAAGTAATTTGATAGTTTCTTAAAAAGTTGAGCACATAGCTATGAGTAGCTCTACTCCTAGATTATTCAGCAATATATATATTTATATATATATTTATATATATCCAGAAAACACTTGTATAAGAATAGTTCTAACAGCTTTATTCATAATAGCCCAGAAACATAAACAACTCAAATGCCGATTAGTACAAAAATGAATAATCAAATTGTGATATATTCATGCAAGAAAAAGTATGGAGTACTGACATATGCAACAACGTAGATAAGTCCTGAATTATGTTGAGTAACAGAAGCTAGAAACAAAAGCATACTGTCTTAGTCCCCTTTCCTTAGCTGTAACAGAGAACTGTAGTCGTCACTGTAAGGAATAGAGTTCGTTTAGCTGACAGTTCTGGAGACTGGGAAGTCCACGAGCGTACGGATGGCATGATAACCTGGTGCAGTGCCTCACACCCTGAGACCCAGCAAGCCTGACAGAGCCACCCCTCAATACCCGTTAATCCATCCATGAAGGGATGCTTCCGTTCACGAGGACAGAGCCCTAATGACCTGTGTTAGTTAGCTTTCTCATCTCTGACAAATACCCGAGAGAAACAACTTCAAGGAGACAGGAAGCAGAACAAGAAAGGAAAGGAATAAGGAACAAGACACGTCTTTCAGGACACACCCCAGTGACCTACTTCCTCCAACGACCCCACCTCCTATTTTCACCCTGTAACGAATGCCGTCATATTATGAAATCATCAAGGGATCAATCCATTGATTAGGTCTAACCACTTTTCACAAGTCCCCAGCACATGAGCCTATGGGGAACATCTCAGATTCAAACCATAAGATGACCCTGTCACCTTCCAAAGGTCCTGCCTCTCACAAACCATCAACATCGGACTTTGGAGATCACGGTTCTGACCCAAACCACACAGGTGCAGTTTTCATGATGCTTACCAGCAAGCAAAAGTGACTTATAGTAATGAAATAGCCCTGGGCTGCCTATGGGAGGTGGACCAATGGGAAGTGGGTTGAGGGAGAATTTTCAGTTAACAAAAATATGATAGAAACATATATATTTGTCAAAATTAAATTGTACACTCGCATATCACTATATGTAAAGTTTATCTCAATAAAACATTTTTAAGATAGTAGAAAATGAGCCCCTATCCCGGGAGAAAGTCCAGCTTCCTCCCCTGAGATTCCACAGTGAGAGTGTACCTGTGTCCCACAGCCCATGTGGGTGGCAGTGCCACTTGTCACTCTTGCTCTAGCTCCCTCCTTGCTTCTCTAGCCTCATCTGGATCGTCATAGGTTGTTTCATACCCAGATCACAACTCAGATATCTCATTCATCACCTTTTGAAGATGGTTGTGTTTAGCACAGGAAATCAATGTGAGTCAATGCCCTGTATAGCTATCCTTATCTCAACCAGCAAAACCCCTTGTTCCTTCCTATTATTGCTTATACTCTCTCTACAACAAAATTAGAAATAAGGGCAAAATAGTTTCTGCTGGGTATTGAGGGGGGGGAGCGGGAGGGGGTGGAGTGGGTGGTAAGGGAGGGGGTGGGGGCAGGGGGGAGAAATGAACCAAGCCTTGTATGCACATATGAATAATAAAAGAAAAATGAAAAAAAAAAAGCTTGATGTTGGGCGGGGATTTGGCTCAAGTGGCAGAGCACCTGCCTGGCAAGTGCAAGGCTCTGAGTTCAAGCCCCATACCACAAAATAAAATTCAAAATAAAAAGTCTTGAAGATAAACCTAAAAGAATTAGAACATAAAGACAGAAAACCCTCTTTTGGTGTTTGTGTATAATTCTTACCATGTGCCAGATGGCTTTACGCACTTTATTGACGTTAACTCTGTTACTCTGTGTGACAATCCAAGTCAAAGGTACCACTGTCAATCTCATGTTACAGATGAGAAAGGTTGGTCCCAGACAGGTTAAAGATCTCACCTGAGGTCACATCACAGTCAGTCGTTCAGCTGGCATCCGAACCAGGCAGTGCAGCTCTGGCGCTCAGGCTCTTGGCCATGTGGTTATGCTGGGTGAGCATCCTGTCCTTTCTTCAGGCATCTGCTTGACGGTTTCTCGCTTGATTCCCCAGCCTGAGCCCATGTTGCTGGGCCTTCTTCCCTCCACCAAGCAAAGTGCCCGTTCTCATGTCCTTTCTTCCCAGTAAGGGACTCCCTCTAAACTCTGGTCATCTGTCCTAATGTCACGTCAGGGGAAGCAGAATGTGACCATGTGACATCCTTTTACATTGTTCAACAAGGTAAACGCTCTCCATCCTTCTGGAGACGTCTGCATTTCTTGGCTAGTTCCAAAGTTCAGAATCGAGGGAGGGTGGCCTTCCCCCAGAGGTGTTTGTTGGCCTCTTCTCTAGGAAGCAGAGACTGTTGGAGCTCTTTCTTGTTCATTCTACCTGAGAAAAGGTCTATTTATAATTCTTCAGTTCACAAATGGGGACAGCCAGTAAAAATTATGAACATGCTTTGAAAAGTGTAAAGTATGGTGTAAAGTATTACTGTTGCTTTCTTCTCATCCACAGAAGAGTTGTGAAATTAGACCATAGAGACATCTTTTTTGGTACCTCCAAGGACCACCCCCCCCCAAAAGAAAAAACAACAACTCTAAGCTCTCAGTCATTCTGACATCCTGTCTCATTTATTAAGCTCCCACTAAAATAGGAATCGGGTAGAATCTTGTGCAATAACACTTAGAATTTATGTGGCAGATTGCTTTTGTTGAAAGACAAATAAGGTGTTTGTCACCCCACTAACCATGACTGGAGCTTCCTCCACCTGAGTAGAGTAGCTGAGATGCTATCAGGGCATAGTTTTATTCCCAACCCTGGGATTTTTAGTGATGTAACACCCATATCGTCAAAGGACTGAAGCTCCCCTCAAGGAAGGAAGTGACCTGCAAGCTCCACTAGGCTCTTTGCTGAAGGAGAAGGCACCGGAAATCCGCCATCTGCAGGACTGGCAAAGCCAGAAGGCCAGACTGCAAACCCAGGTAGAAGGGCAACCCTGGGGGGCCGGTGGGGGGCTTCCTCAGTGAGACTGTGTCTCCCCCCTGCACTGTTGGGAAAGCACAGGGGCCTGGTTCTCCTGCAAGCTGGGAGAGCATCCTAAGTCCAGGGCTAGATGGGATTCTAGGTTTTGCTTATTCATTCAAAACTGGCGATGCTTGTGAGGACCTATTATTAGTGATTGACTGTTAGAGAGTATATATCAAATAATTATAATATACTGTGTAGTTAATATATTGTATGTTGTATTGGCAGCAGAAGTGGAGCAGGTAATATTCATTCATCTGTGGATTTAACCCTCTACAGATTGGGGGAGAAACTGGATCCATACAGAACATGTACAGATTTTTTTTCCCTGTCATTATTTCCTAAACAGTGCAGTTTAATAACTATTTCATAGCATTTACACTGTAGTAGGTATAGAATTGTAGAGCTGTTTTAAAGTACAAAGGATGTGTGCAGGTTCTATGCAAACACTACCCCATTTTATCTGGTCACCACGGAGGTCCTGAACGGGTCCCAGGCAGATGGGAGGGATGTCGGGATTTTGCTTTTAGCAGAGGAGGTGGCCACGGTAAATAAGAAAGTGAGTCACGCAGGGGATTCGAAATGATAAGGACTTCAGGAAAGAGAGCCGGCGGAGGTGATGGGGCTGCTGGGGATGAGGTGGGGGCACAGCTGGGAGGTTTGGCACTGGATGGAGCCTTCAGGAAAAGCCTCAGTGAGGAATGAGATCTGAGCAAGTCCCTCGGGCGGGCGAGGGAGGTCGCTGAGTGAGCTCTGCAGGGGAGACTGGGCCCGATTCCCCTGCAAAGTTCCTGTCGCACCCTTTTCCCTTCTTCCTGGCCTTCGTGGCTCTAGCTGAGGCGTCCTCTGCAGGCCTTGCAGGTTCTCCCACAGGTGCGGGAGGCTCAGCTAGGATGAGGGGTCGCTTGGAAAGCTTGCCTTTGCAAACCGTGCCCCCCGCCCCCGGAAAGGAGAAGGGCCGGGCCTGAGCTGGGATGCCGTCCGCAGGTGTCTCAGCTGCAGCGGGCTCTGGAGCAGTGCGCCAGCGACTACCGGGGGGACCTGCAGGCGCTCGAGCAGCTGTCGGACCACGAGAGGGAGAAGCTGCAGCGCCAGCTCCAGGAGAGCCTGCAGCAGGGCCAGGCCGCCAAGGCGCAGCAGGCCCTGCGCATGCTCGAGAAGGCCAACGCCCAGGAGCTCAAGGTGAGGGGCACCTGCTGGGCACTCTACGCTGCCTTTTGCCCATTATCTCCAGGCCCCACCATCACCCACAAGGTCGTCGTTATCCTCATACCTTTTCCTATATGAGGACAGAGGCTCAGAGAGGTCCAGTAACTTGCTGAAGGTCACACAGCTAGTAAATTTCAAATTAGGCTCAGCTTTGTTGGGCTTCTGGCATGGTGTTTCCTACCTGCCCTTATGTTAACAAGAACAACATGCTGTCATGACATGATGCATGCTGGGGACTCGTGCTCGGGGGGGGGGGGGGAGAAGCAGGTTAAGAAAAATCTACTCAGCAACAAAAACCCTCCAAAGGGGTTGGGAAGCTGCAGTGTGGCTGTCAGTCCCTCCGTGATGTTTAATCAGCAAGTGCTTCAAACACACTTTATCTCACGCCTTCTGCCTTAGGGCCTGGCTCAAATGCCACTTTCTCAAAAGGCGTTCCCTCCCTGCCATCTGAGGAACGTCCTTAAAGAGGTGTCCCACCAATCCAGGGAGCAAACCAGGAAGAAGGAATGAGAGGGATTGGGATCCAGGGGCCATCGCAGGCCACGTAGGAAGAGCCAGGGGCTGGCTGTGCTGGGGGACAGCACTCAGTCCACACTGCAACAAGGGGACCCAGAAAGAGATGTCTCCGGAGGAAACTTTGTCACCACATAGGGAGAGAGTTTAATGAGAGATCCCAACTCATTCCTCTGCCCCCCAGTTCCAAGCTCTCGAATGTGTTGATAAATAGAATTTCAAGGTGATTCACGAAGCAGGAAGCAGACAGCAAGTTTCTTAGGCAGGCAGTGGGAAGCAGTGAGAAGCAGGAAAAGCGGGGAAGGCACTCAAGGGTGTGGCGTGTGGAGGGAGAGACCCGCTTGTGGCTTTCGTTGGGGCTCTTTCTACTAGCTAAGATAGGTTAGGGAATCTTGCCGCAACTTTCTTCCAGAAATCTATGCTCTTTCTGGTTGACACCTGGTACCTGGTAACATGTAACTTTGTTTGTTTGTCTGGACTGAACTCTGTCACCCAGGGGCCGCCCCGCTGTGACCTGTCATCAGGCGGGTCCTTTACCTTTCTGATCCTAATTTCTCCTCTGTTAAAGGGGGGGTGTGATAACACTGTCATCGTTTCTGTGTGACCTTGGAAAAGCTTACCTATCTGTTTCCTCATCTAAAAAGTATTTTAGAACTGAAACTTTCTTGCCAAAAACAAGAAAAAGCAAAGAGAAAAGAAACTGTATTCGTTTCCTATTGCTGCTGTAACAAATGACCAGAAAGGGAGGGTCTTAACCCAGCACAGATTTAGTACCTGTCAGTGCTTGCTCTAAAGTGAGGCAGTGCAGGGCTGAGTTCCTCCTGAAGCTTTCTCCAGCTCCTGTCAGTGACTGCCTGAGTTCTTCGGCTCTTGGCCCCTCCTGTGTCTTGAAACTAGCGGGCAGCACTTCTAGATCTTTCTCTATCCTGTTCTCCCCTCTGCTTCCACCATCAAATTATCTCCAAATGACCTTCCTGCATCCCTCTTAAAATTAGTCTTGTGACGGAGGCCCACCCCAATAATTCAGAGTCATCTCCCCTCCCAGCATCCTTTGCTCAATCAGTCATGTCTGCAAAGTCGTTCTTGCTATGGAAGGCAACATATTCAGCTTCCAGGAATTCAGATGTGAACAACTTGATGGCCATTTTTGTCTCCACCACAGAAACCAACAGACAGGTGCCTCCACTCAGCCTGGGAAGATGCTCACTTTGTGCTCCTGACTATGTTAAATCTGAGCCACACAGTATCTGTCTGTCTGTCTCTCTTTCTTGGTCCCTCTCTCCTCTACCTCCTAACACCAAATTCTAAATGAAAGAAATCTGGCTGACCCACATTGGAACAGGTGTCCAATCTAGTGGAGATGGTGGGTTTACACGGTGTAAAAATGATTGCTGTGGTCAGGCCATTGCTGGAGCATCCCCTGTACCCTGATAAGCCCTCCACAAATGAGTAACGAGTGCCCAGTTTCATGAGTCCTTCCTCTTGCTTTTTTCCACAGGCCACAGAGGAACGCTTGAAGAAGGAATCCAGCCACAGCCTCCACATCCAGCACCAGGCACACCGGCTAGAGCTCCAGGCCTTGGAGGAAAAAGCCAGGCAACAGCTGCAAGAAGAACGGGAGAGGACACAGGCCCAGCAGACCCTGCTTCTGGGTAAACATACACCTGTACACCTGGGGGCCCAGCCACCCGGGGGGTCCACCCATGGAAACTGGTGGCAGGCAGGGAGGGACCCAGGGAACTAGAGGCACACAACTAGAATGACAATCCTGGCTCTTTTCCTAACTAGCTGGGAGCAAGGTGAGCTCTGAGCCTCCTTTTCCTGTCCTATAAAATTGGGCTGCCATTGTCTCTACTTTGCAGTTACTATGTGGACGAAGGAGATACTGAGCGTAACATGCCTCACACACAGCATAAGCCCAGGGGAGAGAGACGCCATCATCGCCATTCAATAAAACTTAGATTGAGCCTTCGCAGGGGTTCATAGGATTGGCTTAACCTCCTATCTCCATTCTCAAGATTTCTGCAAACTAGGGACCTCAGGCCTCCAGGCACCTGCCTGTTCCTCCTCTTCCTCTGCCTGCCCCATATTGTCCCCAGCATGAAACTAGTCCCTCTTTCATTTCCACATCAAAGCCGACTCACATAAGACATTCCGAAGACAGTGAAGGTCTAATTGCAGCCTGGTTCCAATACTCACTAGCTGTGTGACCTTGGACAGGTTGTTTAACCTGCCACCTGTCCTAACCAACTAGCAGTCACCCAACAGATGACTCAAACCAAAGAAAACTCACTTGAAATTTTGAATCCTAACTTCACTGTTTAAGTGCTGTGTACTGTGGACAATTCACCCATCCTCTCTGATGTTTCTTATAAAATTGAGCTGACATGGGCTTGGGAAGGAGGACCATGGGGTGGGGAGATAATAGGTAGCAGATAGGATGCTTTCAGGGCTTAAATGAGAACAGTTTTTGAAGGGTTTGGCTCATTTAGTGCCCCAGGCATGGTACTGTTGTTTCTGTTATCTTGGAATACGGTTAGAAAACTCAACCCAAAGCCTTCAGCAGCTGCCTGCTCCACCCCACCTCTGGGAATGTCCTTGCAGGGAAAACTTCAGCCTTGGCATCGACCATGACCTCCCACTGCTCTTCCTCAGAGTCCCTCAGGCAGGAGCTGTCCGAGCAGCGAGCTGCCTGCTCAGAGCACCAGAAGGACCTGGAGGCCCTGCGGGCTGAGCTGAGGGCTCTGGACAGTTTGGGAAGACAGCAGGACATCAGCCCATGTCCAGGGGACAGTGAGGACCACACCAACACCACAGAGGTCAGTACCCTGCCCCTGCTTACACCCCTCTCTCTTCAGGGGCAGCCATAAAAGACAGGCTCTGGGTACTGGAACACTTCAGTGCTTGAAGTGGCAAGGCCCTATTCCTTCCATGGCCTAGGGACACCCAGTGGCCTACAGGCCCCACTTTTGAAAACCAAAATGCAGGTTTTAAATGTTGCACCTTACTTATAATTCAGATGGATGGCATCCCAGGATTTTGCGGACCTCCTGACCCCTAGTGTGGGTCACTCTGGATCTGCAGGGGAATTTCTCAGAAAACCTCCCCAGACAGGTTCCCTGTCTACACCCTGCTGTTCCAGTACAGGCAGCAGCCTTATCACTCAGACTCAGTGTGACCCTAAGTCAAGTTCCTGCTGAGACCCCATCCATCAGCACCTTCTTTTCATGCTCATAATTCCTGCTCCAGCCAGAAGCACAAATACCTCTCAACAGTTCAACAGTCCTGGCCTCTCTCCCCCAGCCCATTGCACACCACTTCAGGTGTTCTGCTAACGCCAAGCTCTTTGTATAAAACCTTCAGTGGCTCCCACTGGAACAAGCTCCAATACAGGCTACAGCCCTCTTCCCCCTGCCCCTTGGCATCTGTGCCCTGCCTTCTCCCTCCTCCCCACCCACGTTGCCCTCTATGCTGGCACCATCCCCTGCACACATCCTACCCTCCCTGCCAGGGACCTCCCCTGCACACAGCTTCTACTCCACACTGGGACCTTGCCCCCACACCAAGACCCTCTACCTGCAGCTCCCAGAGCACTTGCTGCTGGTGCAGCTCAGCCAGCACTACGGTCTCCTGCCAGGTTCTGTTAGGGCGTTGACAGTCACATTTAGGCAGGGAGGCCACTCCAGGTGAAGAGAGCAGCAAGACCACAGGCATGGATGGCGTCGTGAAACAGGTGCAGTGTGTTGTCTCTTTGGATGTAACCTACATTCGTGGTGCACCAGTTTCACTAAACTCGTGGAAAGTCAGATTTGGCCAACTTCCGAAGCAGGGAAACTGCAGAGGGCAGAGTGGAGCTCCAGGATGGGCTGAGCGCTTATGCCTCTGTCTCTCCTGCAACCCATCTCAGGCCCCTTGGGCCTTGTCCACCTTGGCGCCTCCTGAAAACGCCTCTCCTGGCTGCCTTCTCCTTAGGATGCGGGCGGCGCTGCAGGGCTGGGTGCGGCGTGCGGGCTGCTGGAGGAGAACGCGCAGCTCCAGGACGCGGTGCTGCGGCTGCGCGCGGAGGTGGAGCAGCACCGCGACCAGCGCAGGTGCGTGCGACCCGGCCGCGCCCGGGGCATCCTCTGTCCTCAGCACGCTGGCACCTCACGGAGGTCTCCCCTTTGACCCGCGAAAAGTGCCAGTGCTCTGGGATTGTAGATGTCAGAACGGCAGCGGGTTTGCCCGGAAATAGAAGGAGTCCTGTGTCCCTGCAAGTCTAGGCACCAGAGCACCTGTCCCACCACTGTGGCACAGTTCGCCCCGGGCCGTGCGCGCTCCCCTGGCTGTGCGGCATCGGGGGAGGCAGCTAAGCCCCAGGCTGCGTCCTCCTCTGTCAGGTGGGGTGACACCACCATCACCGTTCGTCCCTGTACGGAGGAAGCCCTATGCTGGTTAATTGTGCACGTTAAAAACTTACCGATTCTGGCTGGGCTTCCCTGGCTCGCGCCTGTAATCCTAGCTACTTGGGAGACAAGGACCTGGAGGATCACAGTTCAAAGCCAGCCCTGGCAAATAGTTTGCGGGACCCAATTTTGAAAACCCAACACAAAAAAGGGCTGGTGCGGTGGCTCAAGTGGTAGGAGCGCCTGCCTAGCAAGTGTAAGGCCCTGAGTTCAAACCTCATTGTTCCAAAAACAACCTTATCACTTCTGAATTTGTAGTGATTTTTCTGTCTTGTTGGAAGGCTTTTAATATAAATTCAATTTCTTTAATAGATGTAGGACTTGCTAGGTTATCTATTTCTTCTTGAATGAGGTTTTTGTATCTTTCAAGGGATTTGTGCCCTTCATCTAAGTTTTTGAATGGTCACAGTCCTGGGGATAAAGTTGTTGAGAATTTTCTTTTTGTCATCTTAATGTTTGAAAGATCCCTTGTTTTCTCTATTATTTGTCAGTTATGTGTATTGAATCCTGCTGGGCCTGCCCAGAACTGCTTTGTACTTAGACTGTATTTGTTTATTTACATGGCACTTCTTTATAAAAGTGAGGGACAGTGATGCATGGTGGGGCTTACACACCTGCCTTCACATCACATGTAGGTGTGAGGAAGAATGGAGTTTGTCTTTGGTCAACAATTTTAACTCTGCCTCTAAAGCAGGACCTTGGGCACATTTCTTAAATTCTTTAGGCCTGGGTTGCCCAGAGCATGGCAGAATAACAGTGTCTAGCACACAGGTTGTTGAGACAATTAAAGAAGATGGCATATGCCGGGCATGGCTGTGAACACCTGTAATCCCAGCACTTGGGAGGCTAGCCTGGGCTACATAGAGAGACTGTGAAGAGGAGAGTGTGTGTGTGAGAGAGAAAGAGATTTAGAGAGAGAACATGTAAAGTGTTTAGAATAATTGAGAGCACAAACAAATCACCAAGTCAAGAAATGTCAGCTGGTAAAGGTCTCTCTCAAATTGTAGCTGGGAGCTGGAGCATAGCCCAGATCCAGAGTACTTTTCTAGCATGGGCACGGCCTGCATTAGATCCCCAGCATCACAAAAAAGGAAAAAAAGTCACTTTGAAGCCTTGTTGGTCACTTTACCAGACACACCCACAGCCTTTCTGACTCATTGGGGATGGGGTGCACACTGAGAATTAGCCTTATTTAGACTTAGAATTTGCGTTTCTGACAAATTCCTAGGAGGTGCTTCTGAGTCACCAGATGGCACTGAGGGTACCACTCTGCTTCACCTTAGGCTCAGTGTCCTGAGCAAGCTGTCAGAAACATAAATGGACATGCTCACATCTTTCCACAAAGTTAGATATTATCAAATAGCAATAAATTCTCAAGCGATGTCAATTTCATTGATATTAATTTGCCAAGTACGAATGACATCACTTGATAGCCATGATACATTGGCAAACAGGTTCTTTTACTTCGATCTTGATTGCTAATATGAACTCCAAAATCACACAGTACATTTCACCCAGTAACAACATATAGGTTACAGAATACATATGGATTAAAGAGGCTGCAGAGTGTAGAGGGCTGTGCTGGAGGCAGGGCAAGGAAAAATCTCTCTAGGGAAGCAGATAACAAATCTACCATTTGTAGATCTGTTCAACGCACAGAGTCGTCAAATGCTGGTGCAGGTGGCAGACCACTTCAAGTGTCAATTTGAAGTGAGCTGTGTGTCATAAGCATGAGAGTCCAGGGGCCGAGGCAGAGGCCCTTTGATAGGTGACTGGGTGGCGGGTCAGTCTTAGTCTTGGCATGTTTCTCCTTTTATAGTCTCAGGTGAGGGGCTTACATCTGGTGTGACTGTAAGTGCATGTGTCTGATATAATTTGATATATTTGCAGATGTGATTGTTCACTGGCACAAATAAGTTATTAGTTTGTGCCTCATGTGGCAGATGGTAGTTGTTTACTTGTATAAACAGACATAGAGTCATTCTGTTTTGGCACTTTTACTCAAAGTAGAGTAGCTAAGGTCAAAACTGTTGCTGTATAAAATGGAGTAAGTCAAAACTAGGCACAAGTTTTAATCTGCTGTTTTAGACAACATAGAGTAACCCAGAGCAGATCCAGCCTGTTCTCCTCATTTAGTTAGTGATCTGCTGTGTGGCACTGGGAAAGTTCTAAAAGAAGAGGTAAGTTCAGGTAGGGACTCTTCACCATAAGGAGGAAAGCAATGATTCCTGTCCTGGGAAAAAGATACAATCACACAAAACTGTGCATGTGCTTTCTGAGGGAGAAACGCCCCTAGGACTCACCCTTGAACCCCTATGTTCCCCACCTTAACCTGTAGGTTAAGAACAATGATAGCTAATGGTTAAACACTTCCTTAGTGCCCTGGACTATTCTAGACTTGTATTAGCGTACTTCCTCCTTTCACTGACCCTGTGAGGTAGGTACCAATGTCACCTCCATTTAACAGAAGTGGAGACTGTGCCCAGTTTCACACAGTTAGGAAGTGGTAAGAGGCAGCTATGGATACAGCATCCTGGCCCTAAATGCTACTCCCTTACCCGATCCCACTGCCTTGACATCTGGACTGGAGATCTCCCAGGTCTCTAAGAGTCCCAAGTATCTGGGCCTCCCTACCTGGGGCTTCTTCCAGGTCTGTTTTCCACTGGCCCTGGGAAAGTGGCTCTCTTCTCCGGTTCTACTTAGTGGATACTGGGGTAGAAGGGTAGCTATGGGTCCCATTGTGGTGTTTACCCCGGATCCCAAACTCAGAGACCTATCTGTCCTTCCCAGGGGTAGGCTGACCTTACATTCATAACCTCCCCAACTCAGGGTCCCCAAACTGAGCTGATCAGCAGAGAGGGGATTAAACCCAGACCCCAAAGGGCTCAACTGCCAGAGCCTTGGCCAGTCTGTCTGTGCTTCTGTCCACCATAGGTTGCTGGAGGAGGACCAGCAAGCTCAGAGGGTCAGGGAGGTGGAAGCGCTTCGCCAGGAGCACCGGAAGGAGATGCAGGCTATGGTGGCAGATTTCAGTGGTGCCCAGGCCCGGCTCCAGGCCCGGCTAGCTGCTCTGGAAGCTGAGTGAGTAAGGCCTTGAGCCTGGGTTGAGCGAGATCAGAAGATGTGCCACTTGTGAGCATGGCGATTCATCCCAGTGTCCCTAGAATATCATGGTTTAAAAACTTCCTGAGTTCCAGGAAGACCTGCATTTGCAGGCAAATGAGGTTGGTTAGCTATCCTTTATTTTATGAGGCTGCAGTGCTCTGGGGTCCTGTGAGAACGTCTCTATCTTAGCATGGTTTACCCCTCACACCTGGAAGAAATCAAAAGGATTTGGGCTGCTTTTTTTAAAAAATAAGCTTTTTGTCTGTTCCAGCATGCCTCATCTTCCTTGATCTTCACAACAGTCTTTAAAGGTGGAAATTGTTATTCTTTGAGAAGTAAGGAAAGCAAGGTTACCTCATGCAGGTACGCACACGTACACAGTATTCAACAAATGAATACTATGTGTCATGCAGTATTTTAGGCTCTAGAGTTATAGCAGGAAACAAAACACAACGACCCTGATGGTGCTCATAAATTAGAGGTGTGGATTCAGACAAGGAATAAGCATACAAATAACTATTAACTTCACATGGTGAAAGTGCTAGAGGAAAGATAGGATCAGGGTGCAGAGAGTGGCAAAGAGAGTGGATAAGGAAGGCCTCTCTGAGTAAGTGAGATATTAAGAATGACAAGGCAAGTAAACTTAGAGTATCTCTGAGAGCCAGAAGAAGGAACAGCAAATGCTAAGGCCCTGGGACCTGCTTCACCTAGGCATGGTTGGCAGAAGACAGCCAGAAGACTCATGCTGCACACAGTGAATGAGAAAGTGAGTGGAAGGAAGAGAGGTGGGTGGGGGAGATCCTGCTCTGAAAGGGAAGCCACTGCAAGGCTTTTGACAGGAATGACGTGATCTGACTTATCTTTTAACAAGGTCACCTCTGGTTGTTGAGCAATGATAAAGCTAGAGGATGGGGATGGTTGACAAGGAGACCAGTTAGGAGGTGACCACAGTGACCCAGGTCCACAGAGGTGAAACCACTTGCCCACGTTATACAGCACTAAGTAAAGTTGAAGGTTACCTATCTGACCCTTAGCCTGTGCTCTTACGAACTGCTCTCCAGATCTCCAGAGCCAAAACAGATCACACAAAACCTGCTTTGAAAGGTTTTACCAGCTCCTATCCAGTGGGCACTGCTCTGTGCCAGCCAGCTATTATTTCATTGCCTTCTCTCAATCAACCGCCCAATCTCCTGCCCATTTTAAAGAGGAAGGAACTGAGGCTCACAGGTGAAATGCTGGGCCCAAGGTTGTGTCACTAACTTCCTTCTCTGTGCCGCGGCACCAGATTTCCTACCCAGGGCTCTTCCAGCAACATCTCTGGCTTTGGAAGCCCGGCTGCAAGCAGAATCTAGGTGCACACGAGTCTTTAGGTCCTTGGACCTGCAGCTGGGAGAGAAGTGACTGAAGTCACTAGTTGCTGGGGGTTGGGTTCTGCTGCCAGCTCAACTGGCCCTCCTGCAGCCTGGGCAGGGTTGGAAAAGCTAAGCACATGCAGCATCTCCCTCTGTCCACTTGGTCTTCCTCCGCCCTGTTGAGTAACTGCCTACCTTGACCAGACTGAAAGACTCCGGAGAGAAGCCTGGGAAGGGAGTGTCGCGGCCTGAGGACCTGCAGCTCATAGGTCGTCTGCAGACCCGCTTGAAGGAGAGAGAAGAGATCATCAGGCAGCTCACGGTGAGGCCGCAGGCTGTCCAGCTGCACCCTCCATATCTGCACATCTCCATGCTTGCCCACACACCCGTACACCTGTATACCTGCATGCCGGCACATTGCACACATGTATACATGCCCACACACCCGCACACCTGTACACACACACACCTGTACACCCTCACACCTGCACACCTGGACACCTGAACACCTGCATACCGGCACATCGCACACCTGTACACCTGCCCACACACCCGTACACCTGCACACCTGCACGCCTGTCCAGGTGCTGCATAGCTCCTCCAAAGGGTGCTCACTGTGTACCTGGCATTTCTCTAGACACCCAAAATTTTGATTTACAAAGAATCCTTCCCAATGTTTTTTTCCTATTTTTAAAAAGTCATCACTAAAAAAAACTTATACAGGAAAATAGAAGGCAAAGAAAAAACATTCTACTCCCCAATCCACAGCATCTTCTTGATGTTGACATTGAATTTGAGAAAAATCTGTAATGGCTTGCATTTGAATTTTCATAATCAATCAAATTTATCATTATTATTATTAAATTTCCTTTCATAAAAATGAAACCTATTTTCTAACTAGCAAGGTCACTTGCGGGCCTCTTGAAGAGAATATTTCCAACAGCCTCTGATTCTGTATAGAAATGCCATCAAGGCCTAGTGGTCATTTCTTTTGAATGTCCTTTACTTTCACTCAGTCCTTGTCATCCACCTCATGTCTCGGTCTCCTACTTTGACCACTGACTAAGAATTAGATTAATAAGGAATTACTGCTCACTTGCTAAGTGTGAAAAGATATTGTGACTTTAAAAAAAGAATCCTAATCTCTTAGAAATTCAATCACTGAAGTGGGACATGGACCGTATAACCCTCTCTACTTCTGCACGTTAGAAAGTAGCTGATGTACATGTAAGACAAAAGGAAGGAAAGAAGGTGAAATCTTTTTGTGGATGTGGGGCTTTCTTTCTCTGCCTTCATCAGACCTTTCTGAACCAGGTTTTCCCTCTCAGATGCTAAGAATGCTGGGATTTCCCCTGCTAAGGCATGAGCCTGTCCTTCCCTTCACACGAGGGCTGTACATACTCAGAGCTTCAGTGGCTGGCGGCCTCATTACCACTCACTTCCTCTGCCCTCTAAGCCCTGCTAGTCACCCTCCTTCAAGTCAAAGCCAGTGCCATGTGCTCAGGCACATTTAGACTCAATGAAATTGGTTTTCCAGGAAGAGAGAAGATTTCACAACGCAGTGTCCCATCGGAATCGATCCTTCTCTTTCAATCCTCACCCAGGGTATTTGACCCCTTCCATGAAGGTAAATTGGTTCTATTAGTTTTAATGCATCACACAATTTTTCTGGTTTCTTTTCTCCTAAAGATAACTGCAGCATATTGATGGACTGGTGTACATTCAGAGGACTAGTTATTGAGAAAAACACTCACAGGACATAAATAGTCCAAAATACAATAAACAATGCTTATATCTGACTGAGCAGATTATGGGTGGTTTTTATTTTCTATGGACCTTTGTGTTTTCCAAATTTTCTATAGTAATTATGTGTCACTATTAATAATACCTTCATGGGGATAATGGGAGAGAAGGGAAATAGTAGGAATCTTCTACTTCTTTTTGGTGGGGAGTGGTGGAGCTGTAATTACTTCTTACTTTTTTTGGTGCTGGGAATTGAACCCAGAACTCATGCATGCTATGTCCTTCCAGCCTCTATACTGTCTTAATCCTTATGGCCTTGAAATTATGTCCTGTATCTTGTAAAGCAGTCTTTCCACCTCACCCTCGTCAGGACAGCACTCTTGGCCTTTTGCATTTCCATGAACATTTTGGAATCAGTTTGTCAGCTCCATGCATTCACCAAAAAAGAAAAAAAACTTGTTAGGATTTTGATTAGAATCATCCTGAATCTATAATCACTTTAGGGAGAATCGATTTCCTCATGATATTATTGAGTCTTCTAATGTGTAAACGCCATCTACCTCTCCATTTGTGTTATGCCTTCTTCAGTGGATCACAATAAATTATAAATTTCGAGTCCAACGCCTTAACCACTCGGCCATCACAGCACTAACAATAAATTATAAATTGTTACATGTAGATCTTACACATATTTGTTATATACTTTAGTACTTGGTATTTTTCATTCTATTGCAAGTAATGTCTTAAATTATTCCTCTGGGCTGGGGGATAGCTCAGCAGTGGAGTAACCGCCTACCATGTGCAAAGGCACTGCATGTCATCCCCAGCATCATAAAAGAAAAAGAAAAAGAAAAAAGTTTCTTCCTCACGTACTTGGTTGCGCGTGCGCGCGCGCACACACACACACACACATTTTATATATATATATATATATATATATATATATATATATATATATAATTGAATTTTGCATATTTTAATCTAGCAACCTTATTAAACTTATTCTATTCTTTTAAATTTTCTATATGTGATAATATTTTATGTAAATGATAACAGCTTCTGTTATTACTGGGTTTTTTTGTTTTGTTTTTAGGGGTGTTTGTTTTGAGACAGGGTCTCACTATATACCCCAAGCTGATCTCAATTCATGACCCTCCCAGTAATTTTTCATAGCTCATGGCACAATAAACCTAAAGTGACCTGAATTGATGAAGTTTCATTTATGTTTTTTTTAATATATCTCTCTTTGTGTGACAAAATATTAAGTTCATTCCAAAAAATATTAATGAATTTGAGAACAGGGTGGGCCCAGCCCTGGCTGAAGGTGTTATATGGTCACCTAAATGCTAAGAAACTGTTTTTGAATTATAAAACAAAGTTCTGGATAAAGAGATTGTGAAGTTGTGCATTAAAAAAAAAAACAAATGAAGATTGGAGAAAAAAATGATTTAAAAGGTTGATGATGCTGGGCACTGGTGGCTCACACCTATAATTCTAGCTATTCAGGAGACAGAGATCAGGAGGATTGCAGTCTAAGCTAGCCTGGGCAAATAGTTTGTGAGAACCTATCTCGAAAAAACCTATCACTAAAAAAGGGCAGGTAGAGTGGCTCAAGGTGTGGGCCCTGAGTTCAAACCCTAGAACTGCAAACTAATAATAAATAAATAAATAAAAGGCTGATTATGAAGCTCAGTGGTAGAGCAGTTGTCTGGGTTCCATCCATAGCACTGCAAAATAAAATAAAATAAAAAGATTTTTATTAAAATAATGTGTAAATCCATAAATATAACTGTGGCCTCTTCTCCTGTATAATCTTGGTCAGATGGTCTTATTTACTTTCACAGCAGTGTGATTTTGGGGCAGCACTAATAGAATTTTCCTCTAATACAAACAGAAAAAGAAGATGGAGGAAGTGCCCAGCCGAGTGGTCAGCGTGCCAAACCTCGCCTCCTATGCTAAGAACTTCTTAAGTGGAGATCTGAGCTCCAGGATCAATGCCCCTCCCATAACTAAGTCACCCAGCTTGGACCCAAGCCCTAGCTGCAGCCGCCCTTACAAAGCCACCCAGGCTCTAGATGCAAAAACTGCCCCGAGGTAAGGGGGTCGGGGCAGCTACTCCATTGTTCCATGGACAGGAGGGAAGTTAGGATCCTTTCTGACACCTCCTAAATACTTGGCATTTTGGCAGATCTGAACAGAAGCACAAGGAGCCTGCCTTGGAAAAAGATCATTCAGAGAAGGAATCTTAATGAATTCCAGAAGGTCTTTCTGTTAAGGAACCACATAACTGAGAACTTAAAAGTAGGTTACCAGAGGGTGAGCTCTCTTCACCTGGCCTCAGGTCTGCATTCAAAATCCTCTTTTCTTAGCTGTGTGGCCTTGGGCAGGTCACTTATCTAACTGGTTCTCTGTATTCCCACAGTGAAAATGAAGATGATCCAGCCCCTAGCTCATAAGACTGATGTGACAGAGGGAATTAATCCATAGGATTAATAGCACAGGATCTGATATACAGGTGTTCACATAGTTTCACTGTTGCTTTTAAGGTCATCAAGGTTTATTGTACTATTTTGGAATGTTAAGGCCTATTATCTGTGAGTTTGGCTGACTGCTGAATGATCTCAGATACATCCTTTTTACTTTCCCTTGCAGAAAGCATCTCTTCCAGAATAATTCTCCTTCTTATCCAGTTTCCATTCAGAGGACACATTTTATATGCTCGGTTTCAGGCTTACATTTCAGAAAGGGCCTCTTCTAAAATATTTCCAGTCCTGAGGCTCTGCCTGCCTACCTGACCCATGGCTGGTGGAACTGAGGAGGCAGAGAGCTCTGTGAGTGGCAGCTGGAAGGACCTCCTTCCTCCTTGAATGGGTCCAGCTCTGTCATTTCACAGCTGTGGAAACTGAGGCCTGGAATCCTAAGCACACCCGTTAGTCAGTTCCTGACTCTGGCTATGGTCTTTTCTCATTGTTTAAAGGTAGTTTATTGTTTTAGGTAAAGCTTCACAAATGTAGATAAAGACCATCCAGCCAGCTGTACATGGGTGTCTTATTGCCTACTGTCTCCTTTTTTTATTTATTCAGCTAACTTCATAGCTTCACTTAATATGCTAGAACATATTGGATAACAGGTAATATACTACAGAAGACATCTATTGTAATGCTGTCTTGATTAATCATTTTTACCTTTATTTTATTTTTTATTTTATGGTGGTACTCAGGTTTGAATTTGCCTGGTACTTGCTAGGCAAGAGCTCTCCCTCTTGATACATGCCCCCAGCCCTTTTTGCTTTAGTTTGCTTTTTTCAGATAAGGCCTCAGGCTTTTGCCCAATTAGCCTCAGACAGCAACCCTCTTATCTCTGAGTAGCTTGGATTACATATGTGGGCCACCATATCGGCCTGTTTTTCACCTTTTTAAAATTGGGCTTATCATCTAATTTGTGCCTGAAATAAATAATGAATGTTGCGAAATATACCTCATTAGTATAGTAACCACTGAGACTTCAAGGAAACAATGGACAAATAATGGAGACCCTTCTGTTGTCAAAATAGGAACTAGATAAGTCCTTCCCCACCCTATCTTTTACAGCTTATTTCCAGCTTCTAAGGGTCACGGTCTAGTATCTTTTGAAGACTAAAGAATCAGCTGTCTTCCCCTAGAAGGGTGTTGGAGTATTGTATTTACTGAATAATTTCAAAACCACATAAGAAATGTTTGTTTGTTTTTAGGGCGCAAGAGGAGGAAACGACCCAACAGAAACAGGGCTCTCCACACCAGGAGTGGTTTACCAAGTACTTTTCTTTCTAAACTCATTTTGGAACACATTCCAGAGGACATTAAAAAAGCACTCAAACTATCTGAAGGAATGAACTAAAACCAAATAACGTGCTAGTGATGATTTGCATATGAGAGCTAAAACGATTTTTGGTGTTAACATTTCAGTGTTTCATTGTGATCCCTGTTCATTCAAATATTCTTGATATTAAAGATAAAACAAACCAGTGTTATTAAAACCACCCACCGGGTAATACTATTAATGACTTATATACTGTATTTCTAATGTCTGTAATGTCACTCTCCACTTTGTGGGATGTCAGAGTTTGTGATTCCCATGGTCTGCTTTAGAAGTGGCTTCTTTCTTCCTTAGGATGCTAGTCATCTCCACTTGAAAAGTTCTTTCTATGTAAAATGGTATAATCCCCAAATACACATCTAACTTCAAGAGGAAGAGGAATAAGATAAAGGTCAAAATGAATAGGAAAGCCAATTAAAACAAAAAGTGAAACCTGTTATGAATGAACCATAGCCTGCATGGATGCCAAGTTTGGACCTCCTGGGTGTAGGACAGGCAGCAGATTACGGAACGATAACATCTACCTCAAAAGGGGCTATGCAAACATGAAGGAAGATACCATAGGTCAAGATCCCAATCATGAACTGGAATTTTCTGTAACTGTGCCTCCCCCTGCCATATATCTCAGCTTCAATGACTGGTGTGCTGACTTGCTCTTTCATGAATGTTTCTGGACTTCCTGTTCTTTGAAGTCAAACTGAACCTCTGGTGGTCTTTGGGTTTGGGGCATTTGCCTCATGATATTTTGCTTCCCTACTGCATGGACTCTCAGTTGATTAAAGGGACCTGGGACTTCAGGAACTGTCCCCGGTGCTGACAACATCGATCTCTTACTCTCTGATGGATCAACATGATTAGACAGCATTAAATACAACTTTTCGTGGGCAAAATATTTTCTCAATCCTTTGGTGCTGGCCCAGCAAGTGGCTGATAAACAGATCTCAGTTCTATGCACTATGAAATCTTTTCTCTTTGAATAAAGCTTTAAACAACTGGGCAATAAAAATGGCTGTGACTTGTATTGGTTTTCCATAGAAAAGTAAGATTAGATGAAGACAGAGCTTTGAAAAAGGAAGTTACATAAAGCTCAGTCAGAACATTGACAAAACGTAGCTGATTACATGCTCATGTCATTTTGAGAGAAATGTAATTAAAATTGAAATTCACTTTTTCAGTGCTGGGTATTGAACCCAGGGCCTTCCCCATTCTAAGGCAAGTGCTCTACCACTGAGCTACACCTTCAAACCTAAGATCATTTTTAAAATGCAAATATCTGTCACCATATCTGTACCATGCCATAGTTCTTTTCAGTTCCAAATTTTGTCTTTTCTGTTTATCTTTTCTAATATAGCCTGATACCAGCTCTAATCTGGCTGCAATAACAAAATGCTTTAGACAGGGTAATTTATAAACAAAAATTTATTACTTACAATTCTGGAGGCTGAGAAGCCCAAGATCAAAGTGCCAACAGAATTATCTGGTGACGGCCTTTTACTCACAGATGGCACGTGCTCTGGGACCACATGGCAGGAGCAAGGGAATGTACTTGAGCCTCGTTTATAAGGGCACTAATCCCATTTATGCGAGCTGAGCCCACAGTTTCATCCCCTCCCAAAGCCCCTACCTTCTAATACTTCATCTGAAGTGCTCGGGACCAGATGTGCTTTAGATTTTGGACTTTTTTTTTTTTCAGGGGCTGGTGGTATAGCACATGCTTAGCACATGGGTTCAATTACTAGAACACTATCACCACCCCCTCCAAATGTGGGACTTTGCATTCTTTCAGATTTTGGGATATCCTGCATATACACAAGTTATCTTGGGAAGGGGACCAAAGTCTAAACATGAAATTCCTTTATGTTTATGTTTCATATACACACAAAGCCTGCAGACTAATTCTACGTGGTATTTTTAGTGCACTGACATTTTGACTGCAATTGGTCAGGTGTGAAATCGTCCACTACATGTCAGTATCATGTAGGTGCTCAAAAAGTTTTGGATTTGGGATTTTTGCATGTGGGATGCCCAATGTCTCACACTGGGTATTAACTTCCAACATACGAATTCTGGGAGAATACCAATATTCAGACCATTAGCAGTGAGCATTGTTTTTTATCTTTTACTTTAAAAAGACTAGATACAGGTTAGAAACGTGTGGTTCTGTATTTTTGAGTTGAGACATTTCCCCACACTGTGCAACTCGTGATGATGAGCAGCCAGCTGCACTTTATTTCAACTCAGCATACCCGTGCAGGGATAGAATTTAATTGAGACCCTATGTCTGTTTTGACTTCTTTCTTGTTGAATTTCCAGATTCTACTCTGCACTAATTATACCTCTGTTCAATATATTTTTGCATGCTTCTATACTTTGTGTTTTATGACATACTCCCTGAGTGTTGAAGTTAGACACAGAAGAATGCATACATAAGCTTGTTTGGTGTTACCAAAGAACCATCCACAAAGTTCACACCCTTACCAGCAGTGAATGAAATTCCATCTCTCAGTACTCCTACCTATACTGATGAAACAAATTGATAGTGTGCATTGTGCAATTCCATCAATCTCTCAAGAGTAGAGGGGCCTAAATGAGACGGTAATGGCTTGAAGGTAACAGTGGAATGAGGAGAGATGCTCTTGACTCAGGACTAAGTTAGGAAAAAGATTTGATGACAGATCTCTTCAGGCTTTAATACAACAGAGAGGGGAAGAGTTACATAGTCCAATACCACTGGAGAGAAAGATCATTCATTCCGCATTAATGCAAACTTTCTTAATCAGGATAGAAAAGAATAGATTGCCCAGTCAAGAGCGACAGACCATGTAGCAGGGGCCTTGGCTGCTGTGGCACTGGTGCTACATGCACCTGCAATTGAGGGTACTTGGTCAATGATCACTGTCCAGGATCCATCTGGATTCCTTAATGGTGAGGCTGGCAAATTAAAAGACTGCCTTCCTGGTAACCTTTAGAGTTTTAAGAATGGCACTAATCTGCACCATTACCCTCAACACCACTCCCAACAAGGATTATTCATTTTTGTTTGTTTCTTGTGTTGCTGGAGACAGAACCCAGGGCCTCACATAGTAGGCGAGGCAAGTGCTACACTGAGTTACACCCAGCCCCCTGCAATACTGTGTGTAATCTACTGTTTTTACTAGCTCCTTAGCTATCTGCTCTTGAGATAACCAAAGAGGCCCCTGCCATTCAGTCACATTACTTTCTCATTATCCCTCTGCAAGGAGTCAAGACAATGTGACAGACCAGGTGTGGTGCCACAGTCTGTAATCCCAGCACTTGAGGCAGGAGGATCATGAAGTTCCAGGCCTGTATGGGCTACACAGCAAGGGCCCATCTCAAAGAAGTCAGTGTAATGATAGGTGGCGACCTCTGAGGTCCTGGTGTGCAACATTTCTTTTTTTTTTTCATTTTTCTTTTATTATTCATATGTGCATACAAGGATTGGTTCATTTCTCCCCACTGCCCCCACCCCCTCCCTTACCACCCACTCCGCCCCCTCCCTCTCCCCCCCCAATACCCAGCAGAAACTATTTTGCCCTTATTTCTAATTTTGTTGTAGAGAGAGTATAAGCAATAATAGGAAGGAACAAGAGTTTTTGCTGGTTGAGATAAGGATAGCTATACAGGGCATTGACTCACATTGATTTCCTGTGCGTGTGTGTTACCTTCTAGGTTAATTCTTTTTGATCTAACCTTTTCTCTAGTACCTGTTCCCCTTTTCCTATTGGCCTCAGTTGCTTTAAGGTATCTGCTTTAGTTTCTCTGCGTTAAGGGCAACAAATGCTAGCTAGTTTTTTAGGTGTCTTACCTATCCTCATCCCTCCCTTGTGTGCTCTCGCTTTTATCATGTGCTCATAGTCCAATCCCCTTGTTGTGTTTGCCCTTGATCTAATGTCCACATATGAGGGAGAACATACGATTTTTGGTTTTTTGAGCCAGGCTAACCTCACTCAGAATGATGTTCTCCAATTCCATCCATTTACAGGTGAATGATAACATTTCTTTCTTCTTCATGGCTGCATAAAATTCCATTGTGTATAGATACCATATTTTCTTAATCCATTCGTCAGTGGTGGGACATCTTGGCTGTTTCCATAACTTGGCTATTGTGAATAGTGCCGCAATAAACATGGATGTGAAGGTGCCTCTGGAGTAACAGTCTTTTGGGTATATCCCCAAGAGTGGTATTGCTGGATCAAATGGTAGATCGATGTCCAGCTTTTTAAGTAGCCTCCAAATTTTTTTCCAGAGTGGTTGTACTAGTCTACATTCCCACCAACAGTGTAAGAGGGTTCCTTTTTCCCCGCATCCTCGCCAACACCTTTTGTTGGTGGTGTTGCTGATGATGGCTATTCTAACAGGGGTGAGGTAGAATCTTAGTGTGGTTTTAATTTGCATTTCCTTTATTGCAACAGATGGTGAGCATTTTTTCATGCGTTTTCTGGCCATTTGAATTTCTTCTTTTGAGAAAGTTCTGTTTAGTTCACATGCCCATTTCTTTATTGGTTCATTAGTTTTGGGAGAATTTAGTTTTTTAAGTTCCCTGTATATTCTGGTTATCAGTCCTTTGTCTGATGTATAGTTGGCAAATATTTTCTCCCACTCTGTGGGTGTTCTCTTCAGTTTAGAGACCATTTTTTTTGATGAACAGAAGCTTTTTAGTTTTATGAGGTCCCATTTATCTATGCTATCTCTTAGTTGCTGTGCTGCTGGGGTTTCATTGAGAAAGTTCTTACCTATACCTACTAACTCCAGAGTATTTCCTACTCTTTCCTGTATCAACTTTAGAGTTTGGGGTCTGATATTAAGATCCTTGATCCATTTTGAGTTAATATTGGTATAGGGTGATATACATGGATCTAGTTTCAGTTTTTTGCAGACTGCTAACCAGTTTTCCCAGCAATTTTTGTTGAAGAGGCTGCTATTTCTCCATTGTATATTTTTAGCTCCTTTGTCAAAGACAAGTTGGTTATAGTTGTGTGGCTTCATATCTGGATCTTCTATTCTGTTACACTGGTCTTCATGTCTGTTTTTGTGCCAGTACCATGCTGTTTTTATTGTTATTGCTTTGTAATATAGTTTGAAGTCAGGTATTGTGATACCTCCTGCATAGTTCTTTTGACTGAGTATTGCCTTGGCTATTCGTGGCCTCTTGTGTTTCCATATAAATTGAACAGTAGATTTTTCAATCTCTTTAATGAATGTCATTGGAATTTTGATGGGAATTGCATTAAACATGTAGATTACTTTGGGGAGTACCGACATTTTTACTATGTTGATTCTACCAATCCATGAGCATGGGAGATCTCTCCACTTTCTATAGTCTTCCTCAATCTCTTTCTACAGAAGTGTATAGTTTTCCTTGTAGAGGTCATTCACATCTTTTGTTAGGTTTACACCTAGGTATTTGATTTTTTTTGAGGCTATTGTAAATGGAATTGTTTTCATATATTCTTTTTCAGTTTGTTCATTATTAGTGTATAGAAATGCTAATGATTTTTCTATGTTGATTTTATATCCTGCTACCTTGCTATAGCTATTGATGATGTCTAGAAGCTTCTGAGTAGAGTTTTTTGGGTCTTTAAGGTATAGGATCATGTCGTCTGCAAATAGGGATATTTTGACAGTTTCTTTACCTATTTGTATTCCTTTTATTCCTTCTTCTTGCCTAATTGCTCTGGCTAGGAATTCCAGTACTATGTTGAATAGGAGTGGAGATAGTGGGCATCCTTGTCTGGTTCCTGATTTTAGAGGGAATGGTTTTAATTTTTCTCCGTTAAGTATAATGCTGGCTGTAGATTTGTCATATATAGCTTTTATAATGTTCAGGAACTTTCCTTCTATTTCTAGTTTTCTTAGAGCTTTTATCATGAAATGATGTTGGATCTTATCAAAGGCTTTTTCTGCATCTATTGAGATGATCAAGTGGTTTTTGTCTTTGCTTCTGTTAATGTGGTTTATTACGTTTATTGATTTTTGTATGTTGAACCACCCCTGCATCCCTGGGATGAAGCCTACTTGGTCGTGGTGAATAATCTTTTTGATGTGTTGCTGAATTCGGTTTGCCATTATTTTGTTGAGGATTTTTGCATCAATGTTCATTAAGGAGATTGGCCTATAGTTCTCCTTTTTGGAGGTGTCTTTGCCTGGTTTTGGGATAAGTGTAATACTGGCTTCATAAAATATGTTTGGCAGTTTTCCTTCCCTTTCTATTTCATGGAACAGTTTAAGGAGGGTTGGTATCAGTTCTTCTTTAAAGGTCTGATAGAATTCAGCAGAGAATCCATCAGTTCCTGGACTTTTCTTTTTGGGGAGACTCTTGATTGCTGCTTCAGTTTCATTTTGTGTTATAGGTCTATTCAGGTGATTAATTTCCTCTTGGTTCAGTTTTGGATGATCATATGTATCTAGAAATCTGTTCATTTCTTTAAGATTTTCAAATTTATTTGAATATAGGTTCTCAAAGTAGTCTCTGATGATTTCCTGGACTTCCATGGTGTTTGTTGTTATCTCCCCTTTTGCATTCCAATTTTACTAATTTGGGTTTTTTCTCTCCTCATTTTAGTCAGGTTTGCCAGGGGTCTATTGATCTTGTTTATTTTTTCAAAGAACCAACTTTTTGTTTCATTAATTCTTTGTATGGTTTTTTTGGTTTCTATTTTGTTGATTTCAGCTCTTATTTTTATTATTTCTCTCCTTCTATTTGTTTTGGGATTTGCTTGTTCTTGTTTTTCTAGGAGTTTGAGATGTATCATTAGGTCATTGATTTGGGATCTTTCAATCTTTTTAATATATGCATTCATGGCTATAAACTTTCCTCTCAAGACTGCCTTAGCTGTGTCCCATAGGTTCTGGTAGGTTGTGTTTTCATTTTCATTGACTTCCAGGAACTTTTTAATTTCCTCTTTTATTGCATTGATGATCCATTCTTCATTAAATAATGAGTTATTTAGTTTCCAGATGTTTGCATGTTTTTTGTCTTTACTTTTGTTGTTGAGTTCTACTTTTACTGCATTGTGGTCAGATAGTATGCATGGTATTATTTCTATTTTCTTATATTTGCTGAGGCTTGCTTTGTGCCCTAGGATATGATCTATTTTGGAGAAGGTTCCATGGGCTGCTGAGAAGAATGTATATTGTGTAGAGGTTGGATGACATGTTCTGTAGACATCTACTAGGTCCACTTGATCTATTGCATATTTTAGATCTTGGATTTCTTTATTGAGTTTTTGTTTGGATGACCTATCTATTGATGATAATGGAGTGGTAAAGTCTCCCACAACCACTGTGTTGGCGTTTATATATGCTTTTAGGTCTTTCAGGGTATGTTTGATGAAATTGGGTGCGTTGACATTGGGTGCGTACAGATTGATGATTATTATTTCCTTTTGGTCTATTTCCCCTTTTATTAGTATGGAATGTCCTTCTTTATCTCGTTTGATCAATGTAGGTTTGAAGTCTACTTTGTCAGAGATAAGTATTGCTACTCCTGCTTGTTTTCAGGGGCCATTGGCTTGGTAAATCTTCTTCCAGCCTTTCATCCTAAGCATATGCTTATTTCTGTCGGTGAGATGAGTCTCCTGTAAGCAACAAATTGTTGGATCTTCTTTTTTAATCCATTTTGTCAAACGGTGTCTTTTGATGGGTGAATTAAGTCCATTAACATTAAGCCTTAGTACTGATAGGTATGTGGTGATTCCTGCCATTTAGTTGTCTTAGTTATTTGAAGGTTTGATTGTGTGTACCTAACTTGATGTTACTCTCTACTGTCTTGCTTTTTCTTATCCTGTGGTTTGGTGCTGCCTGCCTTTTCATGGTTAAGTTGGGTGTCACTTTCTGTGTGCAGGATCCCTCTGTTGTGCAACATTTCTTGAATCCTCTCTCTGACCATGTCCCTCCCCGGGGAGGCTTTCTAGACACTAGTTGGCTGTCAGCAGCCAGACGCTGATGACTGCCTGTATCCCACATCCCACCCAGCATGGAACCTCCTTGCCAGTGGGTGTGGAGTGAGCATGCCCAGCCCTAACGACTGCTCCCTCAGAATCATCCAGGAACAGCTGTTGGTCAGGTTCTCTGGAGTCACAACCCATGGCACAGTAAGCATGGGAAATAATAAACTGGGAGTGTGTCAACACCTTTGACAGAAGTCCACCAGAAAGTTGAGCAAGTTCGGTTTATCATCTGTTGCAGTGAGGGCCTCCTCAGAGTGGGATTGCAAGGGCCTACTTTAAGATTTCAGTTTTGGCTGAGTGACTTCAGTGAGGGGTCTAAGGAAGAGGACTGGAAAGTGGGGGCAACTTTATGAGTGGGTAGCTCCAAAAGCCTAGTTATAGAGACCTAGATACATGAGCTTTTTGCTCCGTATTAGACTACACGCAGTTAAGAATAAAGCTATAATTAGTTAGGGAAAAAAAAGGTAACAGTTGCTCATTTTAGGCAGCAGGATGTTTAGTATTTTGTGGGCAGCATAATAACCTTGTTTTTTGGTTTTGTGTCTGCCTAAATTATGAAGTGATTTTTTTTTGTCTTACTTTATCATGGCTTCAGAGCAACTTTGAAGTTGGTATTCAGAGTGTTAATGTCCGGCAGAATACCAGAGCCAAGCAGTTTTAGATCATCTTTGGGGCCTCGGGGATGTTCTCTGTCCCTGCATCTCCATCACCCAAGAGATAATGTAGAGAGGAACTGAAGACAGGAGCCTTTGGACAGTGATGCAGGTTGACACCTGAAAAGGAGGGCTAAGAAAGACTGGACAAGGAAAGGGCTGGTTGGACAGTAGGACAGCTCCCAAGAAATCTTAGCTAGGCCAATGGAAGCTCCCGAGCAGACCACCCATCAGAGGTCCATGTTGGGCAGGAGTGGCTTGGCTCCAGCACTCCCCATTGCACGTGGTCACACCAGGACTAGCACAACCCATAATGGTAGGAGCTTTTGTAACAGCACTTCTTGCGACAGCTCTCTTAAAAGGAGAACTGAGTAGTGCTCTTCCACAGCTCAGGACCAAATGCTCAGGAATGTCAACAGGGGCAGGGTAGAAGAGGGAAGAGAAAAGAAGGAAAGATATATTAGAAATTAAGTTCAAGTGCAGAAGATGAAGTGTCCACTGGGTTCAGTAATAGTGAAGTGGCCAAGGAATCGTGTGGTAGTATGGGAGGAACAGACAGCAGTTGGGGGAGGAAGAGCTGGAGACTATGAATGAGGCTGGGAAATGGAGCAGCAGCTCAAGACCAAGGGAAACATTTAACATGGGAGACCAAGGATTCTTGTGAGCTGTGGGGATGACCCAGAAACGGTGGAAGAGCCAGCAATCACCTAAGGAAGGAAACTGGCCCAGGACCCAGAACACGGTGAAGTACAGGCACTTCAGCAGGGGAAGACAAGGGAAGTCCCCAAAGGACAGAACAGCTAGCTGTCCATGTTCATCACCCAACAAGATGACATTAAAAATAAAAAGGGCCAGGCACAGTGGTTCAAGTCTGTAATCCTGGCTACTTGGGAGACAGAGATCGGAAGAATCACAGTTCAAAGCCAGCCTGGGCAAAAAGTTCACGAGACCCTATCTCAACTAACGGTTGGGGCCCTGTGGTATGCACCTGTCACCCCAGCTACACAAAGAAGCATGAATAGGAGAAGTGAGGTCCTGGATGGCCCAGGCATAAAGTGAGACCCTATCTCCAAAATAACCAGGGCAAAAGGGGCTGAAGGTATGGCTCCAGCAGAACACCTACCTAGCAAGTGCAAAGCACTGAGTTCAAACTCCAGTACCATTGAAGAAAAGAAAAAGATGTTTTCAAACTGACAAGACTGAAAAATCATTGGACAAATAACTTTTGAATTTGATACAGAGATGGCAATAATCTATATAAAATAATTATATAATAATATAATTCAAAATGTCTTCACTAAGCAACATGGAGAACAGCTTCTAATATTTTCACCAAGATCACCACTATTACTAAAGACCACCCCAAACACAATCAGTTTATTTAGGTTTTTAAACCAAAAGATCTAAAGCTGCCAATTACAATTTCTAGTTAGCATGAGACAACCAGGTTAAAACCCCATAATGTAAGTAAATACAACTTTTAAAAGCTTTAACTTATACATAATTGAGCGATGTATTGGCCTCACGTTGGTAATTATAGCTCTAACATGTCAAATATATACACAAGCACACAAGAATGACCAATGCATCATATAAAAAGATAACTAATACATGATCTCACATATTCAAGGGGAAACAATGCCTAATGCTCATGGGGATATATAAATCACTGACCCACAAGGGAGAACTAAAAAAGGGTGGTGGAGGAGTCAAGGATGATGGAGGAGGCAAGGTAGAAAAGACATATGGAGGCTTCACAGACCTAGTAGCATCCAGGCCACTGAATGTCACTGTGTGTGCAGAACGGGCTTCAGGGCTAGAGGGAACAAGGACCAAGACTCTTAGCCACAAACTCACCAACAATGGAGTGCATATTTTGGGTAAAGGGATATAATCTAGGGGAAGGCTATAAAAAACAGGGAAAGGAAAAGTTCATCCAAGAGGGCAAAACACCCTCCCCACACAGAGGCTCCCCATGCTCTCTGCAGAGGTTAAGTAGCTAAGGTCGCCCTGCAGGTCGCTCCAACCCTGAGGCTCTCGGAATCAAACCCATGGGCAAGAATCTTCCTTAAGGAAACTATCTCCGCCCCCAAAAGTAAAATATCACACACAAACAAAACTCAAAACCAAGAGACAAGCAGGGTAAGTAGGCTTTAACCCTTATACTTTGCCAGTACCCCAACTGTCCTGCTATTGAGACAGGGTTGGCTCATTCCTTATACCAACTTGTTACATCATGCCAATACATTCCCCCTCAAAATGAGTAATGTTGTAAAATATAAATTTGCCCCAAATATAAGCAAACATTAACTTAAGGATCCTCCTATAGTATTACTACACTACCCTAGCATATCTTAACCCTGTTCTCACCCATTTACAAACTCTGCACTCTGTACTGCTCTAGAGGCATTACATTGTTGCATAAGATTCCTCTTCTTGAGGTAGTTGAAAGTCTTGAAATACAGCAAATTTAAGTATTTTTGTACACTTCCATGGATGAGTAGTTATCATAATCAAACTCTTTTCCCCCTGATTCTCAGACTACTATAATTTTTCCCTTAGATCATAAACTAATGTAACAAATGGAAATAAAAAGTCATACAAAAATAAATTTAAAATCAAGCAAAAACAAAAAATAATTAAAACAAAGAATCTGTGTCTTCACACTAGCAGTTTAAATTCTGCCAAAGACAAAACACTTACTCAGCTTAGCAAACCTACAGACTTTTTTATAATGTACATAAGAAATCAGCACTTGGTAGACTGAGGCAAGAGCATACAGAGTTCAAAGCCAGGCTGGGCTACAGAGAAACCCTGTCTCACAAAAAAACACAAGAAATTAATCACTCATAAAAATAGGGGGAAAATTCTAGGTTGCAACATAAAACTAACATCAATTCATTCACCAACTAAAAGTTCTTCCAAAATGCCATGTCCACCAGAGGGGACGTTTGGCAAAACTGTCCGCATGGGCTGACTTGCAGGCCAGACCAACTGCCCTTAGGTCTGCTTAAGAGGTGCAGGGATATTGGCAGATGCCTGTTCAAGGTAGGCCAAGGAGCCCTGAGGGATGTCAGCTGGCTTCTTATGCTGCACATTGATGTCCTCCAGCACCTGCTGCCAGTGCCTCAGCTTTGTTAGGTGCTTCTGGACCAGAGCATCTTTCCTCTGCAATTCATTCCTTAGTTCCGAGACATCCTGCAATGACAGTAAGCAAACTCAGGGAAAACAAAACAATTCCTCAATGACTAAGAGTACTAAGAAGCAAATTCAAAACTAAGAAAATTCACTCAGCCACACTAAGCCTACACTCTGCTTAGCTCTACTATACGAGTAACCCAAAGGAAATCTTCCAATGGAAGATGTCTACCTAACATCAACAGTTTTAATTTTTAATTATTCTTCTTTTAGTAGGTAATGACAAAGTCATAAGATTCAAAAACACTTGAGGGCAGCCAAAAAGAAATGAACCATTAAGCCGGGCATGGTGGAATGTAGCTATAATTCTACCATTTGTGAGGCTGAAGCAGGAGGATGAGTTTGAGGCCAACCTGGGCTACAGAGAGATGCTGGCTCAAAATAACCAACATAAAATAAAAAAGAAGTCAACTGTTTTCTCATCCTGATCAGCAGAAACCCAACACCTCTGCCCAAAGGCTACTACTGCTGAGACTCTCAAACACTGAGAATCTGAAACACAGTTAACAACTGTAAGAATCCACCTCACTGTTGTAGAGTCTCAGATTTTGAAGGGCTAAAATCGTATCTTCAAGGGCTCTTTATGAACACTAGCATTAAATCCTTCCTCAAGATTTGGCCTCAATCATGCCTGCATTATTATTCAAGCATTCACATCAGGAAATGATCTGACTGACAGACTGTAAGAAAACCTATCATCATCTTATTATTCACCCTCTTAACAAGTGGCATGAATGAAAAGAAACTTTTTAATGAATTGGTTGGTATGTGGGAGTTGTTACTTCAAAAGCTGCAAAAACCTGATCATCTCAATTTGGTGTTTCTCAATGGGGGCACTGCTGGCTTTGGGGTGGGAGGATTCCTCACTTCTCCACATAGAGATGGCAGGTCCTAGGTCCCCTCTACTGAATACCATTAAAGCTTCCTGTCCTTACAGCAACCCCAACACACTTCCAAATGCCCCTGTTTATTTAGACTAACAAAATACTGAGTTTTAAGGAGCCTTGGCTACACTGTACTTTTCGATTCTTTCAACGAAACTGACCAGACCTTCCTGTGTGTGAGGCAGCAGATAAGGAAAATGGGAACACAGGTCACAGCTCCTGTTCAAAATGGGTTTTCATTTACACTATGGCAGTTCAACTTTTTTCACAAGGTAGAATCATTTCTTTTAAGAAAAATCTTCTACAAAAGTCATAGGTGAAACAAGTAGGCAGAGCTGCCCCGGTAAAGCTCTGTTTTCCAGTCCCCACTCCTTGGTTCCCCTACACGCTTAGGCCACCATGAACACTAACAATTAGTAGCATTTCATACTCATAATTCACAGTAATGGAGTATATTTTGTTTAAAGCATAAGTGGAATCCAGAAAACATTCGCACTTCCTAAAAGTTGAGGGAAAAAATAGAGTTTGTACCTCTTTGATAACTTGCTCTGGTTTCTGGACAGACAACTGCAATCTTTTTTGTAGGAAAAAACATTCTGTCTGTCTTGCAATGTCCAGAAACTTCTGGATACACTGATCGACACCTTAAAAAAGAGTACAAAAATTACATTAAGAAAAACACTAGACAAGTATTATCTTTCAATAAATGAAAAGTGAGGACATTGAAACAGGACTGAAGGTATGGCTCAAGTGGTAGAATGCCTGCTTTGCAAGCATAAAGCCCTGAGTCCACACCCCAGACCCAACCCCATCCCCCCAAAAAAGAACCCAAAATATTAAAACAGCATCTTTTCATAGATGTAATCTGGGATTTTAATCTTGGCTATAGAAATAATAATGACTACCAACTTCCTGTGGGTAACCGACATTAAACAGCAGATAATCCCTGCTTTTATCAGGTGAAAATGAGACTTTATGTAACACGAAAGTCAGGAGGTCTTCTGAAGGAAGACAATCCAGATAGTCAGCAATTAACAGCACAATTTCCACTTAAAATGGAACATTAAAATATAGTACAAAGAAGTCAGAAGACCTGGCTGCTCTGGACACAGAACACGGAAGATAAGAGGGAAGCACAACAGACTTTCCTCTGTACCACATATTCCAAAGATCATTACAACCTGTGGGTTTTTTTAAAAAGATCAGTTCACACTTATTAAAGTCTTCTTTACGTAGTAACAATAAGAAAAGCTCATTTCCAGTAGTCATTCTGAATGACATGACTGAACAAAGCACCAGTAGTTTATGGGCACTATCTGCATATATCTGATTTTCTGGAGAAAAGTTCTCTCAGAATACATGAAGGACTGAAAAACACCAAGGTAAAATCAGCAATGAGGAATCTTTCTGAAGCAAAAACACTTCCTACAAAGAGGGCATTCTTACCAGTTCGAATTTCTTCCTGATCAGTGCCACTGACATAGTCCTGGCTCACAAGAGAAGCAAAGCAAGCCTGTGTGATCAAAATATCAAAAGAGAGAGAGATGTCATCACACTTCAAAGCCTTACTTCCGGAAAAGTAACTTCTTCTGAGGTCATTTAATATGGTGACAGCATCTGAGTTTGCAGGAGATGATATTATGCCAATGAAGACACTTGGTAAACTGAGTCCCAAGTACACTGGTATTTGCTGGGACCATTAGCTGGCCTCTCTCCTACCACCTGCCCCTTCCTCACTACTTCAGTCCATATCATGGCCTGGACACCCATCAGCCCCAGAACACCCTCTCCCACTGATCCTTGCATGGCTTGTTTGTCACCCATTCAAGATGCTGTCCCTGTCTATTCTTTCTAAATAGTGCCTCTTCCTGCTCATGCTTTACCCTTGAGCCCAATTTGTTTTTCACAAATTGACATTACTATTCGTTATTTTCATCCAAATCTGTTCCCTACCAGTAGGTGGGAATTTTGCCTGTCTTGTTCACCTCTATACCAACTACCTGGAACACTTGACTTTTTTATTAAGTAACAAGCTTTCAATAAATACCTAACAATGAGTGCCATAAGAGAACACAGTTGGTGTCATATGGATAACCAAGTCCCAAAAAGGGAGTTCTTTCTAAACTGACTGAGATGCACATGTAAGTTAGCTATGGCCTTCTGTGAGTTCGAAACTCTCAAGGAATGCACAAAGGTGGCCTGCTGCAAGGCAGCAAGGCCAGAGAGAAAGAGTAGCACAGCAGCTGGTGGGGAGCAGAGGCTGGAAAGAAAGCCTTGCCAGCAGTAATTAAACTTAACTAGAAGTGAGGCAGGCAGACACAGGTGCAAATTTAGGTCAAAACTACATATGAGGCACCTGTGGGAAGCAAGAAATTCTCTTGCGGGCAGTTTCTCCATTTAATTTACAGAGACAATCACAGGGATTTCCCCCATCTCCCCAGTGACTCAAAAAATCAGACTGTTATTCTACTTACTACTTGAAAAGTCCACTCCCGTAAGATTCCAGGTGTGAATAAGATGTGCATGCTTTGGGAAACCTCCGGTTAATGGTTAACTGCCTACAAGGCTGGGGTGATTCCCCAGAAGCAGTAGGGCGATGAAAAGGGTGGGTGTAAATTTAATCTAAGCAATTTTAGTCCCCTCTTATCCTTTAAATAATACTTTTTAGAAGCATGACTAGGATAGCTTTTGCCTGTAAAGTTAGGAGGCCTGAATGTTAATCCTCATTTGCATAAAGTCAATGTCTGACTTTGGGCAAGTTACTTCTGCTCTCTGAGCCTCGGTTTCTCCACCCAAAAGAGAAGAGGATGGGACTAGATAGGTTCCAAGGTTTCGTTCCACAGCAAGAGTGCGAGATCTCAAATGCATTCTACCAAAGGTCATTGAGGGAACCAGAACGAGAAGGTCAGAGACATCAAGGGGAGGCACCAAATAGAAATAAGAAGTAAATCAGTAGGTGCCAGGAAACACTTGGAAGTCTTCACAGAACACGGGAGAAGACGGAAAGTGCCATAAGAAAAGTGACTTAAAACCAAGTCTTGAGAGAAAAGCAGGACGACGTAAGAGTGGGGCCCAGGGGAGAGGCTGCGCTCGGCAGAGGACGGGCTGGTACTACAGCAGCCGGCCGGCAACCCGCAAGGGTCCGGGGGTTGGGCTTCCAGAAACGTGCAGTTCACACGCGGCCGCCAGCGGACCTGAGCAGAATACCGGCCACAGGAATTCAGCATCTAAAAGCAAGAGACTTTCGTCCACTGAGCCTCAGCATCCCCATGTGTAAAGTGAACACCAGGATCCAAGAAGATCACCTGCGCACGCGCAACTCACGCTCAAGTCTCGGTTTACCTCAAACGATGACTCCAATTCGTCCACCAAGGTACTGTTGGAACTCCTCGAAGCGCCAGGCGCTGCTTGAAGAAGCGAAGCCTGGCCGGGTAGTCCCTGCGGAGGTGGCGGGGGGCCGGGTGGCTGTCCGGTGAACATTGCACCCAGCGGAGCAGCCATGTCTGCAATGGCGGGGAGGACGCACTGCGCCTGCGCGGAGCTGGCGTCCGGTCACGTGCCCGTCCGGTCATGTGGCAGTCGGGGTACGGAGGAGCCGGAAAATAGTTAAGGTGGCCGTTTTGGTCCCTTCTTTTCCTGTTGCTAAGGCCGCTTGGCTTTCCCTTTTATTTTTCTTAATTTAAGTACTGAAGGCGTTTATTGGGTTTCAAACAGCTGTGTGGAGAGCGAGAATTAATAACTACGGCTATGCGAGCCCCCCTCGCAGGAGTCCCAATACTGCTGCGCCAGTCCTCACTCCGCCATGACGCTTGCTTTGGCCAAGTCACTTTCTCTCCCGCCTGTGTTTACAGCTGGTAGAAATGAGGAGTCACTGTTCACTGCACAGCTATTGCGGGCTTTACTAGTACCAAATGCCCGTCCAGTCAGTGGTTATAAGCGGGCACAAGACGAGAAAAGTTCCTTCTAAATTTCGGGGAACGGGGAGAAACGGGGAAGCCAAACGGCTTATCTGGGTGCCTGGCCTGTTGTTCTTGGATATTTATGGAAACATCGGAGAGAAAGTCATTGTGCTAATCTTTTTAATAACTTGATTTTAACTATTGCTTTTTCATCTTTTCAGAAGCCGAGTAACGTCTTTTCATGATACCGTATTACAATACTACACATTTATCTGAGCCCTACTTGTCAGGCACTACTTCATAATCTGGGGATCATACCTATCAACCCAAATCTTTGGAGGGGGGCAGTCACATAAATAAATGTAGCACTGTCGTGTGGAGAGTAAGCGCTTGAAAGAAAAATGAAGCCCTGTGAGACAATAGCTACTGATTTGGGGATGTTTTTGAAACAGGTGACTGGGGAAGGTCTCTCCAAGATCCTAACGGGAATAGCTGGAGTGAAAATTTGACTAGGAGCTTTCTAGACAAAGGGACCCGGAGAGAAGTTTCCTGCCTGACTGGCACATTTAAGGGACCACAGGATGGCCAACAGAGCCAAAGAAGTGAGCTAGCGTGTAAGTGGTGGCAGACTTGGATGAAAGGCATCTTTCCAGCCTGGATCTGTGTTTGATCCACTCTCCGACGCTCTCCAACCTTGTTTAATTTTCTTCACAGCACTTACACATAATCTGAAATTATCTTGTTCATTTTTTTCTTAATTGACTTCAATCAATGCCCTGCCCCCTTCCCCACCTCTTACCCCCAGAATCTGGAACTCTGGCTGGCAAGGACATAGTAAATACTTGCTGATGGAAAGAATCATGCCAGGAGAGATTTTGTCTACAAACTGCTTTGATCTCAGCACCCCCTTACATTCCTAAAACCTATTGAAAATTCCAAAGTTGGTTTTTTTTTCATTTCTTTTATTCATATGTACATGCAATGTTTGGGTCATCTCTCCCCCATTCCACCCCCCCCTTCTGAGCAGAAACTGTTTTGCCCTTATCTCTAATTTTGTTGAAGAGAGAGTATAAACATTAAAAGGAGGACCAAGGGTTTTTGCTAGTTTGAGATAAGGATAGCTGTACAGGGGGATTCCTCACATTGCTTTCCTGTGCATATGCATTACATTCTAAATTGATTCTTCTCGAACTAACCTTTTCTCTGGCTAGTTCCTGGTCCCCTTCATCTATTGGCCTGTGTCGCTTTAAAGTTTCTGCATTAGTTCCTTTACATTGAGGACATCAAATGCTATTTTGTTTCTTGGGTTTCTTACCTATCCTCATACCTCCCTTGTGTGCTCTCACCTCATCATGTGATCAAAGTCCAATCCCCTTGTTGTGTTTACCCTTGATCTAAAGTCCGAATATGAGGGAGAAGATACGATTTTTGGTTTTCTGGGCCTGGCTAACCTCACTCAGGATGATGTTCTCCAGTTCAATCCATTTACTTGGCTGCGTAAAATTCCATTGTGTATAAATACCACATTTTCTTAATCCATTCATCAGTAGTGGGCATCTTGGCTGTTTGCATAACTTGGCTATTGTGAATAGTGCTGCAATAAACATGGGTGTGCAGGTGCCTCTGGAGTAACCTGTGTCATTCCTTTGGGTATATCCCCAAGAGTGGGATTGCTGGATCATATGGCAGATCTATGTTTAGAGTTTTAAGAAGCCTCCAAATTTTTTTCAGAGCAATTGTACTAGTTTGCATTCCAACCAGCAGTGTATAAGGGTTCCTTTTTCCCCACATCCTCGCCAACACCTGTTGTTGGTAGTGTTTCTAATCATGGCTATTTTAACAGGGGTGAGGTGGAATCTTAGTGTAGTTTTGATTTGCATTTCTTTTATGGCTAGAGATGGTGAGCATTTTTTCATGTGTTTTGGCTATTTGAATTTCTTCTTCTGAGGAAGTTCTATTTAGTTCACTTGCCCATTTCTTTATTGGTTCATTAATTTTGGGAGAGCTGTTTTTGGAGTTCCTTGTATATTCTGGTTATCAGTCCTTTGTCTGCTGTGTAGCTGGCAAATATTTTCTCCCACTCTGTGGGTGGTCTCTTCAGTTTAGAGAGCATTAATTTTGTTGAGCAGAATCTTTTTAGTTTTATGAAGTCCCATTTGTTTATACTTAATGAATATTCCAAAGTTTTAGTTTATATGGGTCACGTCTGCCAATTCCTATTAAAAGATTTTTATAAAAATTAATTTAAAATAAACCCATCATATATTAACATGAATATTTTTATTAAAACCACAACTTTTGGGCAAAACAAAAAGTTGGAAGAGTGGCCTCATTTTACTTTTCTGGAAATCCCTTTGACATCTGGTTTACCTAACTGCCATTGTAAGTTGCCTAATAAGATGGTCAATGGTATCTCTCTTGGATTCACCCTAGAGAGCACAGATAAGGCACTCACTTATTTTGCTAAAAAATGTTTCTTCAATCATAAAACAGGAACTATTTCAGAAAGAGTACTCAGAATGAGAACAGTGTATGTAGGGGTCTAATAGTTCCTGTCATATGTGAAGTACCTTAAGAGTGACATGGTGTGACTCAGGTTTAAAAACAGTCTCTCCACTCACAGATGACAGAACAAGTAGGGCTAAGAAGCTCAGAAAGGCAATAATCTAGACAAGTCTAAAGAGTAAGTATCCTGTCTTTAGTAGGGCAGCTGAGACAGGTGGTAAGATGTGGTCAAACTCCGTAATTTGCTCAGGAAAAAGACCCACTGGGAATGGAACTGCGCAGTGCAATTTGTTGAATACATTTGTGAAAGTAGGGTTTAAGCTACTATTTCTCTAGGACCATAGTGCAGGGAAGAGCCCAGAACTCACGGGTAGCAGGGCAACAGCTATAGAATATGGCCAGCCACAAAGTAAAGGGTCCTAAAGAAACAGCCTAATAGTATATGATTAACAGGCCACCAAGTGATAGTGTGGTTCTAGAACTCTTCTTCCCACAACCTAGACTGAATTCTTTAATGACAAGGACTTCTTGTTTTCTTTGCCTTCCCAAGCACAACTTCTGGTACAAGGTAGGCATGGAGTGTTGGCTGAATCAATGAATCCTTTATTTCAACTTCTTCGAGCTTGGAGAATATGAGAGCATGTTTGGATTTATTCTGTTGTGATCCTAAAACCTCCTTTAACTGCCAAGCAATCCCAAGATTTCATAAAGTGCATGTCACACTGTCTCCTTTCTCATCTATTCAACCAATATGGACACTATGTGTTTGGGTTATGTGCTGTGAGAGCACAGATTGACAATAAACTGGAGGTAAGGTAGCTACTCTCATTGTACTTACCATGTTACAAGTGCACTGTCCCTTTTGATATATCAAGGGTTTAGATTAAACTATATTCAGCAATGGTGTCTTGTTCTGTGGGCCATGTGTTAGGGAACACAGTGATGGACTTTGCAGATCTGTTGACCTGGATTCTAACCTGTTTTGGAGTTTATGAGCTGTCACCTTTCCTCTCCTCTGTGACAATGCACCCAGCTAAATCTCCACATTTTTCCAAACACCTTGCAGTAGTTATGTTTACCCTGACATCAGTGAAAACTTAAAACATGTTAACTGCAGCTGCACCCCCTGCCTGCTCACTTTCCTTTTCTTCAGGTTGCCTTCAACCCCAACAGGTGTCTGGGATTGTGTGTGAGGAAGCCTCATTGAGGCCATGGTAGAGATGGATAATGCCGAGTGTGGGGTTGGACTTCCCTTAGCCCTGGTTCCCTATTGCTGTCACCTTTTATTTTTGTGTTCTAAATCACAAAAATACTTTGTGTGCTCGCTTGGATTTGCTGCTATTACAGCGTTACCTAGCCCTAGCTGATATACCCGGGGACATAAGACTGTGGTTCTCAAGACTGGCAAAGGGTTGAAGTACTTGACAGCGCAATGAATGAGAACTAAGTTTCATCTTTGCCTGATTTGATAAACACATGAAACCCGGGTCTGTGCTGTTACATTTGTATCCTATATGCAAATGAACATGGAAGCTCTATTGTTCTTTAATCCGTAAGACACCTTTCACAGAAAGCCTATCAAAGCCCTACCAGCCCTTCTAAGTCACCCAGAAGGAATCTGTTTTTAGTTTCCTTCATAAGCCAGGAATTCCAACCCTCTGATTCCATCTTTCATGATAGAAGTAGTTTCTGAACATGGATAGCAATGGAAACGTGTTTACTCACTACTTTTAATTTTAATTCTAAAAAAAGTCCCAAAATGTGTGCTCATTTCCATTCCCTCTGTGTAAACCAATTTATGTACATATCCTCTTACATGTAAAATTACTTAAGTTAAAAATAACTGCAATAAGCAGCATTTTCTGTCAAACATTTTCAGTCTTAATGGGCATACAGCCTATTCATGAGTAATTTGATCCATCTGATAGGAAAGTAAGGAAGAGGAGGGCTTTGTTCTAAGTCTGCACCAGTGGAATTCTGTTGACTGGTTGTAGTACCAGGAGGTTAGCAGATAAGTTTAACCATTGGGCAGTCTTTTCATGGTTTTGTTTCTTTCTTGTTATTTCAAATAAATTCCACATCTGTTCAAGCCACTGAGCCAAAAGAACGCATTGCAGTGTATAGGTAAGTATGCTAGCTCTGGACACCACCTGAGATCAACTCTGCTGTACGACTTAACTAACTCTGTGACACCTCTGGCATGTTACTACAGCTGTCTCATGCCCCATTTTCCCACACCTTATTGTGAGGATTAAGTAGCATAATATATGGAAACACGTAGAATATTGTCTGGCAGACAGTTAAATTTGGAACAGTGAATACAATTACTTTGGTGACTTGTTCTGGAAAGCACGTGCTAGGCTACCTCTTTACAAGCTGATAAGCTTATTCACCAAATGCCCCAAAGTGATTTCTGGCATGAAGAAAATACCTGTCTCTGTGCCTCAATTTAATTACTTAGTTCACATAACAAGGCCACCAGAGATAAGTTCTGTTGTCTACCATATACAATGGGTTTATAGTAATATGTAAGAAACATCAGTCAAACCAGACAGCACAAGAAGTTGGATTTATTATTTCTGACAACTGCATAGTAACTTCTATTTTGTCCATTTTCCTAGCACCAAAAATTTGAAGTACATTTTTTAAATAACATAACATTCTGAAGTGACCAGAAGTTTTTTAAAAAATTGCACATATTGATCTTAAAAATCTTTCCAAGCAAGATACTATCTTTACCTTTATAAATCTTTGCATAAAATAAAAAAAAAATCAAGGCATCCAAATTTTCATTTTGTTCTACATTTTTAAATATTTCCCTTGTTATCTTTAAAAGGTTTTCATCCATTCAAAAATATCCTGAAGCCCAACTGTATAGTTTAAGACAGAAGAGGATTTTTAGGAACATCTGAAATCACTTTTCCTTTTTGGTGGTACTGGGGTTTGAACTCAGGGCCTCACATTTGCTAAGCAGGCACCTCACCACTTGAGCCATGCCACTGCCCCACAGTACCTGAACTAAGCACTGTCCTGACTGAAGCGACATAAGAACTCAATCAGAGTCCTTGTGGGCCTCCCAGTCATGCCTTTCCGCAGGTATGGAACCTCATCTTTGTTGGTCATCACACCTGCTATGTCTAAATGTGCCCACTTAGGATGAGTCACGAATTCCTTGAGGAATGCTGCAGCTGTACAAGCTCCTGCAGATCTGAAGAGAAAGGCAAACAGCATTACTTTATGCTGTGCACTGAGCATACTCCATTCTTGTTAGGCAGGTTGTATGACCAGAGTTCAAGTCATGTTAATTGGACCTATTAAGAAGTTAACCCAGAAATCAATTTCAGAAAATTTATTTCTAGATATTTTTTTGTGGGGGGGAGTACTAAAGTTTGAACTCAGGACCTTGCACTTGCTAGGCAAGCACTCTACCACTTGAGCCACCCCTCTAGCCTCTGGTAAAGCTTTAAGCAGTAAAAGATAAATTCTAGATTCTTTTTCCCACATTGAATGAATCCCACATTGAATCCCACATTGAGACAATGAATCCCACATTGTCTCTTTCCCTTATCATTTGCTTTAAATGAACTTTTTTTTATTGTTTTATTATTAAATGAACTTTAGATTTGAAAACATGCAACATTTTTAATAGCCTGTTGGAGAAATACTTTGAAAATTCAACATATCAGAAAGCTTACAAGCCCTACACCAAAAGGAAACTGGATTGTGAACCTGTTTGTTATGAGGCTAAAATTGAAAAGAGTCACTTTGGCAGTCAAGGATGTTGTAAAAATGTACACTGTAGCTCGTTGTACATACCTGTATTTTCCAATGTTATTAACATCGGCGAGTTGGCAATCTTTAACCTGTCTTGTATAATGCTCAAAGAGAGGCATCCTCCAGACACGGTCCCCTGTTTCAATGCTGGCCTAAGTAAGAGATTCATATTATGGTTCTAAGACTGGATGAAGCAGGTTCTAGTAAATTCATGGTATGCTTGATGCATGAAAGAGCTGCTCAACCTGTTACTCTAAAGCATGACACTTTATTATAACAGCTGCCAGGACTATTTCAGGTCATTAAGCGATTAGTTGAGAATTATAAAAGATAAAAGGTTTGTTGTGAAATACTTCCACAAATCTGTAGAGCATTTGCTGAAGATTCAGTTTAAATGAATAAGCTGGTATTCTGTATTAGACACAGGCTTTGTGGGTTTGAATAGGGTAAAAAAGAGTCTTCATGAGGCTAGCACCTAACTCTGCTGGGGAAATGCACGCCCAGATCTCGATCACTGCAAACCATATCCTGGTAGGAAGTAACTTCATTCACCGTGTACCTGCTCATTCATTCACTCCTTATTTACTGAGCTTCTGAGCACCACCAGTGTGCTGAAATATGAGTATATAAGCCACCAGAAGGCCTACAGGCTATCAGGAGAAATAGATAAACATTATTTAACTCACCATGGCAAAAAGTCAAATATAAGCCCAAAACAAGCAGCAGTGCTTCTCAAAGCAATGCCTTGAGAGGTAAGCATTTTATTAGCATATATTAATTGTACAAAAGGATTTCATTGATAGATTCATAAATGCATTTAAATATATTTGATGATATCTACCCCCTCAATTACTCTTTTATCCACCCCCATAAGCTATTATTTTAGGATGTAAGTCCTATCATATGCTTCCAAGAAAATGACTGTAGGTCGCTGTTGATGTAATTATGTTTATGCACATATAACTTTGATTTTAAAAAAAAGTCAAAACAATGTGGATGCCATGATGACAGTGACACTGTGTGGGGGAGGCCAGAGGAGAGGCTCAGGCAGGTTGAGAGGGTAGGCTTCACAAATGATGAGAGGATGGAGACGAAGGGGAAGGTGAAAAATAAATTTAGGACCTTAATCCAACCTCACAAATATATTCAGGATTTTGTGCTTGTTTCCCATAACAAGCGGCCATTAACTGCTTGAGCAGCCAAGCGGGGAACTGGGGAGGCCGGGCCATCAGCAGAAAGCTGCTGGTGGAAGCCACAGGAATACATGAACTCCCTCATGAAGACTCTGAAGTGGAAAAGCATATGGCCAGGGATGAATACCAAGCAAATGGGTGTACAACGCAAACAGCCAGCCACAGAGAATGAACAGGACAATCAGAGAAGTGAAGCAGAAGAGACGATGATCACGGAAGCCAAGAGCTGGGTGTCACTAAGAGGTCACAATTATATGCTGCCTTGAAACAGGCTGGGTTAGGCCTTCAGCGGTAGCAGCAGGTGAAAGCCAATGGGAATGAGTGAAAATATGTGTGGGGGTGGAGGGAAGGTGGTGATGAGATGGGAGACAACTGGAAGGGGCTGGCTGTGAAAGGACATAGAGAGAGGCACAAAGACACCAGTGAGAGGACATCATCATCACTGCACTCACCCAGGTGAGCACTGTCTACATTGGCTGACTCACAGCATGCATTCGTTAGAAGTTCACTCATTCAAAAAGCTGTCTTCATACCCCTTGCTACCCTACCTCAGGGAATCTCTACCATTACCATGTTATCTGTTATTTTCACATCATTCTGAGGCTACTGGAGGAGAAGAATGTGGTGTCATACATGTAATTTAGGGGCATTTGTAGTAGATAACCCAAACCACTGAATGCACATTATTGCTATGGTCCATTTTCAATTCCAAAGTAAACCACATGAAAATCACTTTAACACAAGGGTTAAACAAGTACATCAATTGAAGACCACAACAATTTAATCAGCATCCCATAAATTTAGATCTGTGTATCAGTCCTACCTCAAAGAGTTTGTTCCACAGCCAGGATGAATTAGTAAAGACCCCAGTGGCACCTGACCCCAGAGCTATGTCCATGGCACCTGTAAGACACAACCCCTTAGGTCAATGTCAGTCTCTCCAGCCAGGAGACCCTTCTATTGCTTAAATCAAAACTGGTTTAATGGCTCCCTCATTTTCAAAAATACATAAGCTTAGGAAATCTTTCGTTCTATATTTTTTGTCTCTCACACTAAAATCACCTGTAATTATTAAAGAAAATGCCAAAAAGGTGAAATGTCAAATCAGATGTTACCAATAATCTCATTTTTGATATTTCCATCTAGACTATAAACATTTTTTAAAAAATAATTAAGTGGTGTTATTCTGTGCTTTAAGCATTTATTCCTCTTTTACAAACAAATGTTTAAAAGTACCTCTCACTTTTTTTTTTTTAAATGGGTCTGGAATGTGAAGTCAGGGCTTCATGATTGCAAAGCAGGTGCTCTAGCACTTGGCCACACTTCCTGTCCTCAAAGTATTTTTAATGATCGCAAAACAGTCCTATGCATGGAGGTATCATAATTCACAAAACTACTGGCATGGAGGCCATCTCTAAGTTTTAAATCATATCCCACTAAGTATCTGCTGTAAGATTTTTATCCCAAGAAAAGTCTGCCATTATTGTATATTAATTATTTCCTCTATATTTCTCCAACAAAGTTGTGTTTCATTGGCTTACTTCTCCTTTTAATTGGCATTTAAAAAATTAAAAATCAGATTTCCAGGTTCTCTTGAGTAACATAACAGATATATTTTAGTGCTGCCTTCTTTTATTTGGGTGTTTGCTCTCAGCAGTCTCCGTGGTAATCTGCCTGGCCCCATTTAGAAACTCTGGCTCAGGTAACTTGTCTAATTCCTAAGAATATTCTTGGAGCCTAGCACTCCTCTGAAACATGTACCTAGTAAGTGGTTACTGAGAGGAAAAAGAAAACCTTGCTACCCTACAGTAACAGGACAAAACCACATGATGTGTCATGGGACACCCCACTAAGCCCACTACCACCAGTATCAGGACACACATGTGATGTCAGAGACAGCACTAAAGTTGGCAGAAATTCCAATGCTTCCACAAGGAAGTACTTGCACTTGTAAAAGGAAGGTCCAGTTAGCTCCTTAGTCACAATCTGTGGCCTTGCATGAAACTGCATCAGCATCTTCCTCAAGGAAAACTAAAATGCAACAATGCTACTATGCTGTTTGGTAAATTTTATTTACATATAAAAGTTCCCATATCTTTACATTTTTTTTTCAGTTAAGACTAACAGTAGTTGTACAACACAACTCCAAATACTCCCCTATTTCTGCATGTGGATAAAAAGTGATACACATCTCTGCCTAAGAAATCAGGCTTAGATCCACCATTTATTGTTAATTTTATCATCTCACACAACACCACAATGATTTAAAACTGATTCTCCCTTCCTGGGACTTTTCTAGTATTAGGTAGCTCTGTGTTATGAGGGTGTTCAATTGTACATTTTTCCCACAAAATTATAAGCAAATTGCAGAAATTATTATTAATACTAAGGAATTATAAACTAGTGACAATTTAAAGAAAACCACTATTTGGAAGTGGTGACCCACAAAAAGACTTATGATTTGCATAACATTGGGGCAAATCCAGTCTTTTTGCTTCATTTGCTCCAAGTTTCATGCTATCTCCCTTTGTTTTTTGAAACATGGGTCTCACCATATAGCCTAGGCTGGCCTGGAACTTGTAATCCTCCTGCCTCAGCTTCCCAAGTGCTTGGATTATAGGTATGTGCCACCACGCCCAGTTCCCAACTGTCTCTTAAATCTATTTACTTCTTTCCATCACTGTTGCTACCATCATCATCTATCACCTAGACCTCAGAAGGGCTCAGGAAGCGGTTGGGAAACTAGAGTGAGCTATCAGCTAGATCAATGGCAGGGATGACTTGAAGGCTTACCCACCACCACATTTTCCTTAGTTACCGGAGGGCTAACTTTACTACCCTCTGAAATCTTCAGATCAGAAAATGGGGCAAGGTACTGATATTAAGCATCTAGGAAAAAGTAACTCTGAAGTGATAATTAGGAACATCATTTTTAAGTTGTAAAAGTTAGATTTACATATCCTCTGGGATTCCTGCTTTATAGAAAGGGTGCACTATCACATACTTAACACCACTGCCCCAAAATCCTGCCCTAGAATCTCTCCTTTAAACTGTTTATGAAGTACACAGGAATACTAAAAGTCATGGAAATACTATGTTTGCCCTATAAAAAGGGACTCTTAGCAAATGAATCTGTGCGCTGTTGATCAACTTACAGATAAAAGTAACATGATATGATTTCTGCTCAAGTAAAGGCTCTTGTGTTCAGAGAAAGATAAAAACCAAAAGATGAAATGACCTGAATTTTAACCTTATAAGCAGCAGAGACAAATGAATTCCCAGGAAGACTTCTGGACGGAAGATTAGGTGCTTTGGGATTTTGCAGTAAGGCGGTGCCTGTCTATTACCCCTTAGGAATTTATTCACTGCTCTACACAGTTGTTGGTGTATGGCCTTTCTTCACAAATGTCTGCCACATAAGGGCACAGTATTCAAGAGACATACTAAAAGCACTCACCTGTCTTCATAACTCTGTGAAGCAAACAGCATGGTTCCCAAGTACTGATTTTCAAGGTCAAGGACCTTGCTCATGGCTGGCTGACTCTCTAGAGAGAGTCATACTGACTCTGAAGCCCAGGCTTCATGGGACACATCTCACTGTGCTGTGTCACTGAGAATCTTGCTACTCTCAGAACATTATTTCTTTTTTGCTTGGTTGTTTGTCTTTTGAGACTGAGTCTCACTATGTAGCCCAGGCTGCCTGGAACTCACAATCTTCCTGTCTCAGCCTCCCAAGTGCTGGGCTTAAATATATGTGCCACTGTGTCTGGCTATTTTTATTTGAAGTATAAAAAGTTCAGAAAACTCACCGGGCATCAGATACATTACGGTTAGCAATTTTTTTAAAAAGCTGCTGATTTTGGGATTTATCACTAATTTTTCAGCTCTGTATCACATGGTAATTGTAAGAGAAAACACTTCTTAATACTATTTCTGAATGTCCCCCTGGATGAGGTGATCTGACCCACTTACTGAAATTACAGCTGGAATGTTTTAAAACAACAAACCTAATATTCAAAACATTTTATAACTACAGAACAATTTCTTTGGTGAAAGATGTTTGAATGAGAGTGGAATGAGCCAAGAGTGGAGTGAACCAAACTTCAGCAAACAGTGCCCTAAGTAGTGTGTGCACTCTACCACAAACACGGTTCCCTTTGGACAAAGACAGGGAAAGCATGTGGTATGACCTGTTAGAGTGGCAGCATTGATGATGGCCTTGGGATTAAAGGTGTGTGCATAACAGAGCGCGTCAGCCAAGATGAGCCGCCCCTCTGCGTCAGTGTTATCAACCTGCAAAGAGGAGGATCGAAAAGAAGGGTAAGGTAACCCAAGAAAAAAATATGAAAAATAACACACAACAATGTTCAATTTAAAAGGAGAAAAAGTCTAGGGTGATGTTTGTCACCAAGTAGTATAAACGGCTGGCTGTGAATTCATAGCAGTATGTATATACAGCATATAGTTAGTGGGAGGAACAACAGGGCAAGAAAAGTATTCCTATATATTCCCATATTCCCATTGAGAAATACTTGTGGCTTTGCATGAAAAAGTACTCAGAACTAATGGCACTCTCCCCCCAACATGGAGCTGAGGCCCGGCACCCATTCATGCCACAGTTATGCGGCATGATGGGCTCCTTGAGAGCACCAGATGGGGAATGCTGTGTTTCCCACTCACGAACCTGGATGGTCTTCCCGTTCCTGGCTCTAACGACATCCCCAGGCTTGTTGGCCTTGCCACTGGGCATATTTTCACAAAGAGGGGCCAAACCTATGAGAAAGAACATGGAACGTGCTAGGTCCAACCATGCCATCTATAGGATAGGAGGCTGCTGGTGAGCCAACAGACGCATGCCAGACATAGATGCCACCTGAACCAAGTGACACAACTGAGATTGTGTGCATCAGCAGCAGGAAGCACATACCACCTTTGTAGCATTCTCATCCAAGGGTCTAGCTTGGTTCTGATCAAGAAGGACCAAATAAATGCAACTTGTGGAACACCAAGAAACTAAACTGGTCCCTTTAAAAGTGTCAAAGTCTAACACCCACGCACAGGAAATCAATGTGAGTCAATGCCCTGTATAGCTATCCTTATCTCAACCAACAAAAACCCTTGTTCCTTCCTATTATTGCTTATACTCTCTCTACAACAAAATTAGAAATAAGGGCAAAATAGTTTCTGCTGGGTATTGAGGGGGGGAGGGGGGGGAGTGGGTGGTAAGGGAGGGGGTGGGGGCTGGGGGGAGAAATGAACCAAGCCTGTATGCACATATAAATAATAAAAGAAAAATGAAAAATAAATAAATAAAAAGTTACATACAAAAAAAAAAAAAGTGTCAAAGTCAAGAAAGAAAAAGAGCAGGAACAGGATTCTTGACTGAAGAAAACCAAGGGAGTATGTCAACCAAATGCAATGTGAGAGCCTTGATTGGCTTCTAGATTTAGAAACTAAATGCACACAAAATGGTATTTTTTAGATAATGGGAAATTTTAATTAGGTTATTGTAGTAATCCTCCTAAAGGTAAAGGCTATTGTCATTACACACAATGTCCTTTTACTTAGGAGACATGCTAAAGTATTCAGAGATGACATGATTTCAGCAACTTTCAAATACTACAGCAAAGAAAAAGGTCTGCCCCTGGGGGGACGAGGTGGGGAGGCACAAGTCAGACAGACTTACATCACATCCACCTTTCAATGTATGTGAACTGGCCAAGTCACATAACCTAAGTGTCTCTCTTCCCTCTTCTTCTGAAACATGGTATTGCTGACACTACAAATCCTGACACTGTCTGGGGAGTTGAGGTGCCACGAACTGAGCATGTTTTCTGCCCCAGGCAATTTCTACACATCAGGCACGTAATCAGCACAGCCAGGAAATCAGCCAGCAATGATGCCCTCCACACTGACTGCCAGCACTTTTCACTGGAGGAAAGCATAAACTTGACGTTTGTGCCCCGAGTGCTAACCACTTTTTGCAGAAGTAAAACAACTTAATTTAGTTAACAGTCCACAGGTAACAAGACACATTTAATTCAGTCAGCTTGGACATTAAACAATCATCTCAGCTAAACAGCATTTGCTACACGAAAAGCTATTTAACAACTGTCTCTTGATCTTTTACATAGAAGGAAACCATGTTTATTGGTTCAGCTCTACCACTTGACCTGATTCTAGAAGATCTACAAGATGTAGTCATTCCCTTTCCCACTTACCTACAATATTAATGGGCAAACTGAGCGTGGCAGCAGACACGATGGCTGAGCATATGGTTGCAGCTCCTCCCATGTCAGCCCTCATGAGGTCCATATTTGCAGAGGGCTTGATGGAGATACCACCACTGTAGAGAGAAAAGTGCATCATTAATAACTGAGACAAAGGCCAAATGACTGTCTTACAAAGAACATACATTGCCAGGTGTAGTGGTACACGCCTGTAATCCTAACACCTGGAAGGCTGAACAAGAGGATTCAGAATTTAAAACCAGCCTGGCCTATAATATAAAGCAAGATTCTGTCTCAAAAAACAAAACAAACTGGGCTGGAGGTATGACTCAAGTGGTAGAGTGCCTGCTTTGCAAGCATGAAGCTATGAGTTCAAACCCTATTTGTACCAAAAAGAAACCAAAAAACAAACACATGCACGCACACACACAAAAATAAAGTAACAACAAATTATAGAGAGGTATTGTAGTTCTTACTATTTCTACTTGAGTGAAACTTAAGCAGTGCCACTGGAAACACTACTGTATAAAATTCCATGTGCTTTTCTGCAAATTTTCTGAGTTGATCAGTTCCTGGAAGCTGAGCTCTGAAGAATAGTGGGAGCACTTCTTTCCAAACCACAGGACAGAGGGGTAACAATGTCTTCTGTGTGAGGCACAGAAAAAGAAAAACTCCTACCCAAGGCCTCAGAGATAGTATTGCAGCACCAGAGCTGAGTGAAGTTTCAATTAGCAAAAAACCAAACTATTTCCCCCAAACGGCTTACTACAGTATGTTTCTGCCTCCATTTCAGAATCCAGAAGCAATTTGCTTCAGAAGCCAGGCATACAGCCAGGAACATGGATTTTTGAGATCTGTAGATCTGCCCTGGTGACTCTTTGGAGAATTTTCTATTACCTGCTTTGAGGTCTGTCTTCCTAATTCTCACCTCAGAAACACTTGATAATTATATGGTTGGCATTTACGACTCAAGTTAAAGACTATCTACCTGCTCACAATAAGAAATATACTCTTGTTCCAAAAAGTCCAGGCTAACCACACAGGGCCATGGCAGCTGGCTATGCACATGGCATTCTTCTATCCACTTGTCACACTTATCCCAAGGCCTTTCTGGGAGCTCTGCTATCTCTGCCTACACCTACAGGTAAACAGCAGCACTTACCTTTGCTCACCTTTCATTTCTTTTCTACTACATCCACTATAGTTGACCACCCTTTGTCACTGGAATGTTTGCCTGGGCTCCTCAGGTCTCCCTAACAATCTTACCACTTCCATTTCATTATCCACATAGACATCACATTTTTATCCGTCCCCTTCCACCATACCAAATAAAACAAAACCTATCCTAATCAAAATCTCAGTGGACTTTTGTGTTAAGAACAAAAAACAAAACAAAAAAGAACAATGACAAACAATTCTAAAATCTGTAGGCAAATCAAAGGTCCAAGCTAAAGTCATTCTCCAAACTGAAAGGTTCATGGTAGATTTAAAACCAATTCAAAGCTAAAGAATGAAGATAACTTTGTCACAGAGTACTACTGACAGGATACAGGGTACAAAGATAGATCCATAATTATATGGTCAATTGATTTTCTACAACGGTGCCATGGGGAAAGAACAGTCTTTTCAACAAACAGTGCTGAAATAAGTGAGTATCTATAAAGGGCAATAGTAAATAATAATAGTAATAATAGAATCTCAGCCCTTTTCACACTATTCACAAAAATTCAAAGTGTATCACAGCCTTTAAGGCTAAACTTAACAACTAAAATGTCTTATAGATGAAAACACAGACTGGCATATGCAATACTTTCTCAAGGCAAAAAAAAGCACAAAATAAAACACAGATACATTATACTTCATCACAACAAAAAACTTCTGTTCTTTAGAAGACAACACTAAAAATATGAAAAGGTGAGCCCCAGATTGCAGAAAAATATTCCTCACTGAATAACACCTTATTAAAAAAGAAAAAAAAAAAAACCAACAAAAAATAGTAACACCTAATAAGCAGTTTGTATTCAGAATACATTAAAAAAAAATAAATTTGTAAGACAAATATCCTATAAAAAAAAGGACAGATTTAAAGAAATGCCTAAGAAAGAAGATACACCACTGGTCAAATGTGCTATGTCACTCATTCGTCATCAGAGAAGCACAGATGAAACCTGTAAGAGGTACCTACGAGCCCAGTAGCATGGCAACAATGGCAAGGACTGACAGTCCGAGTCATGCTTTTCTTACCTGTAGAATGGCCATAGACCTAGCTCATAGGGGTAAAAATAGAGCCAATATACGTATAATGCCTGATAGTCTCTGAGACAGATGAGCATTCCATAACTGGTAGCTTCACACATTTAATACAACATGTAAGACTCAACCAAACACCATGATGATGAACCAAACAACATCAAGTACATACAAAGCAGTCACAAAAACACAAACCACAGATGCCCCACCAGGAACTACCTGTCAAAGGTAATTCCCTTTCCGACCAGAACAAGGGGTGCTTCACTTGCACTGGAGCTGCCTGTATAGTGGATTTCCAAGAAGACTGGAGGCTCATCAGACCCTTTGGCCACGCTTAGAAATGAACCCATTTCCTGCTGCTCAATCCAAGACTTGGGTCTGCAGGGACAAAGGGGGGAAAAGGAGATACACTGTTTATTATGAAACAACTTAGAAAAAGCTCAGCAGAGTGCTAAAAAGAAAAAAAAACTGTACAAACAGATGCACTTAAAATCTATATAGAGACTGAGGTGTGGCTCAGTAGTAGAGTTTTTGACTAGCATTCAAGGAGGCCATAGGTCCATCTCTAACACCAGGAAAAAAAACCCAAAAAAACCTATAGACAAACATGTTAAAACATCAATAATCATATCCTATTTTATTTGCTTTTTGTATACTCTTGGATTAGTCACTTGATTCTGAATAAGATTATAGAATTACCAACAGAATTTATGCATGATAACTAAAACAATGTTAGACAATAATCTATGGCCAATAAATGGTAACTACTCCTACCTACTCAAATATTTCTGAAGAAATTCAAAGATGAAATTAGCAAGGTTCTGAGACCACAAAGGGTGCTTTATGATAGGTAAAGCATTCGTTGCTATTTCTAAAAATGATAAAAATGGGCTGGAGGGTGGCTCAAGTGGTAGAGCACCTGTCTAGCAAAGCATGAGGCCCTAAATTCAAACCCCAGTACCACCAACAGAAAAGACTGTAATTAAAAAAAAAAAAAAACAACCAACAAAACCCAACAAAGCTATACTACTTTGACTGGAATAAAACATCGTATTTCTTTGCTTTTTTAGAATTGCTGGAATTCTACTTTTTCAATGCTGTCACACTATTTCTCACAGTTTGAAATGTCTCTTAAGTGGGAGAACTAATTAGTTCTTACTTAATAAACACAGGACCAACGGAGATAATGGAACTAAAACAGTTCTTAGTGCAAACTAGAAAATGGATACAATATTGTTAAGGGTACTTTGTATTGATTTCTGGCCACAACAAGTAGGTCTGTACTTCCAGACAGACCAGCAGCACCAGATTCAAGGAAGAGTCCTGCACGTGCCCATCTATTTATTGGTACTATTAAAGTAGGACTTCCATCAAACATCAAAGGGAAAAGAATAAAAACATTAAAAGTCATGTCAAAAAAAATGACTGTACCATGGAGGCATTTTTGATCACAAACTCAGTAACTGATGCTTTATGAAGGCCTGCCCTTCTGAAAGAACTGTTTGTATTTCTTTCATGCATACCCACCTACACTGGCCAGGGTTTGATGCAGCTACGTCTCAGCTTAATGAATCACAGGCCACCCACACATCTTGCCTGGTCTCTGGCTGACCTCTTCCCTCTTCTCTCCATAAATCTTGAAGTTTCCTTCAAGAGGCCACTGCACACCTGCCCTCCCACCCGAAGCCCCCTGAACTCTTAGCATTAATGTCTAAGTGACTTCAGGACTCTGCTAGGCTGCATATCCTTTCACAGCCCAACTCATCCATCTGCTACATTACCCTTCCTTCACCTGACTGTTCCCTTCCACGAGATTCTCACTCTGAAGATAAGAACCACTACTGTGCACCTTTGATGACCTGGTGTATGACAGCACTATTTGCTGACACAAGGTAGCTCTGGTATCTCCCCACATGGGGCAAGGCACAGTGTCTGCCACGAAACCTCTATAAAGTCTACACATCATTATAGATTTAAACACACACAAACTATTCCAGAGGAATTCACAAGTCCTAAATTCTGTGTTTTCTACACATTATACAAATTTTTCTTTATTATCTAGCCTGTAGGGGCTTTCCTGAGAAACATGAACTCTAATCACATTAACTACTGAAGAATGGATGAAACAACTTTGATAATGAACAATCTTTAGGTAAAGCACTGTCTGTCCACTTATCTTCTACTTAGAAGTCCCCAAATGCTCAAATTAGGACTGCTTAAAGAGTTGTGGAGAGTGTTAAGTGTAATGGAACCTGGAGGAATGGAATAGGACTTGAGTCCAACATCCCAGCAGTGACCACCACACTCAGGAGGCTAATCAGTTTCATCCAGCAATTCAACTCCTAAATATACACTTGAAAAGAAATGAAAACAAATCCCCACAAACACGCAACTGTTCCCAGCATTGTTCACAGCTGAATACAACAGGAGAAGGTGACAGAAACAACCCAAATGTGCATCAACCGAGGCTTGGAGGAATGGGAAATGAGGAATGACTTTCTAACTGGGTATATAATTTCTACTGGGGTAGTGAAAAAGTTCTTATTATTGACTGTAGTCACAGTAGCACAACTATGTGGATATACTAAATCATTGAATCACACACTTTAATGGGCAGAATTATGCCTCAATGAAGCTAAAAGAAAATGCACCCACACAGTATGAAGTCATGGCACCCTCTTAAAGTCAAGGAAAGGTAAGATACAAATAACCTCAAACTGAGCCCTGTCCTAGCCTGTGGATGGCTGCTGGTGCATCATCTCACCTCTCTGGGCTCAAGTTACTTCACCAAACAGAAAGGGGGTTGGCTATTAGGAAATCAAAGGCTCCTTCTGGCTGTAACATCCCGAGTCTGAGTTACCTGATATGAACCTCTGTTTTACTACTCGCACTTTTGAGTTTCTTCTCAATAATTTCAGCAAATCTGGTTGGCGTCATCTCATTGGCTGGTGTCTCCATCAAGTGACGAGCCAAGTTCTGCCCAGAAGCAAAGAGGACTCCTCTCTGCCAGGCTTCCTGATCCCCACTGTAAAAGAAAACAGTTACTGTCAACTGATCTCAAGAACATTGACCATTTTGCACCTAGAAGAGACTCTTAGCTTGCAAAACTAGACAAGACTACAAATAAAGAATGGCTGCAGCAGACTTGATCCATCATGTACCTGACCCAGGTTGCAGACAGTATGCAAAGAGCAAAAAAACAAGCCCTGCTGAGGGCCTAGGGAGACCTAGCCAACCAGTTCACTTCAGAATCCTCCCTGCATAAAAAGTGGGACTGGGCTGATGGGTCTTTGAAGCTGGAAGTCCACCTCAAATGCTGATGGACAGGCTCCTACATAAAGGCTCACTTTGTTCTTCACCACACAGGGATCATATAGCCCCAGGTACTAATAGTAAAGCAGGCATTCAACAACTATTCAGATGTGGAGTTGGAGGCTTTGCCACCTTCTTTTGCCTGTGTCAGGGCTCTAAATCCTAACCCATGGATAGCAAGGATTAGCTTTAGAGAACGCACAAAACCATGTGTTGCATGATCTTGGCTCTTCCTGTTTGTGACAGAAGTTAGTATGAGCAGAGCGGAAATGGATAAAATAACAGCTGATAGTTGGAAGATGTCATCGTACTTGACGTGCTCTGTCTTTGGATCATTCCAGAAACAATGAAATTGGTAGTACAACTCTACAAAGGTTTGTCACTGAACTAGGTCACCCCAAGTAAGTGGTGGAGCCAGGGTTAAAAAAAGTGGGTAAGTCAGGAGTAAGTCTGACTTACTGCAAAACCTTTTCTGCCAACCATCGGCTATGCCGAGGGCTGCCCACTGCCCTCACAGCACCCTGTACTGGAGGCCTCATACTATCTGTTCCTGACAGAGGGGACCTTTTCCCTCAGAAGCCAGAATAGGGCTACAATGTAACAGACCACAGGGACCTCAGGGACAAAGACCTGTGCAGCTCTAACATTTAGGATGATGTTGCCCATCCAATGGAAGTGATCTGGACTGAATCATCCAGGTGCTGGGATGCATCTGTCATGTCATTCCTCCCTCTCAGTGAAGAGCCAATATGGGGACAAGGGAGAAATATGCACATGACAAGAGCCAGGATCAGAGCTTGGTAACAGTTACCACACTATTAAAATAGCCAAGGCAATAGGGAGGTTACAAACAAGCCATATAGCAGTGTCCAACACTGAAAAGCAGTCAGCTTATCTCCAAAAGGCCTTGTTGTCAAAACACCAGTGAGTGCCACCCTCAATCTGGCTTCCTTCATCACCTTCCGTAGAGCTTTGCGGACACAGCCACCTTCTTCTTCTGCTTTAGGTCATCATATTCATAGAGCCCAAGCATAGCTCCTTCTGCAGCAGCCTGAGGATCTCCACAGGGATCCACCTCCACAGAGGACAGCTCCAGGTCCTGAACCTGCCTGCACCCAGCTTCGTGGAGACACAAAATCCAGACAACTGGAGTCAGTCAAAGATCAGAGGAATAGGAGAAGGCAGAGGTGTCAGGCAGTACACTGAGGAAACAACTGGGGTTCAAGTCCCAGCCCAGACACTTGACTCTTCTGAACCTCTTTTCCTCTACTGTAAAAGATGACGAGCATGCACCTCACAAAAAATGCTGCACACAGACAGAAAGACCAAATCCACAGCAAATCACATAGAAGAGGCCTCAGCAAGAGGCCGTTCTTACTAGTAATATTTCTGAAACACTGGGGTTTCAGAAGGAGCGTCCCAATCACTAAGAACTGCCCAGATTAAAAGGGACAGAGAAATAATGACATTGAAATTATACACAAGCAACTGAGCAAAGTCCCATCATTGACACAGAATTTTATTAAGATCATGTCAGCAAAAACTCGCAAGTAAAAGTTATGAAACAACCACTTAACATGAACTTTCAAACTTTAACAAGCATTTATGATACTCACAGAGCCAAGGATTAGTCAACAAATTATTGATGCTTCAGAATGTTTCGTGAAGCACATTTTGGCTGGTCTCTCCATGGTAAAGGTCACCTTTGTTGCTCAGCTCTGGAGTGACTTAATTGCGCCTACTATAATTATTGAAAGCCACCCACCTGGCAAACTGGGACAGGCACAAGCCTTTTGTTAGTGATGAACAAGCACCCCATACCCTGCTCCCACTTTCTCTGATTTGCAAATACAACGATTCCACTGTAAGATGAACAGTTTGGCAATACCAGGGTTTTATTAGCAAAAGGAAAATAATTCATACAGCACAATTTCTGATAGAATACAGTTCTAAGATTAAATGGTAGTAAAACCTCCCATCAGAAAATACTAAAAATAAATCAATTACAAGGCCAAGCATATTCATAAGGAGAAACTGAATTTACTAATATGGGCTAATCTGTTGGAACATGGTAAGGGTGGTGATAGTGGAACAAAGGGGGAGGAGAGACAGTCTTAAAAGAATGGACCCACAAGAATCTTTATCAATATTAAAAACATCAAAAGCAAAATAACCTGCAATAGCAGTTCTGATGTTTTCTTTGCCTTCGTGCCAGTTCTCCTGGTCATCGACTCCAGCTGTCCTTTTGCCAAGGCCAACAACCACCACGCTGGGGAAGTCCTGATCCACAAACACACAGAATTAGCCATTGTGTTTCTTTAAAGTGTTCCCTTCTAACTGGGAACCTTACATGGTGAGACTCACTGAGCTCCTACAGTCACTGTGCCCTCAGCACAGAGAGTCCTTGTGTCTTGGTAATAATGTCACAATGTGTGTATTTGAAAGGCAGAGTAAGGATAACCTTGCAAATAATTCTACATAAGACAAGGCCCAGACTGAAGGAAGCACAGAGCAAAGCATACAAGAGAGGCAGTAGATAGCCATTTGTCTCTATATAGCCTTAAACCATACTTAGGCTTAATGCTGGAATAAAACTATAGATGACCCAAAACAAAATATCTGGATGACTGGGCAGCCACAGTACTAGGCCCACAGGAGGTACTCACTGTGGAGTTTACTGAATAAACATAATCTTCACATCATACCTGATGTAGACCATAAAAGGTTCGGGTTTTGCCTGCCTTCAGAGGTGGTCCAGATCTAAATAAAGCAAGAGAAAATGATTGTTTTACAAATTACAGTTTGCACTGCTTTCTTGGGACTATGCCTTTTGCATTATCACAATATTCTGCTACTGTGTCTGTGTGTTAGGTCACAGTTAGCCCTAAGTGATGGGGATATGCAAAGGGAAACTAAAAATGGAGGTCTCTGGAGGAAAACATTGTAATTCATGTTTCGAATTCTTAACAGTCTCTGTTAAGATCAAGGCAGTCCACCAAACATCACAGGATACTTTTAAGTCTGCCACTCACCTAAAGCTTACTCCTTTCTTTATTCAAGAGTAAGTGCATTGTAGGCATCATATGGACCTAAGACTGGGAATTTCACACAGGTAATCTCTTTAATTTAGCATGTACATAAACTTCACCCTAGGGATCCAGGGGGATCGGAGGATGGGAATTCCTCTTGGGCAATCTCAATATTCCAACTCCAAAGGCTGAGATTGTTGGACCCCGTTCAGTGTACTGAAAGTGTGTTCCTTTCCTAATAAACTTTGCTATCACTTTCACATCTTTCCTGAATTCTTCTCTCACTGAACACCAGGAACAAGGTAGACAGCTGTGCTGACTTTCCAGTAACATGTGGATTTTGCTTCCCTTATGTTTTTAAATTTTGTTTTGTTTTTGGTGGTACTGGAGTTTGAACTCTGGGCCTTGTGCTTACTAGGCAGGCCCTCTACTCCTGTATAGTTTTAACAGAATGCTCTCAGATCAAATTTCTTAGATGCAGCACTTTTAATCCTAGCTCAAAAACTATTTAACCAACTTCCAGATTAGACTTAACATGAATTTAAGTAAAAAGGTCAACGGAAAGCAATGCCATGGATGGGCAAGATGCAGCCACAGAGGGCATCTGAACACTAGATACTGACTGAGCTGAATGACTCTTAAACCTTCCCACTAAATGAGAAAATTCCACAGTGGCTGACTTGACTTGAAGTAGTGTGTTTGGCATAGAGGCTGCAGTAGAGGCTTATCTGAATGAGGGACTGGGCAATTTCCAAACTAAATGGCTACTCCACTGTACGCAGCAGCCTGGAGCACAGAAAAGCTGGAGCTGCTCAGTGATCCCGCAGGGAGGTCAGGGTTTGGATTAATGACTTAAGGCACTTGTGGCGGATGCAAATTCTGTAAACCACCCATTGGATAATTAATGTAAATAATTAGACTGCATGTACTAGATTCTAACAGATTATCTATAATCTGAACAGTATTCAGTTACCTAGCTTATGTTGACACTAAAATTTCCCTACTTTTCTCTAGACCTTAACAAATCCAAGAGTGGTCAGATTTCAGGCCCTTCCCAGGCTTTCTGAATTTGAATCTGCATTTTTGCAATATTATCTGGTGATCCACTTGTACTTTAACATTTCAAACAGGAAATCAAAGGGCAGAACCTTAGGCTGTTTTAAACTATTTGGTTAAAGGACAATGAGAGCCTGGTAGGAAGGCAGGAGGGAGGGATTAGGGAAAAGAGAATTGAGCCACAGGGTGGGCTAAGAAAGTTGGTACTTTCCAGATCCTGGGTCAATCCTTCACAAGAGGTTTAGGATTTTATTTGAAAACCATGTGACTTCCCAGAACTGCAGCTCCACCCATACTGAAACACAAAGTGCCAAAGAACTTGCAAAGACCACTACTTTCACTTCCACAGGAGTTCTTGGCCAGAGTACTTCCCTGCATTTTATCTACTAACAATGAGCATATAACAACATTCTCTTTCCATGTCTTTTAAGAACTGGAACCCCCAGGTAACACTTACATGTTCAAAATTTCTCTAAGCTTTCCAGCCACCGACTTATCAAAATCCTCTCCTGCACTTGTAAACTGTGGCACGCCATCTTCTTTGTCTTTGGAATAGATTCCTAAAACAAGACCCTGAGGAAATATGAATATAATCAGAGTAGAGCCCTTAGAGGGACTCAAAGGTCCCTGTATTCCAGAGGAAGAAAATAATTCCACCAAAATCATGTCTCCTTAAAGATGGAAGAACAAAGGCAAAAAACAGCAGCTCTGGGCAGCCAGCTGTGTGTGTGTTCCACCTCAGTGATTCAGCTTCTCAGTCAGCAAGACCAAAAGGAACTTACGGTCACCACCAGGAAAGACCTTCACTTTTAAAAAGAGCAGTAAGGAGTCTTCTTTAAGAAAACAAATCTACCACCAAGGCTAGATCCTAAAGGACTTCAGAACATACAATCCCCAAAACCAACACTTTAGTCTATGGATTACTTAGGCTGCTGGCACTTGAGAGACAACCAACATAGGCAGGACTCTTGGACATCCCCCTTTCTACCTACAAGCAGGGCCTAAGACTTCCTACAAGAGATGCCCTTTCTACACCAGAAAACATAGGACATTCTTACTCTGGAGAGTAGGAACCCATTCCAAAGTGGAACTGTACACACACCTGCTGAAATAAGCTGTTTTCCCTATGCATTTCCCAGCCTATAACTTACTGCTGGAGCCTAAGACCCTTTGTCTTATCACTCCCCACAATTCATCTTTCTTTGTTTAAAAAGGTATATAAGCTTTAGAGCCTAACACCTGCTTCAGGTCTTCATTTTCTTTTTGCTGACTCCCATATACCTGTAAAAACACCAAGTTAAATTCATATGCTCTTCTCTTGTTAGTATGTCTATTGCCAGTTCAATTCTTAGGCCTAGGTTTCCCTCCCCTATACCTTTTAAATGCAGCTATTCTGGGATTACTTTCACAAGCCCAGAGCCCCCAACATCTGAAATAAGGAAGTAAACTTGTAGTTCATCATTTGATTTTATGTGTGGCAACCTGTAGTTTGAACAATGTTTGAGTTGCCTTAGGGCTACTCTGAGTTGGAATGAACACTTTGTCTTTTTCCCACTTGCCAGATAAGGAAACTGAAACCTGTCTGACACCATAGCCATGGAAGGTAGACTGAAGTGGTGGAGAATCCTGTCCTTGGTGCTTTCCACAAAGCCACAGGTACTTTGGCCAGGTTCTAGTTTTCCTAAGATTGCTCTTTCCTAGGGATTCCAAGCGACCAAGTGGAGAACTGAGGGGACAGGACACAGTTACCTGGGTAGGACTGGCACAGTACTGGGAAGAGCACTGTACAGCTGTCTGTCTGATCTCTCTGCCCTCTGTGACACCCACAGGAGACCTGAGCTCAAATCCCATCTAGAACACTCTTTCAGGTCCTCAAGCATGACTTCTTCCAATGAGCCACTCCTTTCCAAATCCTTCACATCTGAATAGTGTCCTTCGTAATTTCTTGGAGCTCAATTAGGTGAAGGCTTTTCCACTGGAAGACACTCATCTCTCTATAAAGCCCTTTTTCCCTGGAAAAACAAGGCTTTTCTTAAGAAACCCTTCTGGGCAACATTACTCCCGAGACCTTTCTGACCTTTCACTTCAGCCGGGGGAGGGGGTCTTGGTGTGGAGCCAGGGCCTTGTGACTGGCTGTCTTTGGGACCTTAGAGGACGTTTGAGACAGCAAGCACTGCACCGGCCTTTCTTGGGTTACCGAGGACCAAAGTGATGAATGAAATGAGTTTGAGGAATTTTTTTGGCGCTGAATGAGATGGAGACTGAAAAACAGAGAGAGGGCTCAGTAGATGGTCACTAGGTTATTCTTTTGCCCAGAAAGTTCAGAACCCAAAGCACTAGCAGCAAGCAAGGAAACGCCTCTCAGGAAACAGCCATTGGGGGAAGCCTCGGGGACACCGGGCCGGTCTCCGCCCCAGGCCCAGTAGGGTCAATCCCCTGCACACGGGAGAAACTTTCCTTCTTAGCTGGTTTCTGCAACTTGGCGCAGAACCCCCCCATGCTGCGGCCTTCACCCACCCCGCAGCCCCCGTGGCCCGCGGGCAGGGCCTCCGGGGTGGAGCCGCCACCTCTCACCTTCGTCATGGCTGCAGCTGCGAGACCCTGGCCCCAGAGACACCTCACTCCTAGACGTCGGACGGCGACTCGCGCGGCAGCCGGAAGAGGCAGCAAGAACATCTTCTGCGATGCCCCTCGCGCCGCCCTCCTGCGAGCACGTGGCGCAGGGAGGACGAGCGCGCGCCGGGGGGGGCGGGACCACCGGGGTCGCCGGGCGCGCGCCTAGGCAGCCCGACAAGCGTAAGGGGGCGGGGCGAGCGGGCGGGGGGGCCGCCTAAGGGCGGGACTTTGAGCGGCCCGCAGACGGGCTGCAGCGCAGGGGCAGCGTGCACACGCCTGGGGCGGGGCTCTGGCGAAGGCGCCCACGCGCGCGGCCGGACCTGGCAGGAGGCCAGCGCCGGCGCGCTGGGGGCGGGAGCGGGGGCGGGAGCGGGGGCGGGGCAGTTAGGTACGCGCGCCGCCGGCACTCGGGGCGGTGGTGGGGTGAGCTCGATTCTAGGACGGACCTCAGGGGCGTACCGGCGTGCGCATGCGCCTGCAGGCAGGGGCGGAGAGCTGTGCTCCAGTCCTTTCCCCTTTCCCACATCCCTTCCCCACCCCACCTCCGCCCGCCCATTCGCCCCTCGCACCCCTTTCACACACACACACACACACACACACACCCCTCCCCCCCTTTTTTTGGCAGTACTGGGGTTTGAACTCAGGACCTTGCTGCTTGCCTTGCAGGCACTTTCGCTTGAGCCACTCCCCTAGCATCCTAACCCTTTCTTGAAGGCTGGGTGCGGTGGGGCTGGTGGATCAGCTTAGGCCTCCACGTTCTGTAGGTAAAGTGGAGTTGCACCATAAATTCAGCAAATTGGCCAAAATTCATCTATTGCATTAATGTTATAGCTTTTGCTTCCTCTCCACAGGAGAGATCAGGCTGCCACCTCACAAGGGAAAAGGGACCCTACCAGGTCCCTTGTGAGTGGGGGCTCAGCGCCCTTCTGGGGGCCCACGTCACAGTGCTGTAGTTCACACTTGTCATCTCACTTTAGCTGCCTTTGGTCCCTCTGTTTTATTCATTTGAGACCCCAAGAGGGTTTTCTGGCATATTATTTACTTTCCTCTTTGCTTCAAGGACATACCATTTACATTTTTGTGCCTAATGCAATAGGGAGAAATGCGTTTCACAGCCCTGAAACAACTCAACAATAACTTTCTTTTCATTCTGGGATAAAAGATTTAGCTACCGATTAAACCCTGAATTTATAAATTGCTTACTATGTTTTTTCTAGTAGAAATCATGAGGTTAAAAAGTATTTAAAACAGTGTCCCTGTCCTCAAGGACTTTATTATTGTAGGGGAGACAAAACTTTTCCCCTTAGGTCTCAAAGTGGGACTGAGAATTAAGTTGGCCAAAGACAGACTAACAGGAGAAAAGCATATAAACTTCACTTAATAATTTTGCATGTACCTGGGAACCCTCATGGGAAAATGAGGATCCCAGAAGTGGTTAGGCCTAAGTGTTTATATACTGAGTTTGAGGCATGATAGACAGGGCAAGGTGACAGGGAAATTAGAAAACATGAAAATAAGCCACAGTTAGGAGCTAAGATTAAAATAAAATCACTAGAGCAGAAAAGGTGAATTAATCATTTAAGCACTCATCTGCATACATTCCTTCCATTACATTCCTCTTCCTTTAGATGTTAAGTGAGTTACAATTTCCTTAGATGAGTAGTTTGGCCTGAGAATAGTAGGTAATTCTTTGAACAGAAAGGAATGTTCAAAAGCACAAGAACCAGATGCCCATGTCATAAGACCCTTTGATTGTAAAGCCGCCCTAGACAGATCCATGATTGGGCAATAGTAAAGGCACCCTAGACTCCTCTCCATGTTTGGGTGGTAACATTAAAATAGGAATAGAGGTTGTCACTCTTTGCCCTTGTGTTTCTTCTTGTTTCATTCTGCTTTACTAATAATCTTTGCTAGCCCCTTATCTCATGAACCCTTTTGTGAATCTCTTTGAAATTCTTTTTGTCATTGAACTCAAAGCCTAGAAACTGGAGGGTAATTGGGGTGCAGAGTGAATAAACCCCCACTCTTATTGAGGATATATCCTCACACCAGATGCTTCCCCAGGAAGAGATTGAACAGAGTCAATATAAGTAACATTATAAGGAAGCTAAGGTTCACCTGTTTCTCCCTGCTTTGGCTCCTCATTTCTGATGATAGTGATTTTTACTCCTGGAATGGAGAGAGGATTGTTTATGCAAGAGTTTTGTCTTCTGCTTTCAAGAAGAAAACAGGGAGCAAGTGTATCCTTCATGCATTTGCTGTTTTTTAAGTGCCTATAGCTCAGAATAATTTCTGTGCCTAAGTGGCATGTTTTGGGGTAGCATATTCTGCCATCCTTCATTATCTAGTAAAGGTGAGAAATACTGTGATTATAAAATGATTTTTAAAGAGACTTTCATATGGTTATATGTGAATATATGCTACAGTTTGGATCTACAGTTTCCCCAAAAATTTCATGTATTAAAGGCGTTGTTGCTAGCTTGTGTTGTACTGGAAAGTGGTGGAACTTTTAGGAAGTGAGACCTAGTAGAAGGAAGTTGGTTTATAGGGTGTCTCTGAAAGGGATATTGGACCCTGGCCACTTCCTGTCTCTGTCTTTACTTCCTGGCCACCATGAGGTGAACAGACATTATTCACCATGCACTCTCAATATGATGTACTGTGCTACTGCAGATCCAAAATATCAGGGCCAAGTACCTATGGACTGAAACCTCCGGAACTATGAGCAAAAATAAATCTTTCCTTCTTTCAAGTTGATTATGCTAGGCATTTTGCCACAATGTTACCAGAATTTTAGGGCAAAAGACCCAGCTCCAGAAGTTCCAACAGACCAGGCTTGTCTACCTGTCCCAATATGCCAATTGAAGAAGCAAGTGGTGGTGAAGGGCAGAGAAAGGTGATTTAATCCATGTGGTGATGTCAGGAAGAACAGATAAAGGTGTTCACTGACCCCTGGTCCATCTTCTAAGGGTAAACAGAAACTCTGATTTTTTTTTTAGAAGAGGGAGACAAAGAACGGGGTTGTGGTATGCATAGCTGACCAAGCAGGTGATCTTGATCAGGCCCAGTGGTCTGATTGATTCTTATCTCAGTTCTAGTTCTGAAGATATTGTTATCACTGTCATCATGTCATCACTTGGGGAAATGATCTGATCCACATGAGATGATTACTGTTGCTCCAGGGTGCTGCCTCATTGCCTTATGGAATTTCCCTCATTTGAAGGGCAATTTGTCCTGCAAAGATCTCCATTGCTTAGCGTTAGTTTAGGTCCCTGATCATAAAGATATTTATTGATCAGTCCTGTTGTTCTGGAATTCAAGTTGACTGCAGGATATAGAGACTCAGAAGGGAAAGTGAAAGCGAAAAAATAGAGCCAAGAGAAGGACAAAATGGAGTTAGTCCAGTGACCAATGCCTTCCCTTAACATGGGCAGAAAGATTAGTAATACTATATGCCAAGTTCCATCTCTCCCTTCTTTACTGGATCAATGCCATTCCCTCCAGGTGTGTATGTGCCTCCATGTGTGTATGTGCCTCCCTTGCCTCAAAGTACTAATCATCAGTACTCTGCTTATTTCCCACAGACATCCTGGGAGCAAGGACTTTTACCTCTGGGTATCCAGTGCCTAGATTTAGCATCTAGACTATGCCTATTAACTATACAAGGTGCTCATAAAATATTCGAATTAATGAGTGATCAAGGTGGAGTAGCATTCATAATTAAAGTACAGGATAGGTGCTGTTTATGGCTTGCAGATAATTAACAGCAGAATGAGAACATTGAGGGGGACATTAGGACGAGGAGAAGTGTGTGGGAGGGTGTTGGCTTGGCTTGGGGTGGAGTGATCAGGCCTGCCTAGAATAAAAGGTAGGTAATAAAGAGGATGATGCTGGTTTAAAGAGATTCTTGAAAGGCAGGAAGCAGAGTTTATTTGGATATAAGAGTCAGCAAGGAGCCAACAATGTACTTTGTACAAGCTGGATGAGAGTAAAGGTGTGGTTTAGTACAATTGATGGTTGTTGGTGTTCAGGGTAGAGAAAACTGAGCAGTGTAGGGAAGGGTCATGCTTCAGAGGAAAACTACACATTACGAGACACTCTTGTGTCTCCTTTGGGTTGTCTTATTCAGGTTCTATGGGAGCTCTTCCACAGTCATGTAAATTCTAGATAGTTCTGAGCTGCAGTCCCACCTTATCTATACATACACAAGTTGTTCTGTTCAATAGTGGTACAATTGACAGTTCTTCTTTCCCTGTTGGAGACAGGGAAAATAGCCAGTTTTGTCTCCATTTGCATATTCATTTCAATACTCCTGGTCTAGAAATACATCCATTCTTAGAATTCTCTTTGAGCCAGGCACAACACTGTGTGATTCCTTCATGGGTTAAATAAAAGCTTTAATGTATTCATTTTTATTTCTTTTTTGGGGAAAATTTTTATTTTTTTTAAAAAAATTATTTTTTGATGTCAAGTGTTGCTAACATATGTAGCTCAGATTGTCCTCCAACTCACAATGATCCTCCTGCCTACATCTCCTGAAAGCTGGGATTATATGTTCCACTGCATCCAGCTGGTGGATATTTCTGTGGAGCTTTTGTTCTAGTGGAGGGAAATGCACAATGAATGGAATACCTAACCAAATTGTACAATATATTAGGAAGTGATGAGTGCTATTAAAAGAGAGAGAGTGCAGTTGGATAAGGGGCTTGGAAACAACCAGTGAAGGAGACATTACTTTTGATGGAACTTCCTAATTGACTCCATTTGAGAAATGAATGGTAGAATCAGCTAGATATAGGCTTATGAGTGTGGGTGTTCATACACAAGGGCCTGGTTTAGAGCCCAAAAACTCCCTTCCTTCTTAGGAATGGAGAAGCTGTGAAGGAAAGCTATTATGTTTAATCTTGTATGTTAATTTTGAGTAACCATGGGATATCAGAGCTGGAAAAAAACCCAGCAGGGCTTGACAGAAGATGCAGACTTTCACAGGGTGAGTTCAACAGTCAGGAAACAGGATGATTTTCCTAAAGAAGCGATCACAAGCAAGATGAGCAAAAGGAAAGATCAGAGCCTTGGAAAGCATTCTATGTCAGGAAATGGAAGAATCCAGGTAAGAGGATGAGTAGAGAGTGATCAAAGAGGCAAGAAGAGACTAAATCACAACACTGACAAGTACCAGTCATTTAGCATGTCAGAAGTCACCCTGAGCAGGTAATATGTTTTAAATGTCAGCATTTATTTGCAGAGGAAGGAAAACATCTTCGATGAATAAAAATTACATGCCTCCTTCTTCACTTGATCTTAGCCAAAAGGCTGAGAAGTGATACATGCCTCCTTTTTATGTTCAAATTGAGGGAGTTGCTATCCATATTAACCCTGACATAATATTTTAACATTCTTGGACTTTTATTTTGTAACCCTCCCACTCCCAAATCCTAACTGGATAATGTTTGTTAATCACACTCATTGAGAGTTGAGTTGAGTATGTGAGTTGTTTCCCCAGTATTGGTCTTTCCTTTTCTTCTAATAATCGAGGAGTTAGTAGGACACAACACCACCCAACTAAAGACAATATTTGGTGATGAGGATAGTTCTGTGATTAGGTTCTAGGTCAGAAGAGGGACTGTAAGTGAATTGCCACTTCCAAGGCATGGCCCCATGTCATGCATCTATTCATTTAAGGATATTTATTGAGCCAGGTTCTAGTGGCTTATGTCTGTAATTCTAGCTACTCAATGGTAAGAGATCAGGAGGATCATGGTTCAAAGCCAGCCCAAGGCAAATAGTTCTTGAGGCCCTATCTAGACAAAACTCATCATAAAAAATTGGCTGGCAGTGGCTCAAGAGGTAAGAGTGTCTACCTAACAAGCATGAGTCCCTGAGTTCAAACCCCAGTGCATATGTATATGTGTATGTGAGTGTGTATGTTTATTGGGCACTCACTAAATATATATATATATATATATATATATATATATATATATATATATGAGAGAGAGAGAGAGAGAGAGAGAGAAGGAACTCACAAAATGTCAAGAACTATTGTGAGCATGTAGGATACATGAGTGAATGAAAGATACCAAGTCCCTTCCTTCTATGGAGCTTAAGTTCTAGTGGAGGAAGACACATAACAAACATAATACCTAATTAAATTGTATAGTATGTTAGGAGGTTATGAGTGCTATTTAAAAAAAAAAGAGAGAACTGTTGGTTAAGGGACTTGGGAGCAGTTAGTGGGAAAGATGTGTGGTAGTATTTAATAGAGTGGTCAAAGTTAGCCTCATTAAGATAATGATATTTGACCGTGGCCTTGAAGGAGGTAAAAGGATGAACCATGCAATTATCTGTTGAAGGAGCCTCCATGCTGGGAGAATGGCTAATGCAGAAGCCCAGGGAAAGAGCATGCTGGCATATTTGAGGAACAGCGAGGAAGCCAGTGTATCTGGACTGGAGTGAATAAGAGGGAAAACAGGAGTAAAACCATGATGGACAGAGACATGGAAGGCTGGCCGTGTTGGACTCCCAGGCCACTTTAAGTAATTTGCTTTTAATCTTAGTGCAGTAGGAACCACTGGAGGATTTTGAACAGAGTAGAGCACATGATCTAACTTGGGTATTTTTGGCCTCTGGGTTAAGAAAAGTCCATAGAGGACAAGGGTGGAAGCAGAAAGACCAATTAGGCTACTGTAATAATCAAGACGAGAGTCAACAGTGACTACCACTAGGATGTTAGAATGGAAGTGGTGAGAGAGTTGGATTGTGGATATACTTGTAAGGTGAGTCTATCAGAACTTCTTCATAAACTAAAAGTTAGGTGTGGGAGAGGCGTTAAAGACAACTCCAATTTTTGGCCTAAGCCACTATAAGGGAAAAGTTGCCAGCACTACGGGGGGGAGCTAGGATGCCCTTGACAAGGAAGGCTAGGGGTGCAGCAGACCATCTACACAGAGTGTGATTAGGAGTATGGCATTGACATCCAAGTGGAAATATGGAGAAAGTAGCTTGATAGATGAGTCTGGAGTTCAAGAGAAAGTTGTAGGTGAAGAGATATACATTTGTAGTCCTTGCATGAAGATGATACTTAAAGCCAGCAGCCCAGGAAAGCAAAGAGTGTAGACAGAGTGGGAAAAGGGGAAGCAAATGACTGATGATTGGGCTCTAGTGCCCTTCAACACTAAGATGTTGGAATCAAGAGGAAGAGCCAGGAAAACAAATGAAAAGTAGTAGCCGGTATTGCTGGAGGAAAACCAAGAAGAATGCCTTGAGAAAAGCATTAAGATTTCCATAAGACAGAATTATGAGCCTTCCTCTCCCTCTTCTCCCCTCTCTCACTAGAAGGTAGGCATAACGGTGAAAGCCAAAGCTCCAACATTTCACCACAAGACTTAAGGAAGCTGGGTGGCCAACACCATGGTGCCAGTGAATAATTTCTGGGCTGCTAATATTACTTAAGAAAGAAACAGATATGTAGCTTCTTGGGCCACTGCTATTTTGATCTTTGTTGTTGAAGCTGAATTTGAATTCTAACTAAGAGACACAGGTAACATTACACAGTTTTGCTCAAGCTATGTTTTTCATTCCACCACCTTGGTTTCAAACTGGTGAAGTGTTTTGTACTATTTATGAGTCTTATTCGCACTTTCTTTTCTTTTCTCTTTTACAAACTGGACAGATTCTTGTGACGCATACTGGAAAGGTTAACGTTTAGACAATATGGCAAATCACTATGCCACAGCATTGTTTGATTTCCTTTGATTGTGTCTAAAGACTGGAAACTGTCCAACAGGCTCTTCTGAAGGTAGGAAGTTGATCCTTAAAACATACTCATTTGTATTAAAAAATACCTCAAAGAACAGAGTCACCATATGACTCTGTGGGTCCCATATATGCACATTATTAAGAGAAAATAAATTTGTATTTATTTGTGAGAATCAAAGTGGAGCAAAATTGAGTTAATTGGCACCATATTTCTGATTTTGTCTATATAAGTCCATCATATCTATGGATAGGATAGTACTGAACCCTACACACTGTATATCCTGATTTTTCCTGAATATACATTCAGGATAAGCTTTAATTGATAAATTAGGCACAGTGAAAGATTAACAACACTAAAGTAGAACAATTATAATAATATACTATTAATTTTTAAAAATCTTGTGAATCATTTATTTCTGGAATTTTCTTTTTAATATTTTCAGACTTTAGATAACTGAAGCTGTGAAAGTAAAATCATAGTTAATCGGGGACTACCATTTTGGTATTTTAGAATCTCTTACCAGACCTAGTTTATGTATAATTTATAGAGGTAGTGCACAATGAAAATTGTGAGGCCTCTTGTTCAAAATTAAGAATTTTAAGGTGGTGACAGCAGAGCATTAAAGCAAGCATTAGACACTTCTAAGTGTGGGGGTTTATGGGGCTACCAAGATCACAACTCAAAAAGCTTGCTCTGTGCCTTACAGAATGAATAGGTATGCTGTCTGGATTGACATCCCCTTTCTGAAGTTCTGGCCTTGGTTACTGTGCTCAGCCTTGTAACATTAATGGTGCAATGTCACTGAAATCAAAGGAGGAAGAAGCTTGACTAATGACTGGGTGCTCAAAAGTTTCCAGTGCAACCCAGATTAAAGAAACATTCCACTGTATTCATCGAGATTGAATCACATCTTCATTCATATCTCTGTAACAAACTCCTACTTGCTCATTCTAATTTTGTTCCATTTAAGTTAGAAATGCCTTCAGCTGCAAGCAGAAGAATATATAAGTAACAGTTCATTTTTCTCAAATAACAGCAAATCCAGACTGTGAATTTCTAGGAATAGTTTAGTTGCTTAGTTCTGCATCTGCCATCCCAGCTCTTTTTTTGGCCTGTGCTCCAGGAATGGGGAGGGCATGGCGCCAACCTCATCTGCCTTTGGTTTGACGAACATCCTTTTGTACAACCTCCTAACCCTTGAAGACTTCCTCTTATTTCTCATTGGCCAGAACTGTGGTGTGTGACTGCACCTAGCTTCATGGAATAAGAAGTTTTTATCTTTCCCAGCCTTTGTAACAGAAGCAGGAAGGGTGGCGGGGTGGGAGTGGATGTTGCATTGACTAACACCACCTTCCTGATTAGACTTGGAATTTGTTAAGGGCATGAAATATAAATGTGTTTGTTTATATGTATACTTATTTATATGTATATTCATTTATGGATGTATATAATTTTATATTTTGTGTATTTCTAGTACCAGGAACATGTCAGATGTTGGTTTTGGTGTTGCAAAATGTTGGTGTTACAAATCAAGGTTCAGTTCTGCTCACCACACAACAGTCAGTATTCAGAAATGAGAGTTGGTGAGAAGGAAGTCAGCTTTTATTACAACAAGCCAGCTGATCAGGAAAATGGCTGGGTTTTCATCCCAATGTCTGAAAGGATTTTTATGAGGAGGAAAGGAGGGCAGTGGGTTAGTGACCAGGAAAACTACATGCTGTGTTACCATCTAGCTACTCATTAGCCTTCTTTGTCATCCAGGGGATGTTTTCCTTTCTCTTCAGTCCCAGGATTCCTGCAGGTCATCTCCTGGACCTGCCCTGTGATCCTTTAAACGTATTATTTTCATGCATGTTAAATATTATTCTTCTTTTAATTAAAGAACAGGATTAGCAGGTCATTGGCCCATATTTCGGTGTTATTTAAACAGTAACAGGTACCCTAGGTTCTGAACATCTAAGGAAAGATTACTGATTAGGAGGTGTGGGGACAAGTGTTTTTTCTCTTTGTCCCTCTTTCCTGGAATTGTCAACTCTAACAGTTAATTTCTCAGCCATTTAAAGTTTTTTTTTTTTTTTTTTAAGTAACAACACTGGGCAAATGAAAAACACAAGTGTAACTTTACAAAGAGAAATTTTGCATGTAAAGTAATCTTTCAAAAAAACATTTTTATTAGCCTATATTAGTTTTACAGGGGGTTTCATTATGAAATTTCTACATATCCTTACAATGTATCTTGGTTAGGTTCATCCCCACCATCATCCCTCACCCCCCTCCTAGTTAAAATGATGTTGATAGGTTTCCATGTTCTATCTTCATAAACATATACAAGGTATATTGACCATATTCACCCTCCTTTACCCTCTTTGTTCACCCTCCCATCCAACTACTACCTCTCCCTGTAACAGGGTCTGTTTTACATTCTTGTCTTTCATTGTTTACGTGTCTGTTCATTGATCAAAGAGATTTTTCCATGGAATTTCACCTGTGACTATATTGTACTTTAGTCCGACTAACCCTTTCTATTAGTCGTCCTCACCCTGTCCTCCCTCTCATTATTCAACAGTTTTCAGTACATTTCCTTGTCCTTCTTCCTACACAGATGCAATGTATTTCAATATTATTCACTGTCTAGCCTTCTCTTTTCCTCTCCCTTCTCCTCCTAGTCTCATCAAACCATCTCACTATTGGAAATATTATATATATGTAATATCGCATATATGTTTATATTATATAATATAAATATACTGTATATATATTTATCTTTTGGATCTGTCTTCCACATGAGAGAAAGCATGCAACCTTTGTTTTTCTGAACCTAGCTTATTTCACTTAACATTATAATCTCCAGTTTCATCCGTTAACCTACAAAGAACATGTTCGTTTTTCCTTATGGCTGAATAATATTCTTTTGTGTGCACACACACACACATATATGCATCACATTTTCTTAATTCGTCAGTTGTAGGACATCTGAGCTGTTTCCATAGCTTGACAATTTGTGATTAGTGCTGCAATAAATATGGATGTGCAAGAGTCTTTATTGTATCCTGACTTAACATTCCTTTGAGTATAGTCCCAGGAGTGGTCTTGCTGGAGCATATGGTAGTTCTGTTTTTAGTTTTTTGAGGAACCTTAATACTGCTTTCCATAGTCGTATACTAATTTACACACCCCCCACCATTAATACTGTATAAAAGTTTCTGTTTTCCCTGCATCCTGGCCAACGTTTGTTGTTGTGTTCTTGATGGTAGCCATTTTAACTGAAGTGAGGTGAAATCTTAATGTGGTTTTAAATTGCATTTCCATTCTATTCAGTTCATTTGCCCATTTTGTCATTGGGTCACTGATTCTTTGGGAATTTATAAATTCCCAGAAACTCCCTATAAATTCTGGTTATTAATGCCTTATCAGATGCATGGCTGGAAAAGGTTTTCTCCCATTCTGTGGGCTGTCTTTTCAGTCTGGTGACTGTTTCCTTTGCTAGAAAGAAGCTTTTTTCTTTCATGTAGTCCCACTTGTCAATCCTTTCTCTTAATTGCTGAGTTACTGGAGTTCTATTCATAAGTCATCACCTATGCCTATATGCTCCAGTGTTTTCTCTATTACTTCTTGCAGGAGTTGCAAATTTTAAGCTATACATTAAGGTCTTTGATCCCCTTTGAGTTGATTGTTAGTGCAGAGTGAAAGACAGAGATCTAGTTTGTCTTTTACATACAGTTTCCCCAGCACCTTTGGTTGAAGAGGCTATCTTTTCTCCAATTTACGTTTTGGGCTCCTTTGTCAAAAATCAGATACCTGTAGCTGTGTGGATTTTTGTCTGGATCTTCTCTTATGTTCCATTGATCTTAGTGTCTGTTTTTGTGCCAGTACTATGCTGTTTTTATTGCTACAATTCTGTAATGTAGTTTGAAGTCAGGTGTTGTTATACCTCCAAAGCTGCTCTGTTTTGCTTAATATTGTCTTGGCTATTCAAGATCTTTTGTGATTTCATACGAACTTGAGGATTGATTTTTCTATCTGGGTGAGGAAGGTCATTGGAATTTTGATGATTGCATTGAACATATAGATTGCATTTGGTAGTGTAGCTATTTTCATATTAATTTTGCCAATCAATGAGCATGGGAGATGTTTCCATCTTCTGATGTCTTCTTCAGTTTCTTTCTTCAGTGATTTATGATTTTTGTTGTGGGTATCTTTCACTTCCTTTGTTAAATTTATGCCTAGGTATTTAAATTCTTGCAGACTTTTGTAAAATCGGATTGTTTTCCTAAGTTCTCATTTTTTCATTATTGGCATATAGGATACATACTGATTTTTGTATTCTGACTTTGCATCCTGCTATTTTGCTGAAGGTGTTTATGATGTCCAGTTTTTTGTGGAGTTCTCGGGTCTTTTAGGTATAAGATCGTATCATCTGCAAATAAGGATAATTTGAGTTTTTCTTCCCTATTTGAATTCCTTTTATTTCTTCTTCCTCTCTTTTTGCTCTGGCTAGGAATTCCAAAGTTACATTAAATAAGAGTGGGGAGAGTGGACAACTTTGTTTCATTACTCACTTTAGAGGAAATGATTTCAGTTTTTCCCCATTTTGTAAAATGTGGGAGACAATATTGGCTATAGGTTTATTGTTTTTGTCTATGTCTATATCTATATCCATATCTATGTCTAGCAGATTGGTTCTGTTTCTCTGAGGACCCTGACTCATACAAGTAACTTCTTTTGAAATTGGTTCAGAATTCTATATATGTGCTGAATACTATTCTTTTTTTTTAAATTCATATGTGCATACAATGTTTGGGTAATTTCTCCCTCCTTCCCCAACCCTCTCCCTTGCCCCACACCCTGCCACCTCCTCCCTCTCCCTCCCACCCCCTCACTACCCGGCAGAACCTATTTTGCCCTTATCTCTAATTTTGTTGAAGAGAGAGTATAAGCAATAATAGGAAGGACCAAGGGTTTTTGCTGGTTGAGATAAGGATAGCTATACAGGGAGCTGACTCGCATTTGTTTCCTATGCATGTGTGTTACCTTCTAGGTTAATTCTTCTTGATCTAACCTTTTCTCTAGTTCCTGGTCCCCTTCTCCTATTGGCCTCAGTTGCTTTTAAGGTATCTGCATTAGTTTCTCTGTGTTAAGGGCAACAAATGCTGTCTAGTTTTTTAGGTGTCTTACCTATCCTCACCCCTCCCTTGTGTGCTCTCGCTTTTATCATGTGCTCAAAGTCCAATCCCATTGTTGTGTTTGCCCTTGATCTAATGTCCACATTTGAGGGAGAACATATGATTTTTGGTCTTTTGGGCCAGGCTAACCTCACTCAGAATGATGTTCTCCAATTCCATCCATTTACCAGCGAATGATAACATTTCGTTTTTCTTCATGGCTGCATAAAATTCCATTGTGTATAGATACCACATTTTCTTAATCCATTCGTCAGTAGTGGGGCATCTTGGCTGTTTCCATAACTTGGCTATTATGAATAGTACTGCAATAAACATGGGTGTGCAGGTGCCTCTGGAGTAACCTGTGTCACAGTCTTTTGGGTATATCCCCAAGAGTGGTATTGCTGGATCAAATGGTAGATCAATGTTTAGCTTTTTAAGTAGCCTCCAAATTTTTTTCCAGAGTGGTTGTACTAGTCTACATTCCCACCAACAGTGTAAGAGGGTTCCTTTTTCCCCACATCCTCACCAACACCTGTTGTTCGTGGTGTTGCTAATGATGGCTGTTTTAACAGGGGTGAGGTGGAATCTTAGTGTGGTTTTAATTTGCATTTCCTTTATTGCTAGAGATGGTGAGCATTTTTTCATCTGTTTTTTGGCCATTTGAATTTCTTCTTGTGAGAAATTTCTGTTTAGTTCACTTGCCCATTTCTTTATTGGTTCATTAATTTTGGGAGAATTTAGTTTTTTAAGTTCCCTATATAATCTGGTTATCAGTTCTTTATCTGATGTGTAGCTGGCAAATATTTTCTCCCACTCTGTGGGTGTTCTCTTCAGTTTGGAGACCATTTCTTTTGTTGAGCAGAAGCTTTTTAGTTTTATGAGGCCCCATTTATCTATGCTATCTCTTAGTTGCTGTGTTGCTGGGGTTCCATTGAGAAAGTTCTTACATATACCTACTAACTCCAGAGTATTTCCTACTCTTTCCTGTATCACCTTTAGAGTTTGGGGTCTGATATTAAGATCCTTGATCCATTTTGAGTTAATATTGGTATAGAGTGATATACATGGATCTAGTTTCAGTTTTTTGCGGACTGCTAACCAGTTTTCCCAACAATTATTGTTGAAGAGGCTGTCTTTTTTCCATTGTATATTTTTAGCTCCTTTGTCAAAGACAAGTTGGTTATAGTTGTGTGGCTTCATATCTGGGTCCTCTATTCTGTTCCACTGGTCTTCATGTCTGTTTTTGTGCTAGTACCATGCTGTTTTTATTGTTATTGCTTTGTAATATAGTTTGAAGTCAGGTATCGTGATACCTCCAGCATTGTTCTTTTGACTAAGTATTGCCTTGGCTATTCATGGCCTCTTGTGTTTCCATATAAATTTAATGGTAGATTTTTCAATCTCTTTAATGAATGTCTGGAATTTTGATGTAGATTACTTTTGGGAGTATCGACATTTTTACTATGTTGATTCTACCAATCCATGACCATGGGAGATCTCTCCGCTTTCTATAGTCTTCCTCAATCTCTTTCTTCAGAAGTTTATAGTTTTCCTTGTAGAGGTCGTTCACATCCTTTGTTAGGTTTACACCTGGGTATTTGATTTCTTTTGAGGCTATTGTAAATAGAATTGTTTTCATATATTCTTTCTCAGTTTGTCCATTATTAGTGTATAGAAATGCTAATGATTTTTCTATGTTGATTTTATATCCTGCTACCTTGCTAAAGCTATTGATGATGTCTAGAAGCTTCTGAGTACAGTTTTTTTGGTCTTTAAGGTACAGGATCATGTCTGCAAATAGGGATATTTTGACAGTTTTTTTACCTATATGTATTCCTTTTATTCCTTCTTCTTGCCTAATTGCTCTGGCTAGGAATTCCAGTACTATGTTGAATAGGAGTGGAGATAGTGGGCATCCTTTTCTGGTTCCTTATTTTAGAGGGAATGGTTTCAGTTTTTCTCCATTAAGTATAATGCTGTCTGTAGGTTTGTCATATGTAGCTTTTATAAGGTTGAGGTACTTTCCTTCTATTCCTAGTTTTCTTAGAGCTTTTATCATGAAATGATGTTGGATCTTATCAAAGGCTTTTTCTGCATCTATTGAGATGATCAAGTGGTTTTTGTCTTTGCTTCTGTTAATGTGGTTTATTACGTTTATTGATTTTCATATGTTGAACCACCCCTGCCTCCCTGGAATGAAGCCTACTTGGTCAGGGTGAATAATCTTTTTGATGTGTTGTTGAATGTGGTTTGCCATTATTTTATTGAGGATTTTTGCATCAATGTTCATTAAGGAGATTGGCCTATAGTTCTCCTTTTTGGAGGTTCTTTGCCTGGTTTTGGGATAAGTGTAATACTGGCTTCATAGAATGTGTTAGGCAGTTTTCCTTCCCTTTCTATTTTGTGGAACAGTTTAAGGAGGGTTGGTATCAGTTCTTCTCTAAAGTCTGATAGAATTCAGCAGAGGATCCATCAGGTCCTGGACTTTTCTTTTTCGGAAGACTCTTGATTGCAGCTTCAATTTCATTTTGTGTTATAGATCTATTCAGGTGATTAATATCCTATTGGTTCAGTTTTGGATGATCATATGTATCTAGAAATCTGTCCATTTCTTTAAGATTTTTGAATTTATTTGAATATAGGTTCTTGAAGTAGTCTCTGTTGATTTACTGGATTTCCATGGTGTTTGTTGTTATTTCCCCTTTTGCATTCCTGATTATACTAATTTGGGTGTGTTCTCTCCTCATTTTTGTATTTTTTGCCAGGGGTCTGACAATCTTGTTTATTTTTTCAAAGAACCAACTTTGTTTCATTAACTCTTTGTATGGTTCTTTTGGTTTCTGTTTCATTGATTTCAGCTCTTATTTTTATTATTTCTCTTCTTCTATTTGTTTTGGGATTTGCTTGTTCTTGTTTTTCTAGGAGTTTGAGATGTATCATTAGGTCATTGATTTGTGATCGTTCAGTCTTTTTAATATATGCACTCATGGCTATAAACTTTCCTCTCAGGACTGCCTTTGCTGTGTCCCATAGGTTCCGATGGGTTGTGTTTTCATTTTCATTGACTTCCAGGAACTTTTTAATTTCCTCTTTTATTTCATCAGTGACCCATTGTTCATTAAGCAATGAGTTATTCAGTTTCCAGCTGTTTGCATGTTTTTTGTCTTTACTTTTGTTGTTGAGTTTTAGTTTTATTGCATTGTGATCAGATAGTATGCACGGTATAATTTCTATTTTCTTATATTTGCTGAGGCTTGCTTTGTGCCCTAGGATATGATCTATTTTGGTGAAGGTTTCATGGGCTGCTGAGAAGAATGTGTATTGTGTAGAAATTGGATGAAATGTTCTGTAGACATCAAGTAGGTCCATTTGATCTATGGTATGTTTTAGATATAGGATTTCTTTTTTTTTTTCATTTTTCTTTTATTATTCATATGTGCATACAAGGCTTGGTTCATTTCTCCCCCCTGCCCCCACCCCCTCCCTTACCACCCACTCCGCCCCCTCCCTCTGCCCCCCTCAATACCCAGCAGAAACTATTTTGCCCTTATTTCTAATTTTGTTGTAGAGAGAGTGTAAGCAATAATAGGAAGGAACAAGGGTTTTTGCTGGTTGAGATAAGGATAGCTATACAGGGCATTGACTCACATTGATTTCCTGTGCGTGGGTGTTACCTTCTAGGTTAATTCTTTTTGATCTAACCTTTTCTCTAGTACCTGTTCCCCTTTTCCTATTGGCCTCAGTTGCTTTAAGGTATCTGCTTTAGTTTTTCTGTGTTAAGGGCAACAAATGCTAGCTAATTTTTTAGGTGTCTTACCTATCCTCACCCCTTCCTTGTGTGCTCTCGCTTTTATCATGTGCTCATAGTCCAATCCCCTTGTTGTGTTTGCCCTTGATCTAATGTCCACATATGAGGGAGAACATACGATTTTTGGTCTTTTGAGCCAGGCTAACCTCACTCAGAATGATGTTCTCCAATTCCATCCATTTACCAGCGAATGATAACATTTCTTTCTTCTTCGTGGCTGCATAAAATTCCATTGTGTATAGATACCACATTTTCTTAATCCATTCATCAGTGCTGGGGCATCTTGGCTGTTTCCATAACTTGGCTATTGTGAATAGTGCCGCAATAAACATGGATGTGCAGGTGCCTCTGGAGTAACAGCCTTTTGGGTATATCCCCAAGAATGGTATTGCTGGATCAAATGGTAGATCAATGTCCAGCTTTTTAAGTAGCCTCCAAATTTTTTTCCAGAGTGGTTATACTAGTCTACATTCCCACCAACAGTGTAAGAGGGTTCCTTTTTCCCCACATCCTCGCCAACACCTGTTGTTGGTGGTGTTGCTGATGATGGCTATTCTAACAGGGGTGAGGTGGAATCTTAGCGTGGTTTTAATTTGCATTTCCTTTATTGCTAGAGATGGTGAGCATTTTTTCAGATATAGGATTTCTTTATTGATTTTGTGTTTGGATGACCTATCTATTGATGATAATGGGGTGTTAAAGTCTCCCACAACCACTGTGTTGGAGTTAATATATGCTTTTAGGTCCCTCAGAGTATGTTTGATGAAATTGGGTGCATTGACATTGGGTGCATATGGGTTGATAATTGTTATTTCCTTTTGGTCTATTTCCCCTTTTATTAGTATGGAATGTCCTTCTTTATCTCATTTGATCAATGTAGGTTTGAAGTCTACTTTGTCAGAGATAAGTATTGCTACTCCCGCCTGTTTTCGGGGGCCATTGGCTTGGTAAATCTTCTTCCAGCCTTTCATCCTAAGCTTATGCTTATTTCTGTCAGTGAGATGAGTCTCTTGTAAGCAACAAATTGTTGGATCTTCCTTTATAATCCATTCATCAAATAGTGCCTTTTGATGGGTGAATTAAGTCCGTTAACATTAAGTGTTAGTACTGATAGGTATGTGGTGATTCCTGTCATTTAGTTGCCTTAGTTGTTTGAAGGTTTGATTGTGTGTACCTAAGTTGAGGTTACTCTCTACTTTCTTGCTTTTTCTTTTCCTGTGGTTTGGTGCTGCCTGTCTTTTCATGGTTAAGTTGGGTTTCACTTTCTGTGTGCAGAACCCCTTGAAGAATCCTTTGCAGTGGTGGCTTTGTAGTCACATATTGTTTTAGTTTCTGCTTATCATGGAAGACTTTTATTGCTCCATCTATTTTGAATGATAGTTTTGCTGGGTAGAGTATCCTAGGGTTGAAGTTATTTTCATTCACTGCCCAGAAGATCTCACCCCATGCTCTTCTTGCTTTTAATGTTTCTGTTGAGAAGTCTGCTGTGATTTTGATTGGTTTACCTTTGTATGTTATTTGTTTTTTCTCTTGTACAGCCTTCAATATTATTACTCGGGTGTCTGTATTTGTTGTTTTAATGATACTATGCCATGAGGTAGATCTATTTTGATCTGGTCTGTTTGGTGTTCTGGAAGCCTTTTATATCTGTATGGGATTAGATTTCTCTAGATCTGGGAAATTTTCTGTTATTATTTTGTTGAATATATTATACATTCCCTTTGCTTGCACCTCTTCTCCTTCTTCAATGCCCATGAGTCTCAGGTTTGTTCTTTTGATGGAGTCAGTGAGTTCTTGCATTTTCTTTTCACAGGTCTTGAGTTTTTTAACTAATAGTTCTTTGGTTTTTCCTTTAATTACCATTTCATCTTCGAGTTCTGAGATTCTGTCTTCTGTTTGTTCTATTCTGCTAGATTGGCCTTCCGTTTTGTTTTACAGTTCCGTTTCGTTCTTTTTTCTGAGGTTTTCCATATCCTGGCTGTTTTCTTCTTTATTGTTGTCTATTTTTGTCCTGAGTTCATTTATCCATTTATTCATTGTGTTCTCTCTTTCACTTTGGTGTTTATACAGTGCTTCTATGGTTTCCTTTATTTCTTCTTTTGCTTTTTCAAATTCTCTATTTTTATTGTCTTGGAATTTCTTGAGTGTCTCCTGTACATTTTGGTTGACCCTATCCAGTATCATCTTTATAAAATTCTCATTGAGTACTTGTAATATGTCTTCTTTTAAATTATTCTTGTGGGCTTCATTGGGTCCTTTGGCATAGTTTATCTTCATTTTGTTGGAGTCTGGATCTGAGTTTCTGTTCTCTTCATTCCCCTCTGGTTCCTGTACTAATTTTTTGCTGTGGGGAAACTGGTTTCCTTGTTTTTTCTGTCTTCCTGTCATTGTCCTTGGTGTTGTTACTGTCCCTGTGCTGTGTGTAATTAAGTATTTTCTAGCTTGTAATAATAACAATGGTAATATTGAGAATGGAAGAGTGAGCTGAGATGGAAAGCAAGAAGTTAAAGAAAAGGGGGAAAACAAATATACAGACAAGAGGGAGAAAGCAGAACAAGGTATCAGACAAGAGAGTTTCAAAGGTATAAACAGGGAGTGTTAGTGTACTAATCGACAATAAGCTGAACAGACAATAGAGAGACAGAGAGAGGATTGAAAATCAAAGATAAAAAAATAAAAAATAAGTATATGAAAGTAATATCTATTTATAAAAATGAATTAAAATACCATTCTTGAATCTGAAGTGAACTTCCATGTCCAGTCCACTGATATACCAAGCAAGTGATTCTTGTTACTCATGAAGCAAAAAAAGTCTTTCCTTCTTTCAAGTTGTTTCTCTCAGGTATTTGTCACAGCAGTAAAAAACTGACTAAGACACTTGGATAGCCACCACAGGAGCAAAGTATCCTCTATAGGTCTCTTGGTCTCTTTGGCAAGCTGTCTATGTGTTGATGAAGTTCACTAGTCCCCAGCATCCTGATCTTGGCTGTACCATTTCCATTTGATAACCAAACTCTGTTGAGCTGAGCTTGTCCAATTTTAGGATTCGTGAGTACCAGAATGGTCACAGAATCATATGTGGCACTCTGGCTATAAGATGCTTGGGGCATGGTGGCACTCAAGAGGCTGAGGAAGTAGGATCGCAAGAAGTTAAGGCTGACCTGAGCTACAAAAACCAAGGACTGGGAATGTACTACGGTAGTGGATTGCTTGCCTACCATGCACAAGGACCTGGGTTCCATCTAACTCAGTTTCCACTGGTGCCGAATAGCAGGCAAGGAGTTGTTGTTAGAAAGGGGTGTATCTGGTGGTTTATGTGTCCCAAATTGGAGGGACTGGTGCATTCCAATGGTAGTTTGCCACTACCACAGACCAATTAGTGTGCATGGGGGTTGCTGATACCTGCAGTTCCATTGGGGTAATCGACTTAGAGGTCCCAAGGGCAGTGCCTGGGCTTGTTGAAAGATTTCCAAGACCTACTATGGCAAGAGACCACTTCAAAACTGGTCTCATCCTTAACCATGTCACTCAGCCTAAGATGTTTGGGTTTACAGTGTCATATTATCAAAAGGATGCATCAACCTGGATGCATGTGGCTTCCCTGGCTTTTGCCCATATCTGTCCTTTAATTTTTATATTTCATTTTCAGAGAAGGACCTCATTTGAACAACTTTGCTTTGGGTAATACCATCGGTAGTTTAACATTAAGTGAACACAGATCTTATTTAAAGCCTGAAAGTGACCTGGACGGGGGGAATTCTCTGCCTTGCCCCCACTTCCTTTCAACATCATCTCCAACTCCTGGGACACTATGGCCACTATGGGAATATCCATGCATGGCCAGATGCCAGTGTCTCAGCCAGCCCATTGTCCCCTTCCTAGGTGGGGTGGGGGACAGTCAGCATCACCCTGGGGCAATGGTGTGCTCCCTTGAAGACCAACTGTTAACACTGTTAACAAAGTGGCATCTGTTGCTTATTGTCTGGAGCCTCTTTCTCCATCATCTTCATCCCTCTGCCAGCCTCCCATGGAGACTGAAACTGAGAGCTTGGGTATGCCCGAGGGCCACTGATGCACCTGCTTACACAGGACAAAAGAGCACACCTTGACCTACAACGGGGACAAGTTCTCACACAAGGCAATAAGCCTATCCCAAGCTGTGTGACGCTTATCTCTTGGTAAGGAAGTATTCCAGGTCCATTCTTAGGTGTTCAAGGAGGGGTTCCAGAGACTGTGGGGATGAGGCTACCTTCCCCCATTGTTTAGTGAATAGCTTCCATGTTCAAGGTCGTGTGGCTGCTATAATGCTAGCCATTATACCTGCCTTTCAGGCAGGTGGAAGAGGAAAGGCAAGAGCTTCCTCCTTGCCAAGTCATTCTTTACACAGAAGGCTTTGGAACCTCCACTGGACAACTTCTGCTTAGGTCCATTGTCCTTTCCTTCCTTATCTGTAAGTAAGTCTGTGTTCTAAAACTAACAAAGAAAGGGAGATCAGATGTTGTGTAGGCCACAAGCAATTTCTGCCCACAGAGTAATTACTACTCATCTCTCAGATCCTAGCTCAAACTTAACTTCCCAGAGAAATTATTTCTTGATGCCCCTATCTGGGTCAAGTCTTCTTTCTCTATGATTTTTAACATTGAACACTGTTTGTCCTTTTACAGGACTTGTTGCCATACCACTTAAATGATTCTGTGACTCTTCCAATATTCTAGGGACCATGAGGACAAGGATTCTATGCTATTCATAATTTTATTTCCAGTGCCTACCATAGCTACTGGCACACAGTACATGCACAATAAATATTTGTTGAATATATCAAAGGACAAAGTCACAGAAATTTTAATTTAAAGACCAGAGTGGGCTTTTATTTGCAGTTCTAGAACTGGGTAATGCCTCATTCCATAAAATAAAATGAGAGCTCTGATGTGCTGAGCAGACAGAATATGCTGGTTTTATAGACAGCAAAGGGATAAGGAAAGCAGAAACAGAGAACAAAAAGTGGATTGGCCATTTCAAAATTACTTTGCTTGTAAAGGTAAAAACAGAGAGGACATCCTTATCATGCCTGCTCAAACTGTCTAGTTAAGGCTCATATTAGCTTGGTTAAGGATTTAGCTAGTTTCTCTTTCTGTTTTGATTTCTTGGAAAGTTAAACAACCTGGTCTGGACTTGTGACATGAAACTTTAAGTGTTGGGGCTAGTGTAGGAGCCTTAGTCCAAACCTAATGGCCTTTGATAAATTTTACTTAATGAATGAATGACCAACTGAAGGAAATGGCCTGGCATTTTATCCCCAGGAAGGAGTCAGAAACCAGCATTTCAGTTTTCCATCATACTGATACCTGGAATGTACGTGCAGTGGATGGAGCTTCCAGAGCCATTTTGGGCTAGGAAGAAAGCCACACCTAGGGATGTTGGAGCAGACAGTGGAAGGTAGATCTCTGTGTGGTGGGTATATGGATGAGCCATATAAGTCCTGGACATCATGCCACACTTCTTTAGGGTAAAAGTATAAATCCTGGCACATTTCACTTGCTGTTGTTTCGGACTTGCTGTCACATGCTGTCAAACGTAATCCTAGTAAATCAGTGAGACTCAGAGATGTGAGGTGTCTTTCCCAAGACCAACCTTTGGCTCTTAGAAATGAGATTTGGACCTTGGCCTGTTGAACCCTAGAATCTGCACCTTTCACTCCCAAGTTACAGAACTTTTCCCCAAATCTCAGCAAAAATAAGGCAAAGAAGTCCAAAATGTAGTGTTGACATTAAAGAGACAAAATGAACTTTGTACTTGTCTAAATACCACAGATAATACAATTTGCTTATCTACACTGTTTCATAGCAAGGCTCAGAGAGAACTGTTGTTCATATTCTTTTAATCTTTTTTAATTTAAATAAAAGTATTGACTAATACAACTCCTGGAGAATTAAATTGTCTGGAATGCATATGTGCTTAATTCAATGTTTGAAGAATTTGGTTATTCTGTGATGTTTTTCCTATTTCACCATGAAGATTAAATGTTTAATTTTACCTTCAGCAGAGTGAATTTGGAAGTGAAAAGAAACTCAAGGATTATATTAAATTTTGTGAGTTTTTTTCTATTCTAATTTAGGAAAAATTAGAGGTATTTAGTCTATTAGGTCTTTTTTTCTTTTTTGACAATACTAGGGTTTGAACCCAGGGCCTTACTTGTTAGGCAGGCACTCTTACTTCTCAAGCAACTCCAACAGCCCTTTTTTGTGATGGGTGTTTTTGAGATATGTCTCCCTAACTATTTGCCTGGGGATGTCTTTGAACCATGATCCTCCTGATCTCTGCTTCCTGAGTGGCTAAGATTACAGGTATAAGTCATTAGTGCCTGGCCTGGTCTTTTTAGTATCACATAAACCTAAAGAGAAATGTTCTGAACTTTTTTAGAAGCTTAATTCCTAAATATGGCCTGTGGCTTGAACAATTTTTTTGGCTTTAAAAGGAGATTTTTCAGAAGGAGTTTAACTATCAGCATTTGTTAATGTTGTTTAAATCAATACTATAAATACTCAGTAAACTCAGTAAATTTATATACACTATAAATACTCAGTAAATTGATTGCTGTGTACAATTCTTGGCTTACTGTTCTAAAATAATATGTATGATGCTTTGAAATTTATGTTTTAATAAACAGACCTAAAAGATGAATTTCAATTAGAAGGAATCTCACATACAAAGAGCACTGACAAATTTACCTTTGAAGTGAGATGAAAATAGCTATTCAATATATTAAGAATTTACTGTGAGCAAATAAAGGTTGAACATTTTTTAAACATTGATTTTATTTCTCACTTTCTATCTCTTTTTTGTTTTCATTTCATGAATTTCTTATTTCTGCTATCAAGAGCTTTTTTTTCTCAATGATGTGACATTTTTCTCACAGTTAATTATACCTTCTCAATGTTTTCAGAAAATTTGTTCTGTCCTCTGAATTGTCTTTTGTTTCCTCAGCGTCCCTGTTTCTTCTTTGTTTTGATCTCTGACTTTGATAGTGGTGGATTTCCTCAAATGTTGTGGTGATCTTTGGCTGTCAAATAACATTCAGTGACTCAAGGGGACCTCTTTGTGTTCATGGGAAGCACTTGACAATTGGTTGTCACCCTATGGTGATTAGGTAGAATCCAATTTCATTGAGACATTCCCAAATGTCAAAATGTACAATTTTTTTCTTTAGGGCTGCCTTCATGCCCTAAATGAGATCCCTTTGTCTCCTTTGTCCTTTAAAAGCTTGACTGCTAGTTTTTTTAGTACAATTCAAGGAAAACTATATTTTTAGTCATATAATCTATATAGATCTATCTATATCTGTCTACATATAGATGTATATTTACCTACATATAGATAGATCTGTCTATGTGTATCAATATCTATATCCTATAGATTTTATGCAATGCTTTTTTTAGAGCCTTGTGCCTACAAGACAAACACTCTATCACTGAACTACATCCCCAGTCCTAATCCGTGGGTTTATATATCATTTCACTTAATTTCCCTATTCAGTTGGTTACCACATCCTCCCCATCTGGGCTCCAGGCCCCTGGATTTGGAGCATCACCAATTATGCCCCAATAGAAAGAAAATCTAGTCTTCCAATAAGTTGGGGAAGGTTATTTGGTCTGGGGGAGGGTGAATAAAACGTGTGAAGATATATAAATTTACTATTTTGTGTTCTTTATTATATTTTCTTCAGTTCTATGTAATTTGATTTCATGATTGTTCTGTCATTTAAGAATTAATCAATGTAACTATACCACAGAGTGAATAATTGATTACTCACCAGACCACTGGAGTGGAATTTTACTATGTGCATTCATTCATTTATTCAACAAAACTTATTGAATGCCTGCTTTGTGTCAGGTACAGTTCTAGGGGAATACAGTAGTGAACTAGAAAGACAAAAGTATCCTTGGAATGGAGGTGTGGCTCAAGCAGTAGAGCACTTGTTTTGTACATGAGAAACTCTGAGTCAAACCCTGGTCTCACCAAAAAAAAAGAAAAAAAAATATCTTGAGCTACACGAACCCTAGGATCTACCTAGTTCAGTCATTCACTATATAAATACTTTGAAGGCCTATTGTGTCAGTCAGCTTTCCATCACTGACAAAAACCCTGAAATAATCACCTTAAAAGGAATAAAGACTTATTTTGGGTCATGAATACAGAGGCGTCAGTCCATGGCCAATTGGTTCCATTGTTTTTGGGCCTCTGGCAAGGCAAAACATCATGGTGGGGAACACGTGGTGGAGCAAAGGTGGTCATCTCATGGTAGCTGGGAAGTAAAAAAAAAAAAAAAGAGAGAGAGAAGAAGGGGCCAGGATTCAGTATCTGCTTCTAGGGCATGTTCCCAATGACCTATCTTCCTTCCACAAGACCCCATCTCCTAAACATTCCACCACTTCCCATAGTGCCACAGGCTGGCAGGAAAACTTTGATATATGGGCCTTTGGAGGACATTTAAGATCCAAATCAGAGCATATACCATATGGCAGGTGACGAGGTAAGCATGAGCGATTCAAGATAAATAAGGGACACAATCTCTGCCATCATCAGCATGTCAGTCAATGAGGAAGAAAGATGATTTGAATGACAACACCAATAATGCACAGTAAGTAAGGTCTGTAGAAGGATATGCAAGGTGTCCAAGAGCACAGAGCAGGAGGCTCTCAGAAAAATGGTGATTCAGGAAAGTTCTCCCAGAAGATCTGCATTGAAGCTGGGACCAGAATGATGAATAGGATCAACACAGGTGAAAGAGGAGGAAAGGAAAGTGTCAGTGCTTTCAAGAAGTTGAAAAATTGATATAGCTGCAGTGTGGACAGGGAGAAGATAAGGCTGAACAAGTAAGCAGGGTCCAGTGGTTGATGGCTTTGTGGCACACTGGAGAGAGCTGATGGTGGTCTAATCTCTCTGATGACTAAAGCAAAGAAGAGACTTGGAACATTGCCAGGCTACTGAGAAGGTAGACTTGGTGATGGACTGGATTTGAAGACTGAGGCAAAGGGAAGATTTAAAGATGATTCCTGGACCATGTCCTCTCTTCTGTTCAGAACTCACCAAGGGCTTCCCAACTCACTCACTTTGTAGACTCACAATGTTTGACAAGGCCTGGTCTTTCCACCTTTCAACCAATCCTGGGCCTCATCTACTATTCTTTTTGTTCCTATCACACTGGCTCCTGGCTGATTCTTGGAAAAGCCATTTCCTGCCATTGGACCTTTGCACTTACTGTTTGCTCTGCCAGGAATTATGGTGTCAGATTTCTGCTGGACTCACTTCTTTGCTTCTTTCAGGTCTTCAGCTCAAATGTCACCTTTCAGTGAGGTCTTAGCTGACACTTTATTAAATCAGTTTCCACTTAGTCCCTACTTCATTTTTTTCTTCATAGCATGTATTATCATACAACATTACTATTTTATTTACTTTGTTTATTGTCTGCTATTTCTATTCTCACACATGTAAGCTACACAAGGAAAGGGATTTTGTTCACTGATGTGACTGAGGAAACTAAAATAATGCATACAATAGAATAGGCTCTTAATAAATATTTAATGAATAAATGAATGAATAGAATAATGGTGCAGGAAAAGGTGAAAATGAAGAATGGAAGTTGAAGGAAACATTTTCAATACATTTGGTTAAGTGAAGTGAAGAGAGATATTATTCTGGAACTGGATTGTGGGACTTGGAAAGGTGGTGTGTTTTTGTTTATTAGACACTATTCTTTTTTTTAAAAAAGATTTTTATTTGAAAAAATGATCAATTCCTAGAAAGGTGGAAAGACATGGAGAGAAGTTCCATTTACCCTTCCTTCACCCAGTCGTCCCAAAGGTTGCTTCTATATACAGATAACAGTAGTAGTAATATCAAAACCAGGAGAATGGCATTGGTAGTAGACATTCATGCAGTTCTATTATGTTACCACTGGTGTACATTTCTGTAACCTCTACTATCATCTGACAAGGTCCTGTTGATCACTACCAAGATCTTGTGCTGCTCCTTTGTGGTCACACTGACTACCCACCTCCACTATCCCCAAGTCCCATCAACCATGAATTTGTTGTCCATGTCTCTCTATGATAGCTATTTCTAGAATGCTATGTAAATGGAGTCCTATATGATGCCTTTAGGATGCCCATATGATCTCGATCTTTTGAGATTGACTCTTTCATTTAGCATATGCCATTGAGATCCATCCAAGCTGTTGTGTGTACCTATTTATGGCTGAGTCATAGTCCATATGCATATGTATTACAGTTGGCTATTTTTCTTTCTTGCCTATTGAAGATCATTTTGGTTGTTTGTAGTTTGGATTACTCCCAATAAACCCCCAGGAACATTTGTGTATAGGTTTTTGTGTGAACATAAGTTTTCATTTCTCTAAGATAAATGCCCAGGTGTCTAATTGCTGCATTGTCTGGTGGATATATTTTGCATTTTTAAGGAAATTATCAAACCACTTTCCAGAGGGGCTGAACAATATTACATTCCCCATTTTTTTTGTTTGTTTCTTTGGTTTTATTTTAAAAACAAAGCTTTGTGCTTGCTAGGTAGGCTTTCTACCACTTGAGCCACACTTCCATTCCTTTTTGCTTTAGTTGTTTTTTGAGTAGGGTCTTGCATTTCTGCCTGGGCTGGCCTTGTGTCCGATCCTTCTATTTACACTTGCCATTGTAGCTGAGATGACAAGTGTGCTGCCACCTAGCTCTTTATTGGTTGAGATGGCTGTCTGATCAACTTTTTCCCTAGGTTGGCCTCAAACCATGATCCTTCTGATCTCAACCTCCCCAGTAGTTAGGATTATAGGGATGAACAACCACGCCTGGATACTCATGGGTTTTTTTCGTTTGTTTGTTTTGTTTTTTAAAGCTGGGGGGGATATAAAGCATATTTAAATGTTGTAGAAAAGGAACTAACCACCAATAAGGAGGAATGGAGGATGCACCCCTTGGATTGAGGACATACCTAGAAACAGGAAGAGGAAGGAAAGAAGGAAGGAAGGAGGGAAGGAAAGAAGGAAGGGAGGGAGGCCAAGCAAGTGGCTTTACAGGTTTGGTAGTAGGAAGCTGATGGTTCAGCTCCCCCCTACTAAACAGAGAAAGTTGAGAGCTAAGAACTCTCTCATGGAAGGTCATTGTGGTCAAACAAGGTCAGGAAATGCATCTTCCTAAAGCCACACCTGAGGTGCTAGCACATTAAAAGTTTAGAAAAATCTTAAAGTAAAAAACAAAACAAAACTGGTTACACTTTGTGGTTTGAACAAATGAATTTATGTGATGATTTATTTTTTCACTCTCCACACATATTTCTAAACCTTTCCCTAACCCCTCAGAGGACACTGTTCTCTTCACATTGTAACCAGACACAATAGTGTTTGCAACTCTTGGTGAGTTGCAAAGCTGATAAGCATAACCAGGAGATGAAAGAGTGGAGGAAGGTTTCTTCCCTGTAGTAGGTAAGGAGAGCACCGGAATGACTCCAAAAGCAGTGCCTTCCTTGAACAAAGTGTGGAATTTCATTCATTTGGAAAAGCACTTTGAGGCAAGCACATTCCTGAGGATGCTCAGTTAAGGTCATAGTTCAAGAAGGAAAGATGGCAGACATATTTCTGGGCATGCTTAGCTCAAGGTCATGGAGCTTATGTACAAAAGGTTCAAATGGTGGACAAGAATGCTTCTGGCCACGTCTGGCTTCTTTTTCCCAAAAAAGCTTTAGCTGTCTGTCTACCTCAGGGTGTTTCATGTACACTTTGAAGGTGCATTAATATAGGAGTTTGATCCTAAGTGTTGCTGCCTCACCTGATTGCTAACAACATCAGTTGTTAAAGCTTTGGATTTTAATATAGGTGCAATGGAACATTCATGGAATTTCTCCCTCTCTGCTAGAGTCACGACTCCATATTTAAATTTGTGGCTAGATTTTTAGCAAAATATTTTAATATTTGAAATGTATGCCAACATCATTTAGTTTATACACTATGCCAAACTGATATTTAAAAATGAATTCACATTCTTCTATGAACACTTGATTTATTCCAAATGTGGCACTGGTGAGCAGTGGAGAAAGACCAGTCTTAAATAAACCCAGCTGGGTGAGTTGGATATTCATGCTGGAGAAGATGAGTCTTGACTCTTCTTTCCAATGAAACACAAAGATAATTTCTAAGTTAATGTGAAAGGTAAGAACTTGAAGATAACATAAAATATTTTGATGAACTTGGGCAAAGTTTTCTTAAATAGGGAACAAAACATCCCCACAGTAACAATAAAGGAAAATACTGGTAAATTCAGTTACATTAAAATTAAGAAGTTCTGTTCACAAAAAAGACATTAAGAACATGAAAATGAAGACCATAACAAGGGAAAGTATCTACCCATGTAATCAGCAATGGAATTTTATCCAGAATAAATAAATACTGCAAGTCAGCTACCAACAATAGGAAACAGGACTATGAAGTCAGACTCCTTGTAGCTACCTCATGGTGTGATTTTGGGTATATTGTTCAATCCTCCTCCACCTTTGATTCCCCACTGTGAAATGGAAATAATAAGACAGGATAGTAACAGAGAAAGAAGAAACCCACCAGGGACTTGACCTTCCTCAGCAAAAGGTCATTCTGGGGCAGGCTAGGTTAGAGGTAGTCTGGGACTGCTCCTCCTCTTGGCTTGAGGTCTCCTCCCCCTAGACCACAGGTGAGAGGAGCCAGGTAATGACATAATGTCTCCCCACTTCCAAGTTCATGGTGGTATAAAAACATCCTACCAAGAGACCCCAACCCTTCTTCCGTTTCCTCACCTGGCAGAACAAGTGATTCCCTTTCCCTCAATAAAGCTGTTCTATCTCACCCCATCCATGTGTTCTGCTTGGATTCTTCCATTTGGAAAAAGGACCACAATCTTCTGAAAACACTGTTTGATGATAAGTCCATGCTGAATTCCTCCTTGTCCCTGCCCAATACCATCCTTGGACATCCCCTCTAAAGTCATTGCAGTTGTAAATTCCTTTTCAATTAGAAATTCCTTTGCAGTAGTAAGTTCCCCAAAAGACAAGGGAGTCTCTTCGGCAGTTCACAGAGGAATATAGCACATGCTAGGTAAAGAGAAATCTGTCCTCAATCTGACCGCTCAGGTAAAGCCTTCTACTTAAGACCTTATAAATATTGGTCGAATCTCACATATACAATTAAAAACCTGGGAATCAGCACAAGTGCATGTGCGGAACGTACCATGTTATATAACGAGACCTTGCCAATCAAACCTGTCAATCACCCTATAGCCCCTCCTACAAAGAGTGTCCAGATTTTTCCTAGCCCTTTGCCCTTACGACCTATACATTGCCCCTTGAGCAAAGATCTAGGCTTCTGTGTATCTGACCAGACCCCACCACTCTTTTGTTTGTGGTGCCTATACTTCCCTTTTTCTTTCAATAAAACTCTACTACTGCTTTGCAATCTGTGTCTCTGTCTAATGCTTTATTCTGAGAGGCAAGGACCTGAGATCTTTCCAACCAGGGTCTTCTGAGACTGATGCACAGATGACACGTGCAAGAATTTCAGGTGCTCAGGGTTCTTGAGCCTGCTCTGAGGATGAAAGCACAGGCGGACTCTGACAGCAGAGGTCGGAAAGATTTTATCTGTAGAGAATTTAGTTGGAGAAAAGAGAAGAGAAGGTCTGCATATTGGGGAATGCAGGGGGACCCAGAAATCAGTGATCCTGTTGGCCAGGGTGGGGAGTGGGGCTTTATAGCCTTTTTTGCATTGCCTGGGGGCAGAGATGTCTCTCAGGTGCAGACAGGCATTTCCTAGGGAGGAGAGGTGTCTCCTTGACCACTTATCACCTTTTGGGACCTCCTGCAGTCTGTCCTTCGGTCCTTCAAGACCACACTCTGGTAACAATAATACCATACCTATCTTAAAAGGTTGTGTGGGGATTAAATTAATCAATATAGCAGATAAATCCCTTCAAATAGAGATTTTCAATTAAAAGGGTCCAATGAAAACTAGTGTTGGGGTCCAAGGTTGACCACCCCTCAGAGGAACAAAAAGACACTCACAATAATGTAAGCCACAAAGTGAGGTTTATTTCCAGCCAGCTGGGGTCCGGGTATCCGCCCAACACAGTGGGTTTCAACATGGACCCCGAATACAAAATTCAGGCTGCTTTTATATTTTTTTAGACATCAGTCATGGTCACACAGCAATTTTTATGGTCCCTGGGGTGACATATTTCTGATATCACCCACATCTTGGTGGTGGGGCAAGATTACTTGAAGATTATTTGTCAGGAATTTGGTAAACACCAGGTGTCTCAACTCATTGACTCACATACCATTTTAGCAAGATTAACCAGAAACAGTCCCTGTTCCCAGAAACCGTCCCACCCCCCTTAGTTCCAGTAAGTGGTGGCTTCGGTCATGTTAGCCATGGCCAGTTTCAGGCTGAGTGGGCTGCAAGCCTCAAAGGTACCCTAACGTTTGTACCCTAACATTTCCCCCCTTTAGTTGTTCATAATGAGGAATCATGCTCATCTGGGCGACGAGCGTAAACATCCTCAGGGCTAGGTAACTGTTCGTATTGCTGCCTCAGGACCATTAGTTGGACTGTACTAACTCGATCTTTCACAAAGGTCACTAGCATATTCAGAATACAAGGACCGAAGGTTAAGATAAGCAGTAGTATGACCAGAGGGCCCACCGGGGTAGAGACCAAGGTAGTGAACCAGGGGGACCTATTGAACCAAGCTTCGAACCAATTTTCTTGGGCTTCCCTTTCCCGTTTCCTTTTTGCCAGTCCTTCCCTCACTTTAGACATAGACTCCCTAACTACCCCTGAATGATCAGCATAAAAACAACATTCCTCCCCTAGGGCTGCACATAGTCCCCCCTGCTGGAGGAACAACAAGTCTAGGCCCCGTCGGTTTTGAAGCACTACCTCAGATAGAGAGGTAAGGGATTTTTCTAGGTGGCTAATGGAGGCTTCTATCCTCTCTATATCCTTGTCTATGGCCGCGCGCAGTGAGGACATCCCTTTATGTTGAGTAGCCAGGGAGGCTATGCCAGTTCCTGCCCCAGCCACCCCTAGGCTAAGTAGGGTAGCAATGGTTAATGCAGAAATAGGCTCTCTCTTCTTTCTCTCACCTGTTCCTGTATTCCAATATGAATATAGGCTCTCCTCAGAATGATAGATGATGCGGGGCAGCACAGCCACTAGGACACAGAATTCTTTAGAGCCGTTAAACACATTTGTTGATAGGCAAGGGGTGAGCCCAGACTGTGAGCATATCCACTATCCATTGCCTTTTGGAATTACCCACTTAATACCATCACCCCAGGTGGGGTTGTTTTTTACAACAGCACATAGGTCCTGTTTTCCCACTGGCACCTTCCCTAAGCAGGTTCCTTGGCTGCTCACTTGTTGTATGGTCAGACCTCTCTTACGGTCTCCCCAGGAACATTGGGTGGGGTTTTCACTAGTTGAGATATCGTAGGTGACATTTAGCTCTATTGCCTCATAGAATGGGGGCCTCACATCATAGCACAGCCAGCAGGAGGGGGTCATATTAGGGTTGGTGTAGTTCAATGTTAGGAATGCAGCATTTACCAGATTCCAGAGGGGGTCTGTGGACCCGGTCATGAGACTGGGCTTCACCAAGGGAGGGCTGGTGCCTAATGGTCCTGGAGTTTTAATACTAGCCTTTGTGTGAGGCTGGGTAGGGACTGGGGTTGTGTGAGGTCGGAGAGGTGGCTCTACATAGGGCGGCTTAAGTACTTTGTTGGGGCCTACCATTTTGGATGGTGGCCCCATGGGCTCAACTTTTAATCTGATTACTACGGTCGAGCCAGAATGTCCACCATATTTATAAAACACAAGTCCCCACACCTTACCTTGTATCCACCCAGGGGTGTCCTCTTTGCCACTGTCAGTGAAGGTGAACTTGATTCTATCTGTATCTGTGGGCTGGCATTTATGGGTGGGTGACGGAATTCTGCATCCCCAGGGTACCCCGTTTACAAAGGCAAATTTGACTAGGTCCGGTTTTGATATCCCCCACTTCCATTCACCATCGTTGGATGTGACACATGCCCATGACTTACAGAAGGAGTGTTGTATCCCCCCACAGTCCTTGTTCTTTTTGTGGCCGGGGCAAGCATAAAAACCATAACGTCGGGCTGACTCCGGGGCAGTAGACTTGTAGGCAGGATTGATGTCTCTGAAGCAGAATTGAAGCTCCGGCCACCAAGTACCTATGGGGGCAGTGCGAGTAGTCTCGTTAAGGGTGGTATGAGTCTCCCCATTGGTGAGTATCCAGGTTTGCTTATAGGGCTGGTGAGGATTGGTTTCTGCGAGGCTCCTGCTCTGGGCATTGAGCAAGATCAGAGCGACCAGCCAACCCATCCGTGGCTGCTCCTGAAGACTCTGCATGTTCCCGGGGTTGCAAAAGCTTCAGCTTCAATGGGTTATCTGGGTGCCGCCGTGTGGTCCACTCTCTAGCCTCTTTCTGTTTCTGCTGATTGGCTTGACGCACGTGGGAGTGATGGACCCAAGGCCCGATGCTGTCAACCTTAAGAGCAGTGGGGGTAACCAGAATGACCAGGTAAGGGCCTTTCCATCTTTCTTCCAGAGTGCGGGCTCTGTACCTCTTTACCCATACCCAATCCCCTGGGACGATGCCATGTTCCGGGTTCGATGTGTCCTTTGTCTCATACAAGGCGCGTACTATGGGCCAGATTTCACGTTGGACCTCCTGTAGGGCTTTTAAGCTGGCCAAGTAATTTGGGGCCATACTGGGGTCTTGGTCCGGTAGGGTTCAGACAATAATGGGGGGCGGAGCACCGTATAGAATTTCAAAAGGTGTCAGTCCATGTACATATGGTGAATTTCGAACCCGGAAGATGGCATAAGGTAGGAGGGCCACCCAGTCTCCGCCAGTCTCAATGGCTAATTTAGATAAGGTCTCCTTTAGGGTCCGATTCATTCTTTCTACCTGCCCTGAGCTCTGGGGGTTATATTCACAATGCAGTTTCCAATTAGTCCCCACTGCCTGGGCCAGCCCTTGCAGGACGTTACTGATGAAAGCCTGACCATTATCAGAGCCTAGAGTTTCAGGGATGCCATATCTGGGTATGATTTCCTCCAGCAAAACCTTAGCTACAACCTGAGCAGTCTCTCGTTTTGTAGGAAAAGCCTCCACCCAGCCTGAGAAGGTGTCTATCAGAACCAACAAATACCTATACCCATACCTTCCTGGCTTCACCTCAGTGAAATCCACTTCCCAGCTCCATCCTGGCGCCCTCCCCCGTACCCATGTACCTGTATGTAGGAGTCCCTTTTTGCTGGGTTTCATAGCCTGGCACCTGGCACATTGGTCCACAATCTTTTGAATCTGGGCTGTTTGATGCGGGAACCGGAGGAGGGCCGACTCGAGGAGGGCGAGTAGTTTCTTCTTGCCTAAATGGTTGGCTCGATGTAAATTGGAGAGGAGAAACAGTCCTAACTTTTCAGGAAGGATCAGCCACCCTTCGATATCACGATACCAGCCTTGCTGATTGGGCTCTGGGCACCGGTGATCTTGGATCAACTGTTTGTCTTCCACGGTGTACTCGGGTTGTGGTGGCAAGCGTGGAAGCTTGGGCACGGATAAGGTCAGCGCTAGGGTCGTGGAGGCCAAAGCAGCATTTCGGGCCACTATGTCGGCACGCCGGTTCCCCGTAGCTTCTGGAGTCTGGGCAGATTGGTGACCAGGAACATGTACTACCGCCACAGCTTGGGGCTTCTGCACTGCAGTCAGTAGTCTCTGGATCTCCGGGAGGTTATGTAACTCCTTTCCTTCCGCTATAATGAAACCCCTTTCCTGGTAGATGGCGCCATGTACATGGACAGTGCCGAAAGCATAACGGCTGTCGGTATAAACAGTCACTCATTTTCCCTCAGCCTGCTCGAGTGCCTCTGCCAGCGCGATCAGTTCGGCCTTCTGGGCTGAGGTCCGCGGGGGCAGCAGCGCACTCCAAATTATGTTCCCACCTTGGTCCACCACCGCTGCGCCCACCTTACGCACCCCCTCTGAGACGAAACTACTCCCATCTGTACACCATACCAGCTCACTGTTGGGTAGGGTTGAGTCCCGGAGATCGGGGCACACTTGGGTGATTTCAGCTATAATCTCCTGACAGTCATGTAGAGGGGCTTCCAGGTCTGGATTTGGCAGCAAGGTGGCCGGATTTAGAGAAACCGGGTGGGAGAAGAGGATTCAGGGAGCATCCAGCAAGAGCCCTTGGTAATGAGTCAGTCGGACATTGGTCATCCATCTATCTGGAGGGTGCTTTAGGACTCCCTCTACTGCATGGGGGGTTGCCACCTTCAGATGTTGCCCAAAAGTGAGCTTATCTGTGTCCTTTACCATTAGGGCAACTGCTGCTATGATCCGCAGGTATGGGGGCCAGCCCGCTGCAACTGGGTCTAACCTTTTGGATATATAAGCAACTGGCCACTTCCAGGGCCCTAGGTGCTGCATTAGTACCCCTTTCGCTATCCCCCTTCTTTCATCTACAAAGAGGGTGAAGGGCTTTAGAGGGTCTGGCAGCGCCAGGGCCGGGGCTCTCAAGAGGGTGGTCTTGAGCTCCTCAAAGGCCTTTTGTTGATCTGGCCCCCAGGCCCAAGGGGCCTTGTCCTTAGTTGCCTCATATAAGGGTTTTGCCAGTTCAGCACACCCCAATATCCACAGCCGGCAGTAGCCCGCCATCCCCAGGAACTCGCGGACTTCTTGAGCCGAGGTGGGGACGGGGAGTCTGAGAATAGTTTCTTTCATAGCATTCATTAACCATCTGGTTCCCTCTTTTAGTTCATACCCCAGGTAGGTGACTGTTTGTCTACAAATTTGAGCCTTCTTTGCACTGGCCCGATAGCCCAACTTCCCCAGCTCCTGGAGGAGGTCTCCAGTGGCTTGCTGGCACTCAGCTTCAGATGCAGCTGCCAGAAGCAAGTCATCTACATACTGCAAAAGTGTGACGGAACTGTGGCTCCGGCGATATGAGTCCAGATCCTGATTAAGAGCCTCATTGAACAGAGTAGGGGAGTTTTTGAAACCTTGTGGAAGTCTAGTCCATGTTAACTGTCCAGGGGTTCCCGTATTTTCATCATGCCATTCGAAGGCAAAAATGTGTTGACTATTGGGTGCCAGGGCTATGCTAAAAAAGCATCTTTCAAGTCCAAAGTGGTATACCAAACATGAGAGGGGGGCAAATGGCTCAGCAAGGTATAGGGGTTGGGGACTGAGGGGTGGATGTCCTCAACCCTCTTGTTTACTTCCCTTAAATCTTGGACTGGCCTATAGTCTTTTCCCTCAGGTTTCTTAACGGGGAGTAGTGGAGTGTTCCAAGCAGAATGGCAGGGCCGTAATATTCCAGCCTCCAGGAGACGGTTTATGTGAGGGGCAATCCCCCTCCATGCCTCGGAAGACATGGGATACTGACAGACTCGGATGGGCTGAGCCGAAGCCTTGATCTCTATTATTACCGGGGCTCGATGTTCCGCCAGCCCCACATCTGCTATTTCTGCCCAAGCCTGGGTGTAGGTTTAAATCCAATAAGCCATTTCAGGGGACCACTCAATAGGTTTCAGGGGAGGGTCCCGCAAGGAGAACAAGTGATGTTCATCCTTGAGAGACATGGTCAAGATTTGGAGGGGCTGTCCTTGTCCATCTGTCACTTTGATACCGTCCGGCTCAAAGTGAATGTGAGCCCTCACCGTAGTTAGCAGATTGCATCCCAGGAGGGGGGCAGGGCAGTCAGGAATGACCAGAAAGGAATGGGTCACCTGATGTCGGCCCAAATCTACCTGACGTTTGCTAGTCCATTGATATGCCTTGGATCCAGTGGCTCCCTGCACAAGGCTAGTTCTCTGGGACAGTGGCTCAGTAGGTTTATTAAGGACTGAATATTGGGCCTCTGTGTCCACCATGCATCTCACGGGCTTCCCTTCCACATATATGGTTACCCAAGACTCGGGGAGGGGGTCCGAGTCCCATGCCCTCTAGTCACTGTCCATTCCAGCTAACAGGACTCGGGCGTCATTATTAGGGCTGCTATTTGGTCCCAGGCGACCCTGGAGTTTGGGACATTCCTTCTTCCAGTGTCCATATTCCTTACAATAGGCACATTGTCCCTGGTCTAGCCTGGGTCGAACTCTTCGGGGACGTGTGGGGCCAGTCCGTCCAGAACTCGGTCCGGCCAGACCCTGGACTCCTGCTAGCCATCTCTTTTTGCTGTTTCTTGTTTTCCTTACTCTGGTGTTCCCTGTCCTCCTTCCAAGTCCTTTCTTGTAGTTCCTGATTCTTCTTCCTGATTCTATCCTCTCGTTCTTCCGGGGTTTCTCGGGTGTTAAAAACCCTTTCAGCTACTTTCATCAGATCCTGGGTAGTCATCTCCCTAAGCCCTTCTTGCTTATATAGTTTCTTCCTAATATCAGGGGCAGCCTGATTTATGAAGGACATTATCACAGCTGACTGATTCACCTCTGCTAGTGGGTCGAGGGGGTATACTGTCTGTATGCATCATAAAGACACTCAAGGAACGCGGCCGGGCTTTCATTTTCCCCCCACATTATTGCCTTTACCTTAGCCAAATTGGTAGGGCGGCGTGCTGCCACCCAGAGGCCTGCCATAAGAGTCTGGTGGTAGACCCGGAGACGCTCCCTACCTTCTGCGGCCCCATAGTCCCAGTCGGGTCTGTTTAAAGGAAAACGATCATCAATCAGGTTTGGCAGGGTGGTCGGCCACCCATTGTCACTGGGGACATTCTTTCTGGCTTCAGTGAGAATCTGCTTCCGTTCCTCGGTGGTGAATAGGGTCCTAAGGAGCTGCTGACAGTCATCCCATGTGGGACTGTGAGTATGCAAAATGGACTTGAACAGATCAGTCAGGCCTCTAGGGTCCTCAGAAAAAGGAGGATTCTGTGCTTTCCAGTTGTACAGGTCACTACTTGAAAAAGGCCAATACTGATAGGTGCATCCCTCATCGGGACCAGCACCACCCAGGGCCCGCACCGGGAGGATGGGGGGCCCAGTGGAAGTGGAGGAGGGCTCCTCCTCTGGGGTTTCTTCTCGCTGCCTACAGGGCCTGAGTCCCCTCACCGGTCCAGAGACCGGGGCAAGGGGTGCAGATGGGGAGGCTGATGAGTGGGGAGGCTCAGAGGAGCCATCTGCCTCTGGCTGGAGTGGCGTGGCAGCGGCATATGGCAGGGGATTTACTTCACAATCTAAGTCTATCAAGGATGGATGGAGAGTTGGGTCTTCCTGCAGAATAAGCTTCTTAGGGGAATTAATGGGAGTGGGGGTGTTCCCCGACACGGCCAGTATTGCGGGCCGGTCTGTAGGTGCTCCATGGATAAATGGCCACAGCCAGGAAGGGGGGTCTTCTACTAAAGTCTGCCACATAAGGACGTAGGGATATTGATCAGGGTGGCCACGAAGACCGGGTCTATTAATGACATCTCGGACCTTCTTAATTGTGTCCAAGGAGAAGGTACCTTGAGGAGGCCAGCCTACATTAAAGGTTGGCCATTCCACTGAGCAAAGGGTGTCAAACTTACCTTTCTTAATTTTCATGCCATAATTGTGTCCCTTAGTGCGGATTTCTGAAAAATGACTCAGAAGAAGGGTCTTAGGAGTTACCTGAGCCTGTCCCATGATGATCAGGAGAGATGGACAGAGGAGACAGCAAAGAACAAAAGAGACAATTCCAGCAGACAAACAAATTCACACAGGACTCTCTAACACACACAAGTACCGGCCGGTCAACCAGACTACTCTCACAGGCGGAATTCCATTCACACCAGACTCTGGATCCTTACCCAAAGACTGCCCAAACGGCATCCACTGAGGATGCCGGCGCGGCTCCTGACTGTGGGGATGTCTCCCATGACTTCCAACAGTGAAGCCTCCAGGGCTGTAACCCCTTCCTTCCACTCAATGAGAATTCTCAACCAAATTCAGACGGGGACTCTAAGTCCCTCCAAATGGAGGTGGCCAATCCTCCTTCCGCGGTCTTTCCCAATTAAACCTCAGTATCGGAGGCCATTTGTTCCTCTCAGGGAGGGGCTCAGATCTCGGTGGGACCTCCAGATGTTGGGGTCCAAGGTTGACCACCACTCAGAGGAACAAAAAGACACTCACAATAATGTAAGCCACAAAGCGAAGTTTATTTCCAGCCAGCTGGGGTCTGGGTATCCGCCCGACACGGTGGGTTTCAACACGGACCCTGAATACAAAATTCAGGCTGCTTTTATATTTTTTTAGACATCAGTCATGGTCACACAGCAATTTTTATGGTCCCTGGGGTGACATATTTCTGATATCACCCACATCTTGGTGGTGGGGCAAGATTACTTGAAGATTATTTGTCAGGAATTTGGTAAACACCAGGTGTCTCAACTCATTGACTCACATACCGTTTTAGCAAGATTAACCAGAAACAGTCCCTGTTCCCAGAAACCGTCCCACCTCCCTTAGTCCCAGTAAGTGGTGGCTTGGGTCATGTTAGCCATGGCCAGTTTCAGGCTGAGTGGGCTGCAAGCCTCAAAAGTACCCTAACATTTGTACCCTAACATTAGCAGTAATTATGGTTCTCTGGGTTTCCAAAGAAAGGTAACAGCTTGATGCAGGGAGTTTTGTGTATGGTGTACTTTTACTATTACAGTGAAGTTTACTGATGTGCCTGACATGCTGTACTATTATACTTCCAATTATTCAACTGTGTGTGTGTGTGTGTGTGTGTGTGTGTGTGTGTAAGTACAACTCCCTTAACTTTAACACATCCCCTTCCACAGTAACTGAGACAGCAAGTGTCTGCAGTGATCACAGCTGTTCTCTCCTCCTCCCAGAAACTCTGACACCATCATGATATCCTTAAATACAATCTAAGCCTCAATAGCATAATAATGTAATTGAGGCAGGCCGGGACATAGAAAAAGTTGGGATTCTAAACATATATGACTTAGTATTATATTTCAGATTGGACATTTCTCTCTCTTTCTCTGAATCTTCTTTTCAATTGCAAAGATTATTAATAGTTGCCAAGGCTCTTTTCAACTGCAAATATGTGCAGACTGTTCACACCTTAGCCTGAACCTCCACCCTAGCCTGGAGACCACCAAACCCCTCCCCACTCATCTATTATTGGTGATCAAGAACTGCCCAGGTTTTTCCCCTCCCATAGGTTAGTGCAGGTTTTAAAAGCACCTGGATGGGGGAGGAGCTCTCTCTACTTCTACCTTATACCTGGCCCATTATGGCCTTTTGTAACTTTTTTTCCTAACCTTTAATAAACTTTTATTTTCACCCTCACTGTGTCTACAGTCTCCCTGGATGCATCCATGCGGGATATAAGAATTTGAATTTTCTTTTTATTAATGACTACAACACAATCACTATTCTACCAGTACCATAGTTGGGTGGTTTTCTTAAAGGTATATACAGAATTTCCAGAAAACACAAAGTACATATCTTTTTTGGTGAACTTAATTTTTTTAGTAGTTTGGATTAATACAGGTTTTCCCCCGTCTTAAGAAAATGCTTCCCTTTCTAGATGAGTGGTCCTCTGAGCTGTTATCAGAGGAGTGGTGCTGAAAATTACCTCAGTTCTTGCATCTGACAGAATTCAAGAAAGAAGCAAAGATTTAGTAAAAGTAACAGTAAAGTTTATTAGGTGGGGGGAACTCAAAATGTGGTCCCCAACTCTTAATTTTATACAGGAGAGCTGGGGGGTGGTCAAGATAATGGGTCTGGGTGGCTGAGATCACTGACAAAACAGGGAGGAGTCACCCTCCCAAATCACACCCACAACCCACCCAATTATTACAGAGACAATAGGTGTGCTTTAGAACTTCCCTTTCACTACTCTCTCCCCATCCAAGGATCCTGGTAGCTTGTTAACATCCAGAGGAAAGCAGAAGCAGGTAGCTCCTCTTTGTCTCCCTGTTCCTATAACTTTAGCATCTAAAAGATGGGAAGGGGTTAGCTGCTCTGGCTCTCCTTGTTCCAATGGCAGCGTCTGGCCCTTTAAATATTTATTGAAATATAATTTCCCTGTATCCTCTTATGGCTACCACTTATGTCTAATTGCTACCGATCAGAGTCACTGTTTCTGTGTGGGTGGCAGAGAGTCAAGTTCAAGGAGGCCACACCAAGGAAGCTACTTCCTTAGCTGCAGTTTCCTCCCTCCTCTACTGTAGCTCTGCCGGGTTTCATAGGCATCACTTGTGCTTATAAAGCCAGCACTACCTCCTGGACTGTTAATTAAGTCATCTTCACTCCCTGGGAGGTGATCTGTGTGCCACAAAGAGATCGTTAATGACCAGAATCACATTTCTCAAAGTGTGCTGCGGCCCATGCATAAAATTCACCTGGGGCACTTGTTAAAAATGCTATTTCCAGGTCTCTTCCTGAATCCTCTGAATCAGAACCTTTGGAGTATAAGCTGAAAGTTCGCATTTAAAAAATTATTTCTAGGTGAGTCTAAAACTTGATAACTACAGAATCCTGTGTTCCTGAATTCCTCAGAATCTGGTTGTAGTTTAAAAAAATCACTGCCTCAATCAAAGTAGAACACAGTTGTGACAATGGATGTCAGTTGAGTGTATGTAAAGATTCATTGCTAGGAAGAGGAGCACATGGAAGGGTGTCTGGAACACAGCACACATTCAACAGGTACAGCTATGGTTGCTCCAGAGTGAAGGGAGGTTGTTGCCTTGCCTTTGAGAAGGGAATGACAAAACACAAATTTATTTCACCTTTATCAATTCTACCAGTGAATTAGAATGCAGTTCCAAGTTTCTCTATCTCAAGCACTCTGTTTAAGATCTGGGTATTCTTTTTATGTGGTGGTGCATTGATCAAACTATAGATCTAGTAATTCTATGCTTACATGTGAACCCTCTCCTAAGTTTATGAATTCATAAGTCTGCGTTGGTCATCCTTCGTTTTATTCACTTCCACTCCCTATTCCACTAGGACCACCTCAGGGGCACAGGAAGCTCTAGAACACCTAACCTTCAAGCTTGTAGAAATTTCTGGAGGTCTTGTAAAAAATGTAGTCTGACTCAATAGGACTGGGGTGGGGCCTAAGATTTGGCATCTCCATCAAGTTCTCTGGTGCTGCTGTGGCAGGAAGACAAGGAGGGGGAAGGGAGATAATGAGAGGTAATGAGTGCAACAGCGAAACAACAACAACAAAAAACCGGATTTGAGGAATGTCAAGTAACACATGGGGCAAAACCAGAGGATTACCTTCATCCCAGAGGTTAAAATAGCCAATGAAATAATATAAGATCATGTATGGGACAAGCTGTACCCCCCATCTCTGCAACCTGCTCTAAATGGTATATAAGGAAAGCCCCCTTTGTTCTCGGGGCTCAGCCGTTGGACATGAGTCTGCTGAGTTGCTGCTAGCTTGCTTAATAAACTTACTTCCTAAAAGCTTTGGTGCCTTCCCAATCTGTGACCTTACCCAACGACAGCAGATGCAGGCCCTCGGTTGATTCTCTTGAAAATCAATGACTGGGTAACAGAGAGACTCCCTGTTAGGCTGACAACTCCCATGCACCCTTGTAAACCATGGGATGCTGTTTGGATAAAGGAATGGAATGTTCAACCACTAAAGCCCCACTGGAGGGCCTTTTTGTTGTTGTTTTGTCCACCCCACCACAGTTAAGGTAGCAGAGATCATTCCCTGGATCCACCATAGCCGAGTAGCTCATTGTTCTCATGCTGGCGCTCCAGCTCACTGCAAGAGGGCAGGACCTTGCTCCCAGGAGACAACAGGAGACCATGCATGACTGTTCTAGTCACTCTGGAAGCTGACTAGTCTACACACGGCAGAAGCTTGAGCCCATCTTACCTTTGAGGTTGAGTCCCCTCTGTGTTTTCTGCTTGCTAATCTCAGTCAGCTCTCTACCTGGGGATCCCCAGACCTTGGACTGTGACTGATGTATGAGCAACATTGGAGCAAGAAGTGTTGTTACCAAAACTCTGGTTTTCCATATTATTCTTGTGCAGGCACAGTTGTTGGGTCATGCACCCACAACCATACCACCTACTCAGTGTGCTTTCCTGATGGTCAGTATATCTGTTTTAATCCCATCTATCGCCCTCAGGAGCAATGGCTAGAGGTCTGAAGCTTCACCAGCACTGGGGAGTTTATTGGCTGGACCCAGGTTATAACCCCAAAGGTCAATATCTATATACTTTGATGTGTGCACTGTAATAGCTAAAAACTGTCTGTTGACCTCAGGGTATTGGAAACAATTGCGGAGGCCTAGCTTGGGAGAAATCTTATATGTCAAATGATAAGTACAAGTGCCAGGAAGACAGCTGCTCATGTAATGATGCTGTGAAAATATAAACCCCTACACCAAGATGATGCTCTTTGACCCAGATGTGGGTCCGAGCATCAAAGGGTGGATTGTGGCAGGAAGGCAGGGAGGCAGAAGGGAGATAATGAGAGCCAGTGAGGGAGATAATGAGAGAAAACGCAACAGTGAAACAAACAAACAAACAAAAAACCAGATTTTAGGAATGTCAAGTAGCATTTGGGGCAAGACCAGAGAAGGATCACCTCGCCCCAGAGGTTAAAACAGCCAATGAAATGATATGTGATCATATATGGGACAAGCTGTAACCCCATTTTTGTGACCTGCTCTAAATGGTGTATATGGAAGGCCCCCTTTGTTCTCGGGGCTTAGAGCTTTGGTGTCCCATCTTTCTGTCTGCGTCGTCCTGCCACACTGCTACTGCTGCTGCTGGTTCATGACACTGCACAGCAGCCTTGCTTTTCAAGGAAGCACTGTCTAGCCTCCAGCCTCTTTAGGGTTTTGGAGTCTTTGAGCTGGATGCTGGTAGAGGCCTTTGACTACCTGCCCTGGCAAGCAGCAGGGCCTTTGCTCTCAGCAGTTCCTGACGTGATGCCTGACTGGCTGTTAGAGAGTTTCTACCAACAGCCTTTTCTTCCCGAGTTAATTTCCATTGTGAATGTTCTAAACCATCTGTTTCTCTGGGAACAGTCATGTGGAATCCCATCCCTGCACATCTGACCTGCAGGAGATGACAATGCTAGCTGCCACCTTCACAGGTCTCTGGCATTCCATGGCTCAGGGGTGATTTGTGCTCGAGGGTGGTTGTTTCTCTTTATTTTATAATTCATGTCTTGGCTTGCAGACTCACTGAACTTTATGTTCCTCAGATGCCTCTTGTAATTTTTTTTTGGGGGGGTATTTTTTAGATTTTCCTGCCTCATCCTCCTGAGTGCTGGACCACCATGCCCAGCTGCTTTTGGTATCTTTAATCATCCCTGTGGAGGACACCCCAGAGTCTCCCTTCTACCTCACCCCATTGTCCAGCCTTGGCAGGGAACCCAGTCCTGTGATTGCTTCACATGAGAGATCGCTGTGCTTAAACATGTGACCAATGCCTTTTAAAGATCTGCTTTTTATTCTTTGGCTTCCATGAGCTAAGAGTAAAGGAGATTAGTTCTTCTCTCCCATTCTCATTTCCAGCAGTTCTGGGATCTTCCTTCAATAATACTTGACCCTAACTTCTGGAAGAACAATCGGCTTCCCTGTAATGTGAGTGGCTGTCCTAAAAAATGCTGCAGAGTTTTGGTTTATTTATTTGTTTTACAGTGCAGATATTTTGTGGATGAGAACTCGCATTTCCTCCTTTCACAGTTTGTTTACCTGTATATTCTTGCAGAGACAAACTATTCTCAGTAGTCGAGGATTTGAATACACTCCTTTTTTTAATAAAAGATTACTGATTTAAATAAAACCCAGTCCGACAAATACCATTATTGATGTCAACATGTCAAAGGTGTGTCTCTAAGGACGCTCATATTGCAAAATGATTTCTTTTTTTTTAGTAAAGTAGCATAGTTCCAATTTGTTCTCTACTATTTGGGTTAAAGAACTAAATCATTCACATGCTGTATTTTCTGTGGCACCACCCTTAAACTTCAATGGATTAATAGTTCCCAAATGCCAACTCTAAACTATCAACTGGGGCACCAAACACACACACACACACACACACACACACACACACACACACACACACACACACAAATCCATCTTCCTACTTCTCCTTTTTCCTCCAGTAAGTAGGTTCTGATTTAGTTTTAAAAAGCCCTCCAGGTGGGCTCGAGTATCATAGTGGTAGTATGCTTGCCTAGGGTTTGGTCCCCAGTAAGAAAGGAAAAGGAAGGGGAGGGGAGGGGAGAGAGGAAGGGAAAGGAGGGGAGGAGAGGAGAGCAGAGGAAAGGAAAGAAAAGGAAAATAACTCCAGATAAACCATTAGTCAGGTATTGACTTTATTAATTACAGAAACTTAAGAAATTGACCACTTATGAAAATAAATGAAAAATCCCCACAGCATTTTCCTCCTTATTTTCTGTCTCATAGCTTTGTATTTTTCAAATTTTTTTGACTTATAATGATAACTTTTTAAAAGAGTGAAACTTTATAATTAAAAAATTGAATCCAGTCAATTTGTTAGAGGTGCTGGGCCTGTGTATTATTTTATACTTTATAAATATCAATTAATCAAGAATTTTGCTTTTTAGGACCCTCTGTTGCCACAGGGACAAGAAAGAACAGCTTTATGGATGAGACTGTAAAGATTACTGGTGAGATGTAAGACCTCTGTCCTCATCCTGTAACATTCTCCTGAGAGATGATCTCTGTTGTACTTAGAAACACTATGTAAAGTAACAGAAAGGAATTTCCTTATTCAATTGTATTATGAAATTGGAATTTAGCGTATCATAGAATGACAGAATCACACAAGGCTCCTTGGTCTAACCAGCAGTCCCACATTGCTGGTAGACTGCTTCTCCCTAGTGGTGAAAGCTGGTTGTACTCCTGCAGTTTTCAGAAGTGTTTAACCTCAGAATCATGAATTATTTTGCTCCATGGATTGCTTTGACTACGTTCATCACAGCATAAACATCACATAATGATAACAATCAAAGAAACAATATCTAAAGCAGTTGAAGCTTATTACTTTTCTGATTTCTTTCTGAGTCACTATTTCAAATGAAACAACTTATCTCAGATTTACAATACTCCTACTGTTAAGAAATCTTAAATTTATACATTTGTGTTGGTCATAAATCAGCCCTTTTCACACTAGACAACATTAAAAGCCAGTATGATTAAGTTTCCAAAAAATAGCAAACTGCCACCAAGTAGCTACATCCCTTGGTAACAGAAGAAAACAAGAAGAAAGGATTTGGATACATTTTCCTACCATATTTGATAAACAGATTATACTTAGAAAAACGTTTGTCATTTTGAGAAAAGTTGCTCTTAAAAGCCTCATTTAAACTCAGTAAAGTTTTAAAATCATTTTGACTTTCCAGAAAAGTTTATATATAATTTAAAAATATGCTTTTATATAGTCTTCAGAGTTTCTGTACATACTATATTATTTTCATTTGATTCCTCATCACATCTGCCAAGTAGGCAGAGAAAGTATTATTATCATGTTGTTTTTATAGTTCAGGAAATGAAAAACTAGAGAGAACAGTACCAGAAATGGAACAAGAATGATTGTAAAATGCTTCAGACTCTTAAATAGGGTTTCTGGCTATGCACTTTTACTTGGATGTTTCAAGCACGGATTCTTAGACCCAGCACATATCTGGATCCTGTTACTGGTAGTGACAGTGCCTTCTACCCAGTCATCAAACAAGAAACTGAAAGGCCTCCTGGTGCTTCTTCCTCCAGCCCCCTTGCAGTCGGTGAGTCTTGCTGACTTGATTGTCTCTCCTTTCATCCTGTTATACCTTTGTATCTGATTCCTACGGCTGCCATAGCCAAGAACCATGGACTGGGTGACTTCAACAATAGAAATGTATCTTCTCACAATTCTCATGTTGAAAGTGAGATCAAAGTGTGGACAGAAGTGGTTTCTTCTGAGGACTCTCTCCTAGGCTTATGAACAACCATCTTCTCCCCGTGTCCTCTCCTGATCTTCCCACTTTACCTGTCTTTGTCCAAATTTCCTCTTCTTATAAAGATACCAGCCATATTGGGTTAGGGCCCAGCCTAATGACCTTATTTTAACTTCAGAACCTCTTTAAAGGACCTATGTCCAGAAATGTCACATTCATAGGTACTGGGGATCAGAACTTGAACATGAAAATGGGGGTGGGAAGAAAAATGCAGCCCATAGCACCTGTGTTGTATTCCTGAACTGACTGAGGGTGGACTCCCTTCTGCACTTCACTTCCTTCCTGGGCCTCTGCTCCAATTTGCTGTCCACTGTGCTGGTCGAGGGCTCCTTCTAATATGCAGGTTCCCAGGCTTCTAATTCCTCCGTGGAGCCCAAGTTCCTTCCCAGAACAAGGTAGCCCTCTGGGCCTAGCCTCTGCCTTCTCACCTCTTGTTTCCTTTCATACTTTTTGTCTCGTATTTGTCCCCAAGATTCTGAACTGCTGGGTGACCCAGCTTTTTGCCTCTATGACCTTCCTTACATTATGCCTTCACCCTGAGGGCTTAATTTTTGCCCACTTATCTCCGCCATTCTTCAAAACTAATAGCAAAGGAGTTCTGGCTAACTGCCTATATGTGGACCTGAGGACAGGCTGAGCTCCCCAACCTTCTCAGATCATGATAAGCCTTGTTGGAACAGTCTGTTAGGAAGTGATGATCCAGACTGACCTAAGGACTCTCTGCCCCAAAAACTGTTCACTGCACACCAAGAGGTGCCATCTACACTAGATCAGGGAGCCTGCACAAGCTCCCTGGGAAGGCTAATGTTCCCCATGATTTTATACAGACAATCCAATTTCTTCTCATTTATGGCTGCCTGTTATGCATTTATATGTTTTGACCTACACTCAGTCTTGTGAGGCCAGTACTAACTTGTGAAAACATTCATGGTCCCTCTCCCACCTTTGTCCTTCCCCATTCAAGCTGGTTGCAGGTTTTAACTTAGGGGAGGTTTGTGGCAATGTGGAAACAGAACAGGTATCTGGGTGACTTTGTAGTACTCTGTTTTTCTAAGTTATGACTCAGCCAACTACACCTAGTCAGGTGCAGAGAAGTGGCCCTGTTTTTACGTTTGCCAGTGCCAGCCTCATTGAGATAGCTATGTTAAACATGTCTAACTTTTAAAATAATATTAGCTAAGCATTTGCATCCTAGTAACTTTGCTGGAAATTCACTCTCATCCCAGCATGTGACTACTCTTAATGATTTTGTGTATAAACCCTCCATGGCCTGAGGGAGGCTGTGTCAGGACAGGCTTCATCCAGCGCCCAACCTTGTGATTTAATTAAATGGGATGTTTGTGTTTCTGGCTCCAAACAATGTCATATTCATCTTTGTATCCCCAGAACCCAGAAGCATTCTGGAAATAGGGTAATGCTCCCAAAATATCTGCTGAAAATAAAGTGCAATAATTGAATCCGTGGGAGGATGGCATGGGGCGTATCAAGTAAACACGTGGTGACATTCTCATTAAGAAGCTTTTGCTAAAGAAGGTGGAGGAAAAGGTACCAGTGAAGCAAGATTATTGTGAATGGATAATTGTTGAAGCTGGGTAATAAGTCTGTGGATTATATACTGTAGTCTCTCTGCTTCGATATATATTTGAAATATTCTCCAATAAAAAGTGAAAAGCAAAACCAAGCCCATATTTGTTTACTGTAAATGGTGTGAGAAGGAAGCATAGTGTAATAATGAACTAGGCTGTCAGTCCTGCTGGGAAAGCTTGTTTACTTTGCATTTTGCCACAGTGGCCCTTTGTGGGGAACAATGGCAGTGATGTCTCCCTCTTCTGGGGATAAGCTCAGATGAGGAGGTCAACTGTGACTTGTCAGTCCTTTCTGTGGGTCACACTTTACTGAGATAAAACCTTCATTTAGCTGCAAGAGGGAACAATCAAGAAACCAAGTGATTATTGTTACATATTACCCTTTGACTCAGATTCTGTCAATAGATTCATCTTTAATGATTGCACGAATAAGGGATTGCAGCAGTTGATGACATTGTCCAAAATGGTAAGCCTGGAAATTTCCACCCTAGGGGAATAGATATCATGGGATTTGATACCAATATGCCATAAAAAATTTTTTTTGTGGGCTGGAGTTGTGACTCAAGTGGTAGAACACCTGCCTGTCTAGCAAGCACAAAGCCCTGAGTTCAAACCCCAGTACTTCACACCCTCAAAGACTCCCAATTTGTTTTGTTTTGTTTTTTTGCAGTGCTGGGGATCAAACTGAGGGCTATGAGCATGTAGGCAAGTTTTATACCACCTCCAACTCTAGCCATTAAACTTTTAAAGAAGAAAACTGCTTTGAAATAAAAAATAGGCTTACCATTTTTCTGTGAAGAATGCAGAATTAAAATAAGTATATGGGGGCTACTACTTAGGAAGAAGGGTGCTATGGTGGCATAAAAACAAAAGTTAAAGTGCTGTGATATTATCTACAACATAATGAGCCTTGAAAACATTAGGCTAAATGAAAAAAAAGTCATAAAAGACCACATGTGGTGTAATTGCCTTTCTATGAAATTTCCAGAATAATAGAAATATTAGTGGTCACCGAGAGCTTTGAAGTGAAATGGAAAGTGACTACTAATGAATGTAGGGCTCATGTTAGATGATACACATGTTCTGTACCTGTGGTAATGTTGCACAAAAAAAAATTCCATAAATATACTGGAAACCACTGAGTTGTATATTTCAAATGGCTGAAGTCTATGCTGTGGAAATTATATTCAATAAAGTTGTTAAAATGGTGGAGTATTGTGATCAGAGGATTTTTTTCTTGGCTTATTAAATCACGATATTATCTGTCACATTGTATTTTCAATAAATGATACAAAATTTATTTTCACTCATAGTAGAAATCTGGCCAGGATATATCACCATCACCATTACTGTAGCAATATATCTGAGACAAACAATTTATAAGGAGAAAAGATTTATTTTGACTTGTAGTTTCAGAGATTTCAGTCCATAGTTTGTTAGCTCAGTTGGTTGGGCCTGTGGTGAGGTACAGCATAATGGAAGGAGCACTTGGTGGAGCCAAGCTACTCACCTCACAGTGGCTGGGAAGCAAAGAAAAAAGAAGAGGATCCAGGGTCACAATAGTGCACACCCCCAATGGCCTAACTTCCTCCCACTAGGCCCCACCTGCTAAAGGCTCCATCACCTCCCAATGGTGCCATAAACTGGGAGCCAAACCTTCAACAGACAGGCCTTTGGGAGACACTTCTCAAAACTGTAGCAACCAATGATAATGAACACTTATTTTTAAAAAGCAACAAGTGGGCAAAATGTTTCTACTCTCAAAATTGAAGGGCTGAAGAATCAAGTGCATCCATTTTTTACTAAGTGCTCAATGAGCACCAAACGTGGGGCATGTTTGGTTTTCTAGCAGGTGCTATAGACTACTATTGAGGCCACTTTCTTTCCTGTATTTAGTCAAGATGAGATGCAAAAGCATAGTTCTTATGTTAGTTGGTTCTCTAGTGTGGGTAAGCAGAAGTTCCCAATCCCAAACAAAAGCTAATACAGCCTCCCCAAGTCACAACAGCTGGTCAGTTTTTGCTAGTGGTTTCTGCAGAGTTTTGTCTGGTAGCAAATGTTATGATTACCTTCATTCTTCTGATATCTGTAACCATATGTCTAACCTCTTGAGCTTCTATTTCTCATCTATAAAACAGATACAATAGTACTACCTATATCAAAACACTGCCATGATGATTCCAGAGCTGGAGAGGGGAAAGTACCAGCAAAGCGTAGAGTTTTGCAGAGCCACTGGTAAGAATATGCTCAGATAATGGTGTGGGCATGTTAAAAAGAAGAGGAACTAGCTGGAGGATCTCTTAGAGGCCAAATCTGGGAGAATTTGAGCATAAAAATACATCCTAGTAATTGATAATAAAGTATAGGGAAAATAGCAATTGTGAGTCTGCACTGACACAAATACACAAATAAGTGGGAGAGAAGACTCTTCCTTACAGTAGAATGCCAACTAAAAAAGGTTGAAGGAATAATGGAAGTAGAAGAGGAACCATGTGGCAACCACCACAGTAACAATTGTTTCAGAAAAGAATCATGAATAGGTGCTAGAACCAATGGGTGAGAATCTGATAGGAAATAAGATACTTACATAATGTCAGGATATCTCAACAAGATCCTATCAAGAATAGGAAAAGTAGTAACTATAGCAGACAAACCTGGTAGCACTACTTCCCAAGTGATTGAAGTTTACACACCACCAGCAGGACAAAAAGATACACAGACCTTCCATTGTATGATCTGAGATGGGCACAACTCACTTAGCAGCCATTCCTGCTAAGAATGCACACCTGAATCTCATCGTGAGGAAGCATCAGGCAAACCCAAATTGAGGTACATGTTAACAACAAATGCCCTGTGTCATCTAAAAATGTCAAGTTCATTAATGACAAAAATGCACTAAGGGCTGTCCTAGTTTACAGGAGACTAAAGACATGAGGACTAAATGTAACACGGACCCTGCATAAGGAGAAAACATTAAGAGAAGCAACTATAGGGCTGGTGGAGTGGCTTAAGGGGTAGTGTGCCTTCCTAGCAAGCATGAGACCCTGAGCTCAAACCCCAGTACCATCAACAAACCAAAAATAGCAACTAAAAATGACATTGGTGAAATTGGAGTAAGATTTTTAAATTAGAAAACAGAACTATGCCCATGTTAATTTCTTGATTTTGATCACTGTTCTGTGCTTACCTTGTTTATCTATTTTTTTGGGGAAATATGAACTGAAGTATTTAGGGGCAGAGTAGGAAGATGTCTGAAATTCACTCTTAAGAGGTTCTGCCAAAATTTTTGTGCATACATACTTGTATACAGAAAGAAGGAAGAAAAGAAGAAGAAGAAGAAGAAGAAGAAGAAGAAGAAGAAGAAGAAGAAGAGAAATAATGACTATAAATTTATATGCACCTAATTTATAAAACAAACACTATTGGACATAAAAGGCACTGTTATCAATAGATAGATCATCCAGACAACAATCAACAAAGCAACTTATCACCATAGATATAGAAAAAGCCTTTGAGAAAATTCATCATTCCTTCATGATAAAGCCCTAAATAGACTAGGAAGAGAAGGGACATACCTTAATATAATAAAGGTTATATGATAAAGTTGTAGCCGGCATTGTATAAGTAGGGAAAATGGAAAGCATTTCCTCTAAAATCAGGAATGAGACAAGGTGCTCAGCATTTGCACTGTTACTCAATACAGTGCTTGAATTCTTAGAGCAATAAGGTGAGAGAAATAGCAGGGATCCGAATAGGAAGGGAAGCAGTCAAATTATAACTATTTGCAGATGACAAAATCCCATACTTAAAAGATGCTAAAGACTCCACCAAAAACTCTTCTACCTTATAGACACATTAAACAAACTAGCAAGGATACAAATCAAAATAACAAAAATCAGTAGCTTTTCTGTGTATCAATAATGAACACGCTAAGAAACAAATCAGGGGAAAAAACTCCATTAACAATAGCCATAAAATAGGATACATAGGAATAAATTTAACTAAGGAGGTGAAAGACCTCTACAATGAAAACTATAAAATGCTAAAGAAATAAATCGAAGAAGACACTAAAAGATGGAAAGGCCTCCCATGTTCATGTGTTAGCAAAATTAATATTGTGAAAATGGCTATATTACCAAAAGTGACATACAGACTCCATGCAATCCTCATTAAAATCCCAATGACATGTCTTACAGAAAGAAAGAACAATCCTAAAATTTATAAGGAAGAACAAAAAGCACTGCATGGCCAAAGCATTCCCGAGTAAAAAGAGCAATGCTAGAGGTATCACAATACCTGACTTCAAATTATACTATAGAGCCATGGTAATGAAAACAGCATGGTATTGACACAAAAAACAGACATGTAGACCAATGGGATACAGTAGAAGGACCCAGAAATAAGCCTCTACTGCTACAGCTACCTGATTCTCAACAAAGGTGCCCAAACATATTCAAGACTCAAAACTTTGAAACTACTAGAGGAAACCATAGGGAAAATGCATAAAGATATGGGTTTAGCAAGGACTTTCTGAATAGGACAACATAACTCAGGAAATAAGAGTAAGAAATGACAAAGGAGAGGTACCATGTTAAAAAAGCTTCTACATGTCAAAGGAAACAATTATCAGAGCGATGAAAAAGCCTGCAGAATGGTAGGAAATCATTGGCAGCTATTCATCTGATGGGATTACGGAATAATATAAAGAGTTCAAAAAAATCAAACACAGAAAGGACAAATAATCCCATTAATAATTAGGTAAATGAACTGAACAGACAATTCTTAGAAGAAGAGGTACAAATGGCTAAAAACACATGAAGAAATGTTCAACATCCTTGGTTACAAGAAAATGCAAACCAAAACTACATTGAAATTCCATCTTACACCAGTCAGAATGCTGTCATCAAGAAAATAAGCAACAGCAAATGCGGGTGAGGATGTGGGGAGAAAGAACCCTCATACACTGGGGGGAATGTAAGCTAGTGGCATCTCTATGAAAATTACTATATGCTCCTCAAAAAACTAAAAATAAAACTACCATATGTGCCTGCTATTCCACTCCTGGGCACCTACCATGAAGAAATGCAGGTCAATATCCAATACAGATCCCTACACACTCATGTTTATTGCAGCACGATTCATAATAGCCAAGATATAGAATCAGCACAGGTGCCCCTGAACAGATGAATAAATAAAGAAATCATGGTATAATACACTATAGACTATATTCAGTCGTAAAGAAGAATGAAGATGTCATTTGCAGGAAAATGGATGGTACTGGAGATCATGATGTTAAGCAAAATAACAAGCCAAGGAAGAACCAGAAAGACAAATGCCACATTTTTCTCTCATATGCGGGGTGCAGATGTAAAAGGGAGAAAAAAGGATGTGAATGCAAAAAGGGGACGATTTGGGGGAGCCGGTGGGAGGTGGGAAGGGGGATAAGAGTGTGTGGGGAGAATATGATCAAAGTACGTAATGTGAATGTGTGAAAAAAGTCATAATGAAACCCATTAAAATTCCAAGAAAGAGTCAGGGCCGGTGGCTCATGCCTACAATCCTAACTACTTGGGATTTTAAGATTGCCAGTCTAGCTATTAGTTATAGAAACCCCATCTCCAAAATATCCAGAGCAAAATGGACTGGAGGTGTGGCTCAAGCAGTAGAGTATCTATTTTGCAAGCATGAAGCTCTGGGTTCAAATCCTAGACCCACCAAAAAATGCAAGAAAGATAAAAGGAGGTTGGGTGGAAGGAGACTAAGAAAGAGTAACAGAGGGAGTGAATAGGAGCAAAATCTATTATATGCATGTATAGAAATTTCGCAGTGAAGCCCCTCTCACACTATGCCAATAGAAGAGAAGAAATGCATTCCTACTTTTTCTTTCTCAGCTACAAAACAAGGTTTTTGCCACAGTTTGATAAATTCTAAATAACTTACTAACGTTTGTTGTAGGGATGATAGAACAGAGATGGTGCTATCTCAGTGACAGCCTCAAAGAGGAAAAAAAAGGCACAGGTAGAAACCAAAATGGAAATCTTCATGCTTTGTTAATTTTCAATTTCCTGCATTACATGAAAGGATCTAGTACAGGGAACTCTTAAAAGTAGACTTTTAAAATGGCGTTAGTGGCTGCAACACTAAAAGGAACATTGTTTTTCAAAGCCAATGTAAAACTTTGAGTAGTCTAAGACAGAACTCACCCCTGACTACTCAGCTGAGAAACAGCAGGCACATAAAGAGCCACGTCCCAGGTGGGCTAGTGTAGGTGGCACCCAGGATGAGTATCCACTGACAGGGCTTCCTTAAGCACAGAGTCACCCTCAACAGCAGTCCCAGAAACACTGCTTGCCTTCCATGAACATCTCCTTTTTCAGTAGAATGAGCACTTTTTCCCACCCCACATTCCTACCTCCTCGCCCTTTGAAATACCTAAAGTTGAGAAAATGGTTATGAAAAAAGAAAAAATATATTACATTATATTTGTCCCCAAGAGTTCAAATGCAAAAGAAAATCTGCTACTGTTGTAGTCATTTGCCATTGTTGCTTATTGTTTTTCCCCAAACAAAAACACTAGAATAAGTAATTACATGCTGCTTTTATATTTGTTCTTATTAAACCAAGAACTCAGCCATGAATATCACAGAATTCACATACAATAAAAATATAGTAAAATTGGTGTTTGAAATCTTCCCTCCACGATGTTGAATTGTCAGTGTGTATCTCTAGCATCTCCATGTACACTATTAAATAGTGTACATGAAAACGTCTGGCTGCGTGCATGTGTGTGGTAAGTGCTCTGTTCCTTATAGATCTGGATATTTTATATTGCATTAAAGCATTTTAAAATTTTAGAGTGGGAAGGAAAATTAGAGATCATTTTCTGCAAATTTTTTATCTTGCAAGTGAGAAAACAATGATTCTAGCTCTTTTAACTCAAAATCTGATGATAAGAGGAACTACTTATCAGTACTTTTAATGCACAAAACCTGGTGATCATTCAGGATTGCATTATTCCTGTCACATTGTGACTGTATTTGCTGATGTTAACATTGCAGTAGGAAAGGAAATGAGACCATATGATCAAAGCAAAGCACAAAACCCAATTTATTTGGCAAGAATTTTATCCAAGTCATAGTTACACAGATTTCTTATGAAGCTCTGCTCTTAATTTAACAATCTTCCACATGTACAAATTCAGCTAAAATGAGCACAGGGACTTTTCTGAGTGGCTATGTCTCTCTCCAGTATCAGGACCTGCAATCAGGTGTCACCTTTGAGATTCCCTGGGCCTTGCTGTGAACCCCTCTCTACCCTTCTACTCTTCTGTGATGTCCAAGGATGCACTCAACATAACATATAAATATTTGAAGTATGAAGTGAGCATCCCACTTCTAGCAAATATTTTTTAAATTGTGATGCTAATCCATCGATAATGATTAATGGTCAATACAATTTTTGTTCCTTAGTTTTATACCTCAACATCTTTTGTGTGTGTGTGTGTGGTACTGGGGATTGAATTCAGGGCCTCATGCTTGCTAGGCAAATGCTCTACCTCATGAGACATGCTCCCAGTCCTTTTATTTTGTTTTTGAGATAGGGCTTCATTAACTTTTTGCCTGGGACTGGCCTCTAACTTCTATCCTCCTAGCTCTGCCTCCTGAGGAGTTGGAATTACAGGTGTACACTACCATGCCCATCCTCCAAACATTCTTCTTTTTAGAAATTTTGTTAAAACAAGAAATACTGGTTTTGAATAGCTTTACTGTAGTAGCTAGAAAAATGCCCCCTCTCCCAATATTCTAGATTATCTGAGTAGATCTCATATAATAACAAGGAATCTGCTAGATGGGAGTAGTTGCCTGCCATCATACTTGCATCTGCCTTGGATGGGGTGTCACCTGGGCAGTCATCATGGGGGTCAAGCATGGAGGTGAATGCCTAAAAATCCTAGCTCCTCCAGAGGCAAAGGCAGAAAGATCATGACTTTGAGGCCAGCCTGGGCAAAAAAGTAATGAGCCCTTGCCTCAAAAAGCACGATGAAAGAAACAAAAGGACTGGGGACATAGGCTGTAAGTCACCTCAGTTACTTGGGAAGAGGGACTGAAGTGGCGTCCCCACACTTTGCGAGTCAGGATGCTGTGTGGAGACCAGGTGGGGCTCCTAGGCTGCAGTACAGAGTAGAGGTGACTCTGCAGCAGAATTTGAGGTGAACCACTGGGCAAATAAGCAGGAGGGAGGAACTGGTGGTCATTCGGGGTCTATAGACAATGGGATCCAGCATGTGAAAAAGTCTTCCAGGCAGTGACTGGACTCTGACTGGTTTTGAGAGAACATTTCATAAATTATTCTAGTTTCAGAAGATCCTGGAAGGTTGGCAGGATGAGGAGCAGTCAGGTGGATGGGTGACCAAAGATCCCAGTCTGGGTACCTCCAGGACCAGCAGGAGGTCAGGAGGGTCTTCCAGGAGCCTTTCTTTCCCACAATCCAAGAACCATCTTCAAGAGAAAGGAAGGGCAGGCAGGTTATCTGAGGAACCAGCCATTTACCCTGGAGACGCTGAACCTATTGGGAGCGATGGTAGAAATGATCACACTAGGTTTAATTTAAACTGGATTGGACATTTATTTATTTACTCATAAAATGACCAAATTACTAATAGTATCAAGGAGCTATGTTTTCCCTATGCATTTGAGTAATAATGCAACTGAATTTTGTGACTCAGATATGTAATTTCCCTTCTTTGCACCCCAACCCTAGCGCTGTCATATTCCACTTAGGAATCTCTTCCATAGTATCCTGACAGATGGTCTTTCAAATTGAACCTGATTTTCTCCAGGAAACTTCTAAGGTGTTATAGATGCTTCTAAAATTTTTTCAAAAGCTGTGGACTCTGTCACCAGACACTCGTGGACATGTTCAAAAGACTGTGCTTTGTTTCCTTGGAGCAAGGAGATCTCTGGAGAGTGGGTATTTTGTGTGTACTTGTTCACTGTTGTATGTTGAGCATCTTTCTAGATCAGTTTCAAGACTTGTTGAATGATAAATGTACTAAGATCCTCAGATACTTGTCACATAAATTCTTTTCAGAGTCTTCTCTGTTTATGTTGATTAAAAAACATCCATCAGTAGGGCTTTGTGTTTGCCTTGATACGGTGTTGATATTTGCTCTTACAAGTCAGCATGGCAGTTAGCTCCTATCTTTTGGATCCTTTTCCTATCAAATTCACTGTCCTTCAAGCCATGTGCCATCTGCATCCATCCATAAATAATACTGAAGCTTTGTCTGGATGGAGGTAGAGGGCTGGAGGGGACAGACAGGCCTGGCAGTGAATTGTAAGCATTTAGAACAGAGAGAAACCATGAAAACTTCCTGAAGTCACCAAATTGGATGTCATTTTAGATGGAGCTAATTTGAGGGATTATGTAACATCTGTTTGGCATGAAAGTAGAAGACTGGGAAAAGATTCATCCCAGCTGCTGTCATGGGAAATGGGTTAATAGAATTGCATACCTGTACTAGATAGCATTCTCCAGACATGGGGGCAATTGTGGGGTGTGTGTGTGTGTGTGTGTGTGTGTGTGTGTGTGTAGCTAGCCCTCCATATCTGCATCCGTGGATCAAAAATGTAGTTAAGCCTCTGATGGTTGCATCTGTATTGAACATGCATAGACTTTCCCCCTTTGCCTTTATTCTCTAAATAGAATAACTAAATAATGTTTTAGTTAATACCTAATACTTACCCTGTATTAGGTGTTAGCAGTCATGTCATTTGTTGATGATATTAAAAATACACAAGAGAATGAAAACACGATGATATTTTACAAAGTTGATTTGACCATCCTTGCATTTGTGGTATCTGAGGGGAGTCCTGGAACCAATCCTCCAAAGATATCAAGGGGAGAGAGAGAGAGAGAGAGAGAGAGAGAGAGAGAGAGAGAGAGAGATTTTTAGGAATTGGTTCTCATAATTCTGGAGGCTGACAAGTCCATCTGCGTATTATGACCTAGCCAAGCTGATGCCTAAAATTAACCATCTCAGTTAGGGAAACCCAACACAAAACAGCTGGGTCTCTCTAACAGGTCAATCAGAGTGACACTTCCATCGCTTCTCATGTGCTGGTATGGCCTCCTTGGAATTTTTTGTCTTGTGTCTACTGTCCTTACCAACTCATTTAGGAATGACCTTCTCCAACCTTGCTTCCATCACCAACGGAAAAAATCTACTCATCTTTCAAAGTTCAGATCAAATGTTAGCTCAGTGATACTTTAATACCACATCTCATCTGAAGATTGAATTCCTTCCTCAATCCTTTATGCCTGTGCTATTTCAGCATTTGTCATGTTGCTTTGCAATTACATCAAACAACAGATTAGCACCATGGTTAAAAGTATAGACTAAGGTTACAGGCTTCCCAAATTTAATTCCTCATCTAACCAAGCTACACAACTTTGCTATGCCTTAGCTATTTCATCTGTCAAGTGTGGCTAAAATAGTTCTGGCCACCTGGGTGTGTAGTGAGGATCTCATGAGTTAACACATAGGAAACTTTTAGAACAGGGTCAGGCATATAGTAGCCACGCAAAAGCTGGATGACATTTTCATTCTTAGTGTTGTTGTGCTAACTGATTCCTGTGTCATCTGGAGAGTTAGGTATTTCTCAGGTTTAGGGATGTCATTAAATTCTTCTTTGTATCCTCACCAGTACTGTATGGAATAGAACAAGGTCTAGAGACACTTATTGAAGTATACAGTACCTTAATTTTATAGGCTTCTCTGCTATCAACATCTCCACCCATTCAAATCTCACAACAAGCTTGAAAAGTTTTTACTACCCCCACTTTACAGATGAGGAAACTGAGAAGTAGACAGCCAGTGAAGTGTCCACTATCACACATGACTGACAAGTGGCTGAATTGACAACTCCAACTCCAGGATCATGAGAGAGAAATGCAAACTATGCCAGGGCTGTGGGGAGGTGTTTTTTTCTTCTGGCCCAGTCACCCTCTTATTCCTTTCACATCCTTCTTCTTACTGTCAAGAACAGAGACATTTTGGAGTGGCAAGGCTGCAAAAAAAAAAAAAAATGAGATCCATTCACACTACAGACTTTTTTAGGATAGGGTGTGGATGGGAGGGGGCTATCAGTACAAGATATCCTCAGCAGTGACTGTGACCTCTTCCATTTTGGTCTTAATCTCAGGGAGGTGAATTTGACTGATTGCCACCACAACCAAGTTTGCTGCATGGGCTGAAGCGCTGGCCACACAGATCCAAAATGACTCTTCGTACTGCTCTTCCACCACCACAAACTGAAAGAGCTTCTCCTGGAAGTTGGCGATTCGTTCCGTCAGGTCATGAAATTTCACTGAGGCCATGAAGCCGGTAATGGCTAATGCCATGACTCCACCTGAAACCCAATAGATGGCCGTCATCCAAAACAGCTTTTTGCAGTTGTAAGGGCTCTATTCGAGGTGACATTTCTGTGCCATGTGAGGCAAACTTGCTTTGGGTTTAAAGAATTAGTAGGGCAGCACACATTTTAATTTACCCTTAAATAAAAGTAGCAGATGACCTATATAGTTTGAGGGGGGAGAGGCAGGGAAAAAGAATAGCTTTTTACTAGCTTGACTTTGAATTCTGATCCTTTCTATTTCCCCCCATTACCCACCACCATTTTTTCTAGGAAACCACATTTGGAGAAGTCCAATCTCTAAAAATCTTAGGATTTCTAAGTAGACTGTGATGGCTGTGTGGTATGAGGCAAGAAAATCACAGCCCACGGGCTGAAGTTTTACCTTAGGGGTGGGCTGCTGATCTTGTCTCATTAAGTTCTTTGGTCTGCTGAGCAGACCTTGTTTCAAGGGATTTTGTTACTTTCATTACAAATGGTTTGTTTCATGCATAATTAGATGTGAGTTAATTTCCATGTATTAATATACTCTCAAATCAACACACACACACACACACACGCACACATACTTTTGTCTTGGAAAATAGGTCACAATGGTCACAAATATGACCAGGGATCATTGAAAAGACAGGGCTTAGAGTTAATTACACTTGGGTTGGAATTGGAAAATGACCCCTGCTACCCAGTGCTCTGAGCCTCAGGCTCTTCATCCATAAACGTGGGTCTGTCAATAGTTCCTCACGGGCCTTTTGAGATTTACATGAGATAAGGAATGCAAAGTCCCCAGACCCTTACTGGGCACTTTTGAGAATGCTTACTAGTTAGCATCCAGCTTTAAGGCGGGGTACAGTAATGGTGTTTGAGGAGGTGGAAGGAGGGAAGCTCAGACATCCCACAAGGCATGTCTCCATTAACATGCCCAGGAGAGCTCTGAGGACGTAGTTGCTGATGGCACATATTTCTCCCTTCTCTGATAGACTAGCATTTTACGGATGTTCTCTTGCTCACATTACTCTTCTCCTCTGTCATTTGTGGAGGCTCCTTCCAACCCCAGCTGCAGCATTGGCTGTATCTCCTCAGCTCCTCATGGTCCTCTCCTCACCCTGCCTCCAGCTCTCTGTCTTCTACCTTCCCCTTCATTCTGATCTCTCATACTCTAGCAATGTGGTTCTTTATTGTGACAGACTCTAAAACTTTTATAAAGAGGCCACCCATGCCCATCAAGAAGGTCTTACACCCAGCAAGTGAAGGCTGAGGATAAGCATTTTAATTCCTTCATATCTTTCAGCCCAACCACCTGAAGCCCATCCTGGTGATGGGGTGAGCATGAATTTCTCCCCCTAGAGGATTCCTTACCTGCCAAGACATTCCATAGGCAGATGCCCCCTGGGCCATTGATTGCTTGGTAGGGGACCTGGATCATGTTGAGAATGGCAAAACCCATGCTAACCAGAGCCAGGGCTAAGGCCAGGAAGAGGAGCAGAAGAATTGTCACATGGAGGCCTGCATTGAGCTCCTTTACCAGGTGTGGGAAGACTGGGAAGAGAAGACACAGACACTTCAATGTCAGAGCTTGGCTTACTTTCATCAAGCCCATACTTTCTTCCAGTGAAGACTTTAGTAGAGGAGGTGAAGCCAAGACAGCAAGAACTAGGTTTTCAAAAAGCAGGAGACTTCCTGAGATGAGCTCATGGCCCCTAGAGTTGCCACTTGTCAACAATTTCTTTTTCCTAGGAGTGGACATAAAATCAAAATGTATGACACTGGAATTGATCTTGCAGCTCTGGAATCTGCTCTGAATTAATGCCCACAAGCCCTGGGCACTGACTGGCAGGGTAGATATTATGCCCCCATATGTGAAGGACACTTAATTCTTGTGTCACAAAATACTTCATGAAGATACTAACGTCCCACATGAAGGTAGCAGAATAGTTTCATGAAATGGTCATTTGTATTTGCTTTCTTTATATCCTAAGATGTGAAGATGAAATGATGTACTAGAGCACTTCAGATACTGCCTGGGAAAGTCTGTTCTTAACAATGGCAGCAATGGGTACTGTTCTTGTTATTTTTATTCTCTGACTTGGGGAAGCCCACATGGTTTCTTAGGCCTCAGTTTCTTCATCAGAGATGTGGGGATAGTAATGGCAACATGAGTTGCAGGTAATCAGCTTTTGTTGACACAGTCACAGGCCAGCATTTTATATTCCATAATAAAGGGGATCACCCAATCCTCATGATAAAGATACTAGGTAGATTGTATTAACTCCTTTATCTCACAGGTTGGAGACATGAAGTTCTTTGTCTTTGGGCAAGCCACTCTAAACTCTATATAGGATTATAATCTTACGTACTTGATGCTATAAAGAGGTTCAAATTTTCAGCAATGATAAATGGAGAGTTTAAAACAATGAGATCTAAGAACTCCTGAGCAGACCCATTACTCAGCAATACTCCCCAGTTTCTGCTGAACACCTTCAGGTTGAATCTGGGTCCAGCTTGTGAGCCCTGACCTCCTTGCTGAATTTAATACCACTGACCAGCCCTTCATTCCCCACGCCCTACTACTCTTCTTTGGTGCCAGGACTCTACGCTGCTCTGGCTCTACTCTCACTCCTCTGACTCTCTCTCCTTCTGATCCCTTTGCTGACTCACCTGCCTTTCATTTTTTCATTGACGGTTGGCATCTCCCAAGGCTGAGAACTAGGGCTTTCGTTCTTCTCCTTGTAAGGTGTCCTATCTATTCACAAGTTTCCAGGCACCCCACATTTACATCCTCAGCTCTTATTTAACTTTCTTCCCAGTTCTGTGTTTCCATATCATTATCTCCACATGTTCATCTCATTGACCTTGGAAACTTTACCTGGGAATATGAGCTCCTTTCCAGAGAGTTTGTCTTTCTAAGACATCTTTATTCCCTTTATTTCCATTTCGTCTCCTTTCCCATAGAGTTTTCCCCCTCTTTTAAACCTGTAGCCTCTCTTATTCCAAACATGAATGCCTATTTCTGATTGCCTAATTATCTCCTTGTCCCCTTTCTTGATCATGCAATCCTTAGGACACATGACTAGCATAGTGATCTTCACTACTTGAAATAGAAAATAGCCATCTACATGATTGGCAAAGTTCAAAATGTTTGTTGATACACTGTGTTGATGATAGTGTGAGGAAAGGCACTCTCAAATCTTATCAGGATATTAATCTCTACAACCTTGTTAGAGGGCATTTGACAACATCTATCAAAGAAATCTCACTTCTAGGCATTTATTTTCCAGTCACACTCCTACATGTGCTCCAAGTGGTGCATAGTGGATACTCATTGCAATAGCAAAAGATTGGAGAAAAACTAACAGGTGAATCAACAGGAGACTGATTCAATAAATGTAGGCACAACTACACAGCAAAGCTTTTAAGAAGAACTAATCATATACACATGATGATATAAACCCATATCCAGATTTGAGTTAATAAAAAATTTGGGCAATAACCACATAAGGATGATGGAGAAGAGGGAATTTTGGGCATAAGGAGTGAAGTGGAGAGGGAGGTAAGGAGTACCAAATCCTCAGTCTCTATAGTAAGAAATACATAAATTATATTACAAAAACTTCATTGGCAAAAAAAGAATCTCCTCTAACCCCAACGTTTGTCTGCCATTACCCCCAGTTCAGGATCTCCCAGAGAAGTCATATCTTAATTATTTTTCATATATGTCACTATTTAGAAATTCAGGCCTTTCCAAGGGAGTTTGAGTGCATCAATTCTTTCCATTTGTTTTTGAGGCTGCTCCACCTCTGGTTCTATCACATAGCTCCATTCCCAGAAAGCTGTGGCTCATTTGCTTTCCATGTTTGTATCATTTCCAAGAGTTTTAGATGCCTCTGACTTAATGAAATTTAAGTTACCAGCTTGAAATTCATGACCATAAACACAGATGGCCACAATTGATACAGGTGCAGACTCTGTGCCAGGCACTTTCTACATGTTCTTTCCTTACTGCTTATGACCACCCTCTCTCACTCTTAGAGATGAGAAAATAAGGTGTGAAGAAGTTAAATAGCTTAGCCAAGGATGCAGCTTGGAAATGCTGCCTTAACTACTTTAATAAAGGGCTTATAAGAAAAAATTCAGAAAACCTAGATAAGTAAAGGTTTAAAATTTTAATCATAGTGCAACTTGAATTCTAGCAGTCTTATTCTGAATTTCAATAAGCATTCTAATTTTGTATGCATTAGAGTTATTTCATTTAAATACCAGAATTTATTAGTTATTCTATCAGCATCTGAGACTTAAGAGACTTACTTGTTCCTGATCCCAGACAACCCTGACAGTCCATTTTTGCCCTAGCAAAGCAAATAAGCATGACAATGGAAGCCAGTCCTAGGTCCTGGCTACTGTGCAACTTGTGGGGTGAAAAGTAGGGATGGACCAGAGAACTGCAAACAGCAGCAAACCTATTATGTTAGTTGGTTTTACTGAAATTATTTCATGTGTTATTTCTCTGATCTCAGTGTCTTCATCAGGACAATGGGTATAATAAGATCATTCTTCTAGCACAGTCAGACCAAAGGAAATGAACCACGAGGGATGACTTGAGATAAGACTGTGCCATGTGCCTACTCATTTGCCCAACACTGTCCTGCTTCTCCTTTGTTGTGTGGTGTGCTTCTCCAGGGCAGGCACTTATCTCTCTTGTTCATCCCTATTTCCCTAATGGTGTCTGGCTGTAAAATCTTCAACTGTACAGTTGAATGTATGGACACCTTTAATTTAATGTTTGCCTCTTTCTTTCTCTAGCCATCCACATAGCCAGCTTGTTTTTATTTCAGAAGTTCTGGGTATGAGGAAGGACCTTAACCATTTGTGACAACAAGTTCCCTTCCTTGTGGTTGTGGCAGGAGTTGATTCCCTTGGGTTAGTCTCTGGGAGGTGGCTGTAATAGTGACAAAAGAGTCTATTTGTTAGGGACACCCCATAAACCGCCCCCTTACCCCCCGCTCTAAAGTTTACAAAGCACATCCCCATCTCTACACCCTATAAACAGGGATATTTTCCTACAGATCAGCAGTGAGTGGCAGAAGTAGATAAATCCTGGTTCCATGTTCCTGGGGGGAGACTCTGATATGCTAGGTAACTGCCTGGAGTTTACATTGCCCTGGAATTAAGGGCTGCATATCTAAAGGAAACTAGATTGGCACTAGAGAACAGAATAACATGTGCTTTGTGCAACAGTGTAAAGTCAGTGACCACAGGAGGAACCTGGCCCTAGGCTCTCAGGAAAGTTTTCAAAGATAATCCCTTCGCAGGTACCCACGTGAATGGATGTCTACACACACTCCTCTGGGACCATCCCAGGGTGTCAGGACAACAAAACATTCTCAATACTGTCTTATTCCCTGGTAATAATAATAAAGTGTATTTTATGCCTCATACACAGTTCTGATGCCTGAGACCAGATCATGGGGGTGGAACCCAAGGGATGGTGCAGGAGGGAAAGGAGCATTTATTGGATTTGTCCAAAGGGGACTTACTATGGCTTCTGGTTTCAAGCAGTTTAACTTTGTGGGAGCTGGCGCTGGCCAGAATCTTTTTATTGGGGTACCACTAGCACATGACTGCCCTTCTGATCCTGGGGCCCATTCAACTTTCACCAAGTGGCCCAGTGACATCCCTTGCAGCTAAGGGGTCTGGATTAGAATTAGGTACTGCATGGTATTGCCATGCTCTCTTTTAAACATTCCCTTTATTTAAATTTCTTTGTTTATGTCTTTGGTTATGTTTTTAATGGAGTTATTTCCTCAATATTTAGGGCCCAGTTTAATTGGTAGTATACATCAATATGCTCATTTTTTGCCTTAAATAACATAACATGTATTTGCTTCATGTATATAAATGAAGACAATTTGCATTATATTTGCAATTGTTCCAGCTTTCTGTAGTTATTCATCTATTAAGATATGTATCCTGCCATGCTTCTAAATCCTCCATTTCAAAAATACAGAAATTAGTAATGAATAGAATTCCTGGTCTTCTTGCATTAACAAGAGGTTGATTAATTGTGGTTTTATAGGACACCATTCTCACTACTGAGTTAATTTATTTGAATCTAAGGGCTTATAGGAAATTAGCTTTTTTGTTTTAGGTTTTCCTTCTCAAAGACCCTTTCCAAGCCCAGCTGGGATTCCTGCCTCTTACCTTTGTGGATTGCTCTGTTTACAGCCCTAGTAGCTCTGAACCGAGAATTGAATGGGGTCCAGAGCCTCTGTCTGCTCATGTTCCTCAGTGAGCATGCCTGAGGTCTCCCTGCCAGTAGACAACCCAGTTATCCTGCACACCCCAGCAGTTGGATTCCAGCACCCAGGGGGAGAGCCCCTTTGCTGTTTATCAGACTCTGAAGTCTCCATATAAATAGATGCGGAGAAAGTCCCCATATTTCCTGAAGGGTCATTTCTCCAGGTTGTCTTCACCTGACAGTTGATGTGCTTGTACCAGAGTCAGTGCAGGACTGGGATCTGGCTCTGCTGTTTCCTGGCTCAGTGACCTCAGGCAAGTTATGTGACCTCCCTAAGCCCCAGAGTACTCCCCTTCAAAATGGTAGCACTAATAATTTCTTCTCTATAAATTTGTTGCAGGACTTAAAAGAGACAGGAACTGTGCAGCTGATAGTGGAAGGCCTGGCATGTATAAACACTCAGTATCTTACTAGATAGGATTAACAGAGATAAACTACAAAAATAAACAAATCCCTATTTCTAATGCCTCTATAAGACAGGAAGAACAAGAACCCTTGGCTGTCTGTGGACTTTGACATAATACTGTAAGTATTATGTCATTTAGAAGTAAGTGCCTAACACATTATCTTTAGACATAAGCAAACTTGTAAATTAAAAACAAGAAGGTGTAGACATTGGTTTTCAGGCCCCCAATATACTCACTTGTGAATTGGGACTGGCGGCCCCCCAGCCCACATTGCCGCACCTTGCACCCTTGGAAGAGCCCGTAGTAAATGTCCCCAATGAATTTGACCAGCTCTGGATCCGTAGCGTTGACAAGATCCACTCCAGTCTGACACAGGATTTTCCCACTCAGCCAGTGGGGCACGGCCAGGGCGGTGATGATCAGGAGGAAGGAGGAGAAGCTGAATAAGGATGCCAGCCCATAGCACGTCTTTTTGAACCATCCAGGCATGCTAGTGGGTGCAGGTCATCCTCCAGGTCTCTGGGCAGCCACGCAGGTCGTTGACATCTTCTGGACACTTGGCAATACCCCACTCCAAGGCTGGCTCTTCTGAACATGCCATTTCAAGCTTTTGAGTCCATCGCTCTGTGTTTACTACATTCACACATCGAGCTTCTGCAGACAACCTTCGCCTGACTCGTAGAGCAGTGTGTGTTACTGAAGCAAGTAACCTTATCTGTTCCACCAGACTAGGGTTTCAGCAGAGGGTTTAATTTTTCTTTGCTCCAAGTATTTAAATGACCCTGGTGTAGACCTCATAATGACCAGGGAGTTATTAACAAGTGCATCCAGGTAGACCTGACAATAAAGAGATGCTAACCAGTTTCAAAAGATGCACAGGGCAGAAGGAAAACAGAAACAGAATGATAAGCACTTGAATGTTGGCAACAGCGCGCAGTATCAAATGCCCATCTCTTTGATGCATGCCCTGGCATTTCTTTCTCTAAAATGTCACTGCTGTCAGACTCCTCAGAGCCGTTACTAACACGCGATTCTTTATGGATTGATCACTGTTCGAATCTGCAACATGAATCTGTTTGTGTCCATCAGCCTCGACATCATTATTTAACATTCCTCCCCTGCCCTCACCTTTCATTGCATCTGAAATAGGACAGAAAAGTGGCTTTTTAATAAGTTAGCAAATAGTAAGTCACATTGCTGGACTATTTCTCTCTCTCTCTCTCTTTTTTATTTTTTTTGATGGTACTGGGACTTTATTATTTCTAAACAGGTGTTGTGCTTCATGAACCACACTCCCAGCCCTTCTTCTTTTTGGATTTTTGAGACAGGCTGGCTTGGAACTGAGGATCCTCCTGCCTCAGTCTCCAGAGTTCTGGGATTACTGGTGTGTGCCACCGTGCTCAGCCCTATTTATCTCTTCTGAAAGTGGAGATCTATCTTTTCCTCTTAGTCTGTGGACACAGGAAAGTGTCCTACTTCCTATTTTATACTATGGCTTTTTAAATTTTGACTCAATGTATTACTAAGTATCAATTTAACATTTTTGTGAGACTGGCAAAAGCCACTCTGTCAATACTTCTGACACACAAAATTGGGCAAGAGTGGAACAGTAAAATTTCTTTTCTGGCCACAGAAGCCTGAAGAAGGTTCTGAAAGTTGCATTGCTCACCAGTAGGAGTCTTGGGATCCATTCTGGGGTGTGCCAAGTGGACAGAGGGACATTCTATGGAAGTGACAGTGTCCATCCTGATAACAGGGTTTCACCGCAGTAGGCACTGACAATGAAAACAAGGGACAATATTTCTGGAGATTGCATGGGGCTCTGCCAGGTACAAAGAGCTTCACCACATGCTCTGTCGTCCCCAATGGTCAGGTCACCCTTAGTGCTAGCAGGGGCTCTGGTCCAGCTGTTTCTTTCACCCACAAAGTGACTGTCAGCCCTGGGGCTGGAATTTAGGTCTTCAAAATGTGACAGCTCATCCTCATCACAAAGACCTTGAAATAACAAATGTTTTTCTGACAATAAATGACATAATACATTTCAAAGGCTCAGAGGACTGCTTGGCATATTAGTAAATATCCCATAATGTTAGCTAACATTCTTAACATTCCTTCTTTTCAGAAGGCAGATGTGTGCCATACCCTGGAGTTGCATTTTTTCAGAAAAACTCGATGGATAACAGCAGGCCCTTGCCATGCTAATAGGAGGCCTGGTTAAGAGGAACTCTAGCTATTGAAGACCTGGATTCAAATGTCTGCTCTTTGGGGAGAGTGGCCTTGGCTTTCTCACCCATCATAGAATTGCTGTGCAGTAAGATGAGCCAGCATACTCAGACTAGTTAGCACAGGGCCTGGCCTATGGAGGTCGCTAAATAAATGGGTCCCTAGCAATTCTATTTTTTTTTTATTTAATAAATGCTTTATTTGTTGCCTGTCAGGACAGGCTCTCATACTTCTCACCATTTGTCAGTCTTTAAAATTGAAACAAATTCTTCACAGTTGACAAGTGACAAAGAGAAATACGTCATTTTATTCTTTCACAAGTCACATTGGACAAATAAGTTAGATGTCTAGATTATATCTATTATTGTGACTAATCTATTGCTAGGATTTTAAAATCTGGGTGATTTGTAATGGTTTTTCAAATAAAGTAGGTGATTAGGTTTTCTTTAGTTATCTTAATACTCAAGTGAAAATAGGAATGAGTTCTGATGAAAAGTAAAATATCTCATTGCCTGTGTTTCTTTTTTTTTCTTTTATTATTCATATGTGCATACAAGGCTTGGTTCATTTCTCCCCCCTGCCCCCACCCCCAAGCAATTCTATTTTTTATAATGGAGCTTCAATAAAATACAGTGTGGTGCTGGCTGCATCCTGTTCTCTAATGACGTATGTCTGCATGTCTTATCTGTCACATGTAGAATCTGGGTCTGCTGTTGCAAGGCACTGGATGTGGGCAGGAGATGCACAAAGATGCTTCATACAGGACTGTTATCAAGAGGATTACAACAGCACAGAGTGCTGGCTCTCAACCAAAGGTGATTTTTTGCCCCTTATTGGACATTTGGCAATATTTAGAGATAGTTTTGATTGCTACGACTGGGGCCAGGGGCCTGCTGCTGACATCTAGTGGATAGAGGTCAGGGGATTTCCCATATGCACAGGACTGCCCCTTTCACAATTACCTGGTCCAAAATGTCAGTAATTCTGCAGTTGCAAAACACTTTTTTAGACACAGGTTTCGAGCAGAAAAAACTAATCTGCAAGGGAGGAAACGACAAGCTCTGTGACTGAGGACGGATCTCGGATATTCTTGTCAGGTGAGGGCTTGCATGTGACTGCAGAGGTCCACGGACAGGGCTAAGGCTTCACATGGCTAAACTTTTGCCCTTAGCAGACCAAAGCCTGTCGTGCAGTATGGACTAATAATTTTTAGAAATCCTGTAATACAACTTTCCATGGTAATCTTTGTCTTAAGGGCATTAATTTGTGAAGTTCAAACACTTAAAATGTAGTCTACTACAGATTTTGTGTCACTGTTTTGACAATTTTTTAATTTTAAAATATGAACCCATGTCACAATGAAGTCCCTCTGTACAACTAATAAACGATAGTACAAAATAAAAAATGTCCCCCAACAGGTATTTAATTATCTCCCACCCTCACAATCTCTAAGAGGTTCAGTGAACTCTAACAGTTGGAAATGTTGGTAAAATCAATAATATTAATAAAGCTCAATGGTCATTTATTGAGCTCCTACTGCTTGCCACACACAGTGCTCTTACTCTACACACCCTTTTACAATCCTTCTCCAAACCCTAAGGGGACTATATTAATCCTGCTTTACTAGTGAGGAAACTGAGGCACGGAGCAGTCAAGGAAATTGCTCAGGCCATGCAGCTATTGACCCGTGGGTCCGGGCAGAGTCCCGACTCCTATTTAGAGGAAAAGCATGTTTTAAGAGGCTGGTCCAGTGTCTGCAATGGACTTTCAGCCATGAGCTGAGGGGCGGGGCACTCGCGCACTGGCACGTCCAGATTGCCCAGCACCTATTGGCCGACTGACGGAAGGGGGCGTGGCTGGCCGATGTCCCCGCCCCGGGGCGGGGCGCAGTCCAGAACGCGAGGCCTGGGGTCGACCGGGCAGCGGCGGGTGGCGGTGCTCCTGGCGGGGGTCGGGCGATCGGAGCTGCGCGGGAGGAGCAGGATGGCGGCGGCGGCGGGCGAGGCGCGCCGGGTGCTGGTGTACGGCGGCCGGGGCGCGCTCGGCTCCCGCTGCGTGCAGGCCTTCCGGGCCCGCAACTGGGTAAAGCCGCTGCGGGGGGGTCTTCGCCTCGAGGGGCGGGCAGTGTGTAGGGACTGCGGGCGCAGTGGCTTGCGGTGCCGCGGGGGGGGGCAGTCTGGAGGAACCGGGGGTCCCCGGGGCACCCCGGTCTTGCACGTGCACGCACAGCTCTGGCCAGTCCCCGAGTGCGTGCGCACAACGCGCTTTTGCCCCGCCAGGGGGGTGGGGGTGGGGGCGGGGTAGGGGTGGGGGGTGGGGGCGGGGGCGGGTGGGGGGGTGGGGGTGGGGGGGGTGGGGGCGAGGTGCCCCTGGGCCTGCGCAAGGACTCGTCCCACGACCCCGGTTTCCCTATCCTTAAACTGGAGATTGTGGTAGCGCTGACCCGGCGGGGGTTGTGGGGATTAAGTGAGACAGTGGGACACTTGTCACACGTTCAGAGTCCATCCTGAGCGCTGAGGCACCTTCCTGGGACCTTAGGTGGCAGTTGACCCAGCAGCCTGGGTAAGGGATGCTCCTTGGGAACAGAAAGAGGGTCCCAGGATTTTCTTTTCAAGTCTGGTGCAGGAATACACTTCTAAAGGATTCCAAACACACCACCCTCTCCTGCTACCCACCTCTCAGAACCTGGGAAGACTAATGAAGGTGTCTTCCCAGCTTTGCAGAGATGCAGGGTGGGGACAGGACAGCACTGAAGGACTGTCTGCTTGGGGTCAGGCATTGTGCTCCTACATATTAGAACCTCTCCAAGACTTCTGACTTCATTTAACCCTCCTAGAAGCTTCAATACAGTGACCACTTGGTTTACCTTGGACTCTGGTAGAGTCTGGTGAGCTAACTGACCTCTTACTAGTTGTCTTTTTCCTCTTCCTCTTGGCACCCTAGGGGGACCTGAAATGGAGACTTGTTTGTCTCAGTAGTAGTCCCCATGGCTTGGTGGGGAATGAGTGTTGTTACAGGTAATGAGTGTCGCTGATGATGTGATTACAGCTTGGGGTAGAGATGCTGACTTCTGGGGCTTTCGGATTGAAGGATCCCAGAGCTTTCTAAGTAAGAACCCAGTGTCACCCTCCATCTCATTTAATTAATTTTAACCCTATTAATCATTACCAGTTTGCTTTTTGGTGAAGAAGACTGCCAGCTTGAGGATGAGAAAGCCAGTCTGGCACAGCCAGCATTCCGATCCATATCTGATTCCCAAACTCTTAACCCCTCCCTCTCTGCTGTAGGGCAGGGGTCCTCAAAACTGGGTAGAACCTGGTTGTCACCTGTTTATATATAGCCCAAGAGCCAAGAAAGGTTTTACATTTTCAAATGGATAGGAAAAATCAAAATAATTTGTGATGTGGAAATTATATGACATTCATATCTCATCTGAAGATTTACTGGATGGAACTTAGAGCTGTGCTCCTCCACCTCCCCATTGCTTGTAGCTGTGCTCTCCTACTATAATAGCAGACTTGAATATTTGTGACAGAAACCATACAGCCAGCAAAGTCTAAAGTAATCACTGTCTGACCCTTTACAAAAGATTGGCTGTCTTCAGGTTTCTGTAGAAGTGTGGGGTTTGTCCTTGAGAAGTGATGGGGTGGAGAAAGGAGTTTGGGGTTGCAGGGTGGGCTGTAAGGTGTGTAAGAAGAGGTCGGCTGCTACTTCCTTTTTCTTGTGAGTTTTCATTTGCATTTTGAGCATCCCTAAGCCCAAAAAATCTGAAATGTTCTGAAATCCAAACCTTTTTTTTTTGTGTGTGTGTGGGGCTGGTGGGTGGAGTTCTTGAGCATGCAAGGCAGGTGCTGTGTGACTGAATAGCTGCACTCTGGTACCAAATCTAAAGCTTTTTGGAAGCTCATAACATGAAACTTAGTTTTATACATAGAATTATTTAAAAATATGTAGAAATTACCTCAGGTTATAAAAGGTATAAAGTATATTTGAAACATGAATTTTGTGTTTGGACTTGGGCCCTATCCCCAAAATAGTCTATATATATATGCAAATATTCTAAAATTCAGAAATACCTGAAATCTGAAACACTTCTGGTCCGAAACATTTCAGATAATGGATACTCAACCTTTAAGCCTTTTAACTTTCTCTACTCCTTCCATTTCTAGGTGTGGATCTTTAAGAGAGTTGCAACTCATTGTTTCTTGACCAAAACTATTTTCTTCTTTGCTCCAGTGGGTCGCCAGCATTGATGTGGTGGAGAACGAAGAGGCCAGTGCCAGTGTCATTGTTAAAATGACAGACTCATTTACTGAGCAGGCTGACCAGGTACTTTTAGAAATATCCTCCAGACATTGTGGCAGGGATGGGGTTGGGGAGCTGGAGAAGAGGTTCTACTGGCTATGTATTTTTCTTTTATTTTTTTCAATTATTCATTTTTTTGTGGTGTTGGGGATTGAACCCAGGCCTTGTGCATGCTAGGTAAGTGCTTTATCATTGAGCCATGGTCTGATCCTTCAATTATTGTTTTTCTAATACGAAAGCCATTTGTGCTCAAGGAGGAAAACCTGGAAAAAGTGAAAAAAAATTTACAAAGATAAATTATAGAATCCATTTCTGGCCAGCCCATTGTTAACATTTCGTTCCCTTTTCTTGTCTTTCTTAAATGTTACTACTTTTGCAAGTAGAGATAATTTTTAAAATTTTATTTTCAGTTTATTATACATTAAGTAGAGATAGTTTTGCATTTTATATTTTATGGTTAGGCTTTTAAAAATTTACTCTTTAATTTAAAAAAACCTGTTTATAGATACATAATTTTTCATTCTGTGAATTGGCCACAGTTTAGTTTCTGCTTTTTGTATACTTCAGATGTAGGTCTTTTAATTTTTTTCATTTTACTTTTTTACTCAGGGCCTCATATTTGCTAGGCAGGGGCTCTACTGCTTGAAAAGTGTAGGTTTTTTTATTGGTAGGTTTTTATTTTTGTTTTTTACTATTTATCAAGAATGGTGTGATCTTTGTCTCTACATCTGATTATTTGGACATACTCTAAAAAGTGGAGCATGAGTACTAACACAGCACATTATTTTCTTATTTTCAAATTTTATTTATTTTGCAGTTCTTGGGTTTGAACTCCGGGCCTCATGCTTGCCAGGCAGGCGCTCTATTACTTAAGCCACTCCACCAGTCATTTTTTTTTGTGTGTCACAAAATGTGGATAGACTCTCACATTTTGTTTGGGCTGGCTTTTGAATCGTTACCCTTCTGATCTTTGACTCCTGAGTAGCTAGGATGATAGGTGTGAGACATCAGCACCTGACTAGGTTATTTTATTCTTTTTAAAACCAGTTTTTTGTTGTCTTTAATTAATTGCAATTTTGAGTACAGTTGAAAGAGGCTTAAGTACCTCTTAAGCCTTCTCTAGGATGTGAACTGGTGAGCATGGGTAGCATCTGCTCTGGATTGAGCTGGCTTTCTAGTCATTCCCAATGAAGAATTCTTGGTGTGATAGCAGGAAGTCTCCTTGCCAATTGTCTGTAGTTTTTTTACTCTTCACCCTGAGAATAGATGGGTTCAGACTCTTTTTTTTTTTTCATTTTTCTTTTATTATTCATATGTGCATACAAGGCTTGGTTCATTTCTCCCCCCTGCCCCCACCCCCTCCCTTACCACCCACTCCACCCCCTCCCGCTCTGCCCCCCCAATACCCAGCAGAAACTATTTTGCCCTTATCTCTAATTTTGTTGTAGAGAGAGTATAAGCAATAATAGGAAGGAACAAGGGTTTTTGCTGGTTGAGATAAGGATAGCTATACAGGGCACTGACTCACATTGATTTCCTGTGCGTGGGTGTTACCTTCTAGGTAAATTCTTTGTATGTCCCTTATCTGTCTGCATAGTGCTTCTCTCCCTCAAGACAGGTGTGTGAAATGAATAAGGATTCAGACCCTGAAGTTGTTCGAGTCATACAGAGTATACATGTACTTTCATAATACATACACTCACAAATACACATCTAAAATAACATATACACCCTCCTCTTCTATGTACTATAATTCCATCTACACCCAAACATCAATATACTTTTTTAAAACATATCCACTTATAGTTAATTCATCGGCTTCCCAATTATAAACCAAACACTAGCTCCAAGCTTTCAGGTTACTGAGAATCTGGCCTTTCAGTTTCTTGAACCTAGAACAAGTTATTTTAAATTGTAAATTCATATGCATATTGTAAAACAAGAAACCAAACAAAACTACACAAACACATAGATAAACTGTGAAATACTCACTTTTCTTCCCAAGATAGTATTACTCCCCAAAAGGCGCATTGCTACTGATTTGATGATGCGTTGGTGTAAATATCATAGATGCTTTGAAACAATTGTACTTCTGGAGGAGCCCTTCCAGCCAGCTGCTGGGAGGACTCTGCTTAATGTGGCTGTGCCCAATGCTTCAGCAAGTTCCCAAGGAAATCTCTACATCCTTCTTTGTAGAGTGCATAGTGTTTCTACAATCACTCATCAGGCAGGTGATAAGCTATTTTATAGCTGCAGACATTGGGTTTCAGGCACTAAGTGACATGGCCAAGAAGATAGTGGTAGAACTTGGTCTGTAAATAGGTCTGTTTTTCATTTGCGTGTGCTCTCCCTGTGATGTTTTGTCCTGGCTATTTTGAAGATGTGGATACCAACATCTGTGAATGTTCAAGTCTCTTATATAAAATGGTGCATTATTTGCATACAGTCCACACATCCTCCTGTATACTTTTAAGTTGTCTCTAGATTATTTACAATACTCAGTACATTGTCAATGCTATGATAAGAGTTGTTTTACTGTATTGTTCAGGGAATAATGAGAAAGAAAAAAAAAAAAGCATGCATGTTTACTAACTATGCAGTTTTCTTTCCCTGAGTATTTTCTATCTGAGTTTGGTTGAATCTTTGGATGTGGAGCCCTCAGATATGGATGACCAAGTGTTTTTGTTCTTACTCTACATAATATGATCCTAATGTTTGCTATACATAAGTGATACAGATTCACCTTAATAAGTTTAATAGTAAAAGTTGATACAGCCTCATAGTTGCCAGGCACCATTCTAAGTGCTTTCTTTACATTAATGTACCCGGTATTCATAATACTCAAAACAAAGGTTCTAATTTTATTGTACTTTCAGAAATGTAGAGTATGAGGGCAGAGAGATACTGGCTTTTGGCTAGGATCAAATGAGGTAGCATAGCCAAGATTGGAGTCTGGGCAGTGGGATTTGAAGACTGTGCCCTTAATCTTTAAGCCAGACTGCCTCTGAAAAATAGCATCATGTGGACAAAATAATGAAAGGTAAAACTGACTGGAAGGGCAGTGTCACTATGGAGAGCACAGCCCTTCCTGCTGTGGGTTCCTGCGACCTGTCTCACCAGTATCTTCTTAGTTCTTATTAATGGCGGGTTCTGATGTTCATGGTGGTGTTTGAATGTGGCTGTTGTCCCCACCTGAGATTTGACTGTAGAGTGCACCAGCCAGACAAAGGTGGAGAACTGCCTTAGTTGTTATAAGCTTAGCTTTTATAACCTCTACCCCCTTCCACTGCTCCCTGTCTCTGTTATGAATTTCTGGACAAACAGCATGATACTCAGGTTTTGGTTTTTAAAGCGCCACAAGGGTAAATTCAATCCAAATGCATGGGAAATTGACCCCCTGGGCAGGAAATTCAACTAGTAACAAGAGATGCAGGAGAAAGGCATCAAATCTTTAGAAGACTTGGGAAGAGAGCAAAATCTAAGAGGAGGGAATTTAAAACTTACTTTAATTTTATTGTAAGAATAAAGCACAGATGTTGTGAAGAGAAAACTGAGTCAAATGGTTGTGTAATTGCTGCTGGCTCCACACTTCCATATGGGTTCTGTGTAGCTGGCCCAACCTCTGGCGGCTGGGGTGTGGCTCTGGATAGCAGGACATACTTCAGAAAGAAGTGAGGGCCTCCTGGGCAACTCAAGGTCATAGGAGGAAGGACACATCAGGACTAGGTAGAGGCCAAGGGAAATTCAGGAATCATCTTTAAAGAAAAGCATCAGGTGTGTGCAGGGAGAGGGAAGATTGGTTTCCACTGGCAAAGCATTCTCTTGGAAAGAGCTGGGTGAGTCCTCAAAAATTTCTGCGTAAGAAGGAATGGACTGCAGTGTTCCCGCAGAGACACTGGGTCTTAATGTAAGTCTTCAGAAGATGGATCTAAGGGAGCACGTGGGAGGCACCCCCTCAGCCATTTCAGGGAAATAGGAGTTGTGGTTGCTGGGCAGCATGGCTGGTCTTGCCAGACTGTTCTTTGAACAAATTACAATGAGATGTGAAGGTTCAAATATGTTCTCAGTGCTTTAGAAATTTAAATGTAGATGTAGAGAGAGAGCGCATTAAAATGAACTATCATGCACTCAGTATTTACCAGCATTTGCTGTTGACTTTTCCTTGTTCTCGATTTTTGCGTGGCAGTCTCTTGTTAAAGGGGATTTTGTTTTGGGGGCAGAGAAGAATTGAACTTCTTATGACTCTGTGACTGGTGAGGAAACTCAGGAAAAGAATGTAACAGAATGTTAGCTGTAATTTTTTTTTAACCTTTCCCTCATTTCTTCATTTTATTTGAGAGAGGGCTTATGTCTCCACTTTTTAGAATGCTTGTGAGGTGGCTCTAGATTGCTTTATGAAAAGTACATTGAAGCTTAGTTGGGCCTCACTGTCTGAAATGGCTCATCAGAAATTAGTCCTGCATTGATAATTTTCTGTGTCAATTGCCAGGCTTAAAAGGAAGGGAAAAAGAAACCATGGTGTCCATGAGGGCGCCAGCCTGTTTCAGGTTACCCTACAGTTACGTATCTTTTTGTGCCTTTGCTCAGGTGACTGCGGAGGTTGGAAAGCTCTTGGGTGATGAGAAGGTGGATGCAATTCTTTGTGTGGCTGGAGGATGGGCCGGGGGCAACGCCAAATCCAAGTGTGAGTTTTTGTCCAAGTTAATCATTCTTTCTGCTCTGCGTCCAGCTGACTGGATTGCATATAGACTAGGTGCCAGGTCAGCTGTTTTTCTCTTTGTCTCATAGAATCTTTACTAATCCTCTGTCTTAGTCTGTTTTATGCTGATATAACTGAATCCCAAGACTGGATAGTCTGCGAAGTCCAAAGTCAACGTTTTGGTACCTGGTGAGGGCCTCCTTGCAGCAGCATCCCATGGTGGATGGTGGAAGGTCAAGAGAGCATGAGAGGTGGGGGTGGAGGTGGAGGTGGAGAGGGGTGGAACTCATGCTTTTGTCATGACTGTTGCAGCAATGATGTCAACCCGTGCATGAGAAGAGCTCTCAGATACCACATTTTAAAGGCCCCACCTCTCAAGACTGTTGCACTGGGGATTAAGTCCAACACATGAACTTTGGGGAGCATATCATTTTGATCACAGCACTCTGTGACGTAGTGATTAACACTTCATTGCTCACTGAGGAAGTGAAGGGAGGGGGACATTGAGTTTGAAGTTCAAAGTGGAGGCAGAATGAAATCAGTATTGTTTCTGCTCCAGCCTTACAGAGCTTTTCTATTCAGGAATTGGGTGATGTTTGTGAACTGGAAAGCGTATTCTGAAGGCCAAAAGAACTCCAAATTGAGATTTTCCTAGGTTTGATTACATTTTCAACTTTTTATTGTGAACATTTTCAAACATGAAAAGGTGAACAAACAATATAATGAACACCAGTAGGCCCTCCATCTAGATTCAGTAATCGTTAACATTTGCTGTACCTGCACTCTGACTCACATGTGGCCACTGTCATACTGTTTTTGTTAATTATTTGAAGTAAGCTACACTTCACTGTGTTTTATAACATGCATCTCACCAAAGAGTAAGCCTGTTCTACATTATCATGGTGCTGTTGTGCCTAAGGAAATTAACAGTAACTCTATAAAGTTAATAATGTCTAATTGCACTGTGTTACTGTCCTTAGTCCTCCCCACATGGTACTATCTGGTGAGTCCAAGGCAGTTTTCATATAGACCGTCCCAGATTCTGAATTTGTTTCCTTTAAAGTGTCATTTGACAAAATGTCCTCTATCCCTGATACTTCCTGTGAACTGTGAACTAGAAGTTTAAAACATTTTTTTTTTTTTTTGCGGTACTGGGGTTTGAAGGAAGGACCTCACACTTGGTGGGCAGACACTCTTACCATCTGAAGCACTCTGCCAGCCTTGTTTTGTGCTGGGGATTTTCAGGATAGGGTCTCGAGTACTATGTGCTCTGGCCTGGCCTTGAACCTTGGTCCTCCTGATCGCTGCCTCCCTAGTAGTTAGGATTATAGGTGTTAGCCACTGGCGCCTGGCCAGGTTTAACATTTTTGTGGTGAGGATTGTTCCTAAGTGATATCATGTACTTCATACTACATCACGTTGGAAGCCCAGCTTGCCCTGCCTATGAGAATGAAAAATCTGATGCTTGGCTAAGGTGGTAGCTGCCAGACTTCCACTGAAAAGGTATAATTTTCTGTTTTCAGTGAGTAAGTGACCTGGGGGATGTGCCTTGTGCTGTGTGCATGTCCTGTTCCCTAACACTTTCCGCTGAATGCATTTATCCATAATCCCTGTCTGAAGCATTTATCACGTCAAGGGTTGGAAAATGATGGTTTCCTAATTTCATCATCCCTTTTACATTTATCTGCTGAAGCCATTTAAAGAGGAATTGAAATTCTGTGAGCTATATTTAAATATGTGATTGCCATTTTGTGGGGTGATCAAAAAATAACCTTCCATTATTTTTAGTTTTTGGTTGGTACAGGGGTTTGAAGTCAGGTCCGTGAGCAGGCATTTTACTGCTTGAGCCATGCCCCCAGTCCTTTTTGCTTTAGTTTGTTTTTCAGATAGGGTTTCCCGCCTTCATCTGTTCCACTTGGCCTCTAATCAAGATACTCCTGCCTCTCCCCTACAAGTATATGGGATCGTAGACCTACACTACACCCCACTTTCTGTGTATTTTGGAAGCAAAAAGTAAAAATGTGGCTGTGTCAGTTTTTTTCCCCTTAGTCCTTTTTAGCAGGATAGTTTCATACCTGGGTTGGTCTCTACTGACTACTCCTCCCATATCAACAGGACATTCTTTCTAGATACAGGTTTCATGAGTCTAAGTTGCCTGATCAGCTGTGTGACATATGTTATCATTTGTTTCTCCTGCTTCTCTGGTAGGGCTAGAGAGTGAAACTATTTCACAAGCGTGAAATAGTTGTTATTTCAGCTCTTTTAAAGCTGGCGTTAACCGGCCAGTCATAAGGAAGGCAACTCTGTAAAAGCCCTCTTTATGGTTATGTAGTAATAGTCCTTTGGATTTTTATCGTGGGTAAAAACTGACATAAATATATATGTTCTTCTTATAGATGTAATGTTCTTCATCAAGTAAAACAATTTCTGAATTAATGCCATTCTGGCAGAATTGTTAATCTCAAATTTCTTGGCTAAAATTTATGGCTAAAATTAGCAGGTGAGGAAGCTAATCACATGGCCTGGATTTTAGCTGGTGTCTTTGACCCCTGAGCCCCGTATGTTTGTGTTAGATATTGTTATACACAGACTAGTGGGGCCTGGGAGTGTTTCCTTGAGTGTAGAGTTGCATGATTTGGGGTCAGCTTTCTGTTTCTTCTCAGAATGATGAGCCCTCGTTTTTCCCCTGCTCAGCTCTCTTTAAAAACTGTGACCTGATGTGGAAGCAGAGCATGTGGACATCCACCATCTCCAGCCACCTGGCCACCAAGCACCTAAAGGAAGGAGGCCTCTTGACCTTGGCTGGTGCCAAGGCTGCCCTGGATGGGACTCCTGGTAAGACTTTATTTTCCCATCTGTGAAGTGGGAATGTTTATCTTGCTTTCTGGGGCTGCTGGTCACTTCATGGGATGAGGAACAGTAAAGCTGTTTACCGTCTCAGGGACTCTACAGTTGGATGGATTTTACTCTCTTTTTTGCCTGAATCTTTTTAGGGAAGGAGTCCTGATCTTTTCATTTTCATTTCTTGTCCTATTCCTGTGCTAAGGAATACTGCAATTTGACACTCTCATTTGGGTTATTTATCTGTGATCCACCCAGGAATGAATGATGTAGAAGATACACATTAATTAACAAACATTATTATCATTGCTTTGTAATCCCTTATCCCAGGGAAGTAGCTTGGCTGCTGGCAATAGCAAGGGCTTTTGGATGAGGGAGTTTGGAGGTGGATTCTTCACCCTGATTTCTCTGTCCAGATTTCTGCTATAGTTTCCTTAACTGTAAAACAGTGACAATAATGTCTAACTTGAGGAGCACAGAGCTGTAGAGCTGTTGATAGTGTAAATAGTGTCCAGCATATGGAAAATCTTACTGTGCTCACCTCAAATGTTAGGTCGTAACTATACTCACTCCCTTCACTTCACATATGTTCTCTCTTAAACCTGGTGCAGGCATCATTTTTATCACTTTCGATTTAAAGGTTATTTAACCAAAACTTAGAAAGTTAAGTAAATTGTCTGGATTTATATTATAGATAAGTTGCAAACATACTTTGAACCAAATCCCTGATCATTTCTAAATTGCATGCTACTTCCATCTATCACGAAGACCCCAGTTTCCTGTGCATTTTTTATTTCCCTGTATTTGTTTGCTGGGCCTGCTGCAGGCTGGGCTTAAACAACAGAAATTTATTTTCTCACATTTCTAGAGGCTAAAAGCCCAAGATCAAGATGTTGGTAGGGTCGGTCTTCTCTCCTTGCCTTGTAGATGACTGTCTTTTCACTGCTCCCTGATGTGGTCATCCCTCTGTATGTGCCTGTGTCCTAATTTTCCCTTATAGGGACCCCATTCATACTAGATTAGGGTCCCATCCTAATGACCTTACTTAAATTTAACTATCTTTTTGAAGACCCTGTCTCCAAATACAGTCGCTTTCTGAGATACCTGGGATTAGGACTTCAACATATGAATTTTGGAGGGTTGTATTTTAGATCATAACACTCCCCTAGAGACAGGGCTAAAAGAATTTTAGTAGGGGCAGAGGGAGGAAGAAAGTGTTCTACTACCTCAGTTAAATATTTTTTTTTTTTATAAGGCAGTTATTTTTGGATCTAAGTGATGGAGACCTTGGGTACCTTTTCAGTTTTAATGTAACTCACTGAATTGTGAGGCTCTTACTAATTAGCAATTTCTTACCATTTTTCTTACTGCATTTCTCAAAGCATAAAATCATAACAAGTCCATGGCTATTGCAGTAATTAAAGTTGTGTAAATGTTAGATGTCTGTTTGGTTGAGATCTGATTATTTTCTCACATTTCTAGAGGCTAAAAGCCTCTAGACACAGGGCAGAGGTGCTAGAAGGTAGAGAAGTGAGTAATAGTTTGACATTTAGAAACCAAAACCCTAGGACTGAGAGACTAATTTTTCATAAGGACAAAATCTCCTGTTTTCCTTTGTTTGTAAGTACATATAGTCCCCAACTTAATGATGGTTCACTTTATGATTTTTTGTCTGTGTTATGGTGAGAAAGCATGTAGCTATTTTGTTTTTCACTCTCAGTACCACATTCAGTAACTTATGTGAGATACTCAACACGTGGCATAAAATAGGCTTTGTGTTAGATGGTTTTGCCCAGCTATAGGCTACTGTAAGTGTTCTGAGCATGTTTAGGGCAGGCCATGCTGAGCTACAATGTTCAGTAGGTTAGGTGTACTAAATGCATTTTCTTTTTCCTTTCTTTGAGACAAGGTCTTGCTATGAAGCCCACGCTGGCCTGGAACTCGTGATCCTCCTGCCTCAGTCTCCCAAGTGCTGGGATTACAGGATTGCACCACCAAACCCTCTCTAGACCCTCTGTATTTTTAGCTTATCGTGAGTTTATTGGGTCATACCCCCATTGTAAGTTGAGAAGCATCCAAATTCTTCTTTGTGTACATATTTGGATAGTGGTTAAGACTGCAGGCTGTAGAAGCACCTTGGCTGGTTTTCTGTTATGGCTCTGAAACTTACACTCTGTCACATATTTGCCCAGTTACTTATCCACCCTGAGCCTCAGTTTTGTCATCTGTAAAATGTGGATGAATGATAATCTCTCCTTATATGATAATGTGGCTGTGCACATCTTAGTGGATGTAAATGGCTCAGAAAGGAATTACAGAATCAGCAGTAAAGGTGATCTGTTACTATCTGCTCCAGGCTTACTTTTTCCCAACACCTCTGCTTCCAGTATTAAGTTCGTTCTTTTTTTGTTGTTGTTTTTGGTGGGACTGGGATTTAAACTGGGATTAGGGCAGACGCTGTACCCCTTGAGACACACCTCCAGTCCATTTTGCTCTGGTTATTTTGGAGATGGGTGGTTTTGACAACTATTTGCCCAGGCTGGCTGTGAATCACAATCCTCCTAATTGATCTCAGCTTCTCATGTAGCTAGGATTACAGGTGTGGGCCACCACCATCTGGCAGATTTGTTCATTTTAAAATTCTTAGGCTAGATGTTAAACTATTTTGAGTCATGAGATCCTTTAACCTTGGTGCAGATCCCCTCAAATCTGGGATAATCTGTCTATAATTTGAAATGAAGAATCAGGCATAATAAGCCCTCAAACCCAAGAGGACTTTTTCAAAGTTGAAAATTTTTTCATTTGGAAAGACACTGAGTAGATGTCCACTCTCCTATTTCCCAGGTTATATTTGTGGACTGTTCTCTGCAGAGTGAAGTATGCGAAAATGACGGGTACCACCTTTGTTTGCCATTTAAAGATCTGTGCTGGGATTGGAAATCACTTTTTAGGGGCCACATTGATCATTTTATAATTTGGAAGAAAGCATTTACTTAGGTGCACTTTTTTTTTTGTACCTTGCAAGTGATCTCTTACCTGCATTGTGTGCCCTCCAAAAGTGCCATTCTGCAGAATTAAGACATTAGGGCTGCAGGATGCTTGTGTCTTTCCTTCCACAGATTCTCTGCTCTTGTGTTGCTTGAACGGAATGAAAAGAGAGCCCTGGGACTTTGCTGAGTTTGTTGTGTTTTTATGCTTCCTGCCCCCTGATTAAATAGAGAAGTCAAGGACGGTGAAGTGCTTTTCTTGTGCTTCTAAATGATGTTTGAGACCTTGACCCTGTTTTGCAATTTACGGTTGTTGTTGAAGCCAGTTTGTGATTGGTTCTTGGGCACCTCCTCTTGGAACGCCTCCTCAGCCATTGGACTTACACAGTCTGTGCTGGTGGTGTTTTAAGGAGGCTGCTGACCTCTGGAAAGAACAGTGGTTTTCTGAATGTGGAGAGATGTTCAATGGTGATTAACCTTTTTTTGTTTGTTTGTTTTGGTTTGCTTTTTGGTGCTGCAGTGGGTGCTGTAGGGAACACGGAGAGGAGAGGGATCTCATTACTGCCTCATGCCTCTGGGGCAGACAGATCTACCCTAACAAAAGCAGCCCTTACTTCAGTCAGCAACTACTCACTGAAAAGTGTCAGGAGAGAAGGACTTAGAGGGAATACATACCTTTGTCAGAATGTGCTAAAAATGTGTCAAACATGTGCAGCTTACTGTACATCAATTATACCTCAGTAAACTTGTTTTAACAAAGCATAAAGTACTTCAGGTATCTACCTCTAAGGTGCTGGGCTGATTGGGTCAAGCCCTCTGTTTATATGCTTGATCTTTTTCATCACCAGAGGTACCTGAATATTAAATGCAAGTGCCCCTTGATTACAGATGAGACTGATCTACCACCTGGCTAGGAAGGAAGCTAGTAGGTAACAACTTGATCTAATGATAACATTGATCATTAGTTGGATAAGTCATTGTTTTTTTTTTTTTTTGAAGTTTGCTTATTTATTTAAATTTTTTAAGACAGGGTCTTACTGTGTAGCCCAGGCTAGTCTTGAATTCTTTAACTTCCCGTTCCACACTTCAAGTGCTGGGACTATAGGTCCCACCACACTCCTTTAAACCATTGTGTCTGTGTACGTGCGATTTTTTTTTACTGTTTTATTATTCATATGTGCATACAAGGCTTGGGTCATTTCTCCCCCCTGCCCCCACCCCCTCCTTTACCACCCACTCCCCCCCCCCCGCTCCCTCTGCCCCCCACCCTCTCAATACCCAGCAGAAACTATTTTGCCCTTATCTCTAATTTTGTTGAAGAGAGAGTATAAGCAGTAATAGGAATGAACAAGTGTTCCTGGTTGAGATAAGGATAGCTATACAGGGAGCTGACTCACATTAATTTCCTGTTGGATAAGTCATTGTGTTGAGAGCCTGCTATAGGAAGAGAAAGGTAGGAGGTGTGAGCAGGGAGACTGTGCTAAATTCAAGTCTAAGCAATGCACTGTGCGCCCAAAGAGGAAAGAGGATTCCACTTCTTGGATGATGATGATAATGATGATGATTATTATTATTTTTGTGGAGGTAGCTGATAGCTTGGGGTCTAGGAATTTGGCAAATAAAACTTAAGGGAGAAAGTGAGACAGCAATGTATTAGCTTTTAGTCAAATAATTTTCTTGGTCAGTTTTTAGTTGGAAAACTAAGCAATGCATGTAGAAAACATTCATATTGCACTAAAAGAAATGCAGTGAGTAGGAAGGCTCCTTCTCAGGCCCCTTGTCCCCATGGTACTCCTTCCCTAGGCCCGACCAGTCACGGCTTCTTGGCTTCCTTCTGGAGGAGGTCTTCTGTGTGCACCACATCACACCCACATGTACAATCACATATTATTAGAAAATAATAATTTGATGGATCTCTAGAGGCTTTTCTGTGTCTTGCTTTTGCTTTACTTATTATTTCAAAGTTAGCTTGTCTGGAATATTGGGAACCTAAGAGCCACTAGGAAGCACTTGGATGGCTTAATGAAGCAGACTGGTTCCTGACTTGTTCCTGAGTTTAACATGGTCGTCAAGGCCCACCACCTTGATTAGGCCCCATGGTCCACTGCTTTCCTAATAGCAGTGAGTGAAAAATGTAGCAGATACCACTCTTTGGATCACAGCTTCATTGGTAAACAGAATAATTAAAATTCCAGCCAATTGGAATTTGTGTCTCCCTGGAAATGAAGGCACCCATTAGAGTTTGTAAGATTCTTTTGTGTCCTCAGGAAACCCTGTGACTTGGCCACTGGGATTACATTTAGCTTGGAAGACTGGCAGCTGGAACTCAGATCCTGTCCTAGCCTTGAACTTAGATCCTGCCCCTGTAATTCCTCCTTGGAACCAGGGAGCTGCCTTGCATATCCTTATGTTCCTAATACTAAATCTAGGAATCCGCAGGTGGAGGAAGCTCAGAGATGATCTTAGTGTCTAAGAGCAGGTACCCCTGGCAGCTCTTTCCAAACTTGGGCTTTGTAGGCAACAGGATGATGGCAGGTGGTAGTAAAGGAATGATGTCAAGACCAGAACTGTAGCAATGTCACAGGTTGCTGTTCCCCTCTCTGATAAGGAAGGATATGCTCCAGTAGATAGCAGATACCTCTGAATACTGAGAAGTTAATAGATGACCATGCGTGATGTGAGGGATGTGAGCTGGGTGGGAGGGTGTGGGAGAAACATCATTTCCTTTCAGAACACCTCCCAGGCAAGGGGGTAGCAGAGTCCCTCCTACACAAAGCTGCACTCCCTGCCCTGCCCAGTCAGATCGGCAGCTCCATCCACCCCACCGCACCTGTGTGTGCCCCAGAGTACCAGTGGCCTTTTCCTGTTGTCCTCAGTGCAGCTGTATGAATATATTGAGATGAGTTACCACTTCTATTTACAGATGGGAAAACAGGCCCAGAGAATCTGACTTTCATAGTTGTTGGTAGAGCAAGAGTGAGAGCCCACTGTTTGTTTCTAAGTCCAGGACCCTTTCCACTGCTCCTTGTCATCTGAGAGAAAAGAATGGCCAGCAACACATTGGTGGCCTCTGTGAAGCCAGAGGCCACACCCTCTGCCCACCTGTCCCCAACCACTCCTTCTCTTTGCTCCTTGTCAAAAGAAGATTGCATGTTCTTGCTGTTTCCCTGGCTGCCAGGGGTAACCAAGCTATTTTCTCCCTTTTTCAGGGATGATCGGCTATGGCATGGCCAAGGGTGCCGTCCATCAGCTCTGCCAGAGCCTCGCAGGGAAGAACAGTGGCATGCCATCTGAGGCTGCAGCTATCGCCGTGCTCCCGTACGTGGTTGGGGATTTCCTTACAATCACTGCTGAGTGTTGATGTCGTCTGAGAGTCACTTTAACCAGGGACTTTTGTGCATTCTCTTGAGATCTAAAATTTACCAAAGGCCCTTAAGATGCTTATTTTAGTCTGTCCTGCTGCGATAACAAATAGCTTAGGCTGAGTAATTTGTAAACAAGAAAAATGTGCTCACACTTCTGGAGGTTGGGAAGTCCAAGTTCAAGGTTCCAGCAGATTCTGTGTCTGCTGAGAACTTTTTCCTCCTAGATGGTACCTTCTCTGACATCACATGGCAAAGGGCAAAAGGGCTCCCTCTAAATCCCATGTGTGGACCTAATTGCCTCCTAAAGGAATTTCACACTGTAGTTTCACATAGGAATCTAGGAGGAACACACTTAGTCTGTAGCTGTACTTCTTCAAGTTTCCTGGACAGGTTATCCTGTCTGGAATGGTTGATTGGCTAGCTGTTGGGTCTTTCTTTTTTGCCTCTTTCTTATTTTCTCTTCTATGTTTTCCTTCCTTCCTTCTTTACCTCCCTCCTTTCTTCCCTCCCTCCCTCCTTCCTTTAAAAATAGTCTACACATTTTATTTTACTATATATAGTTCTGTTTCACATTGTTAATAAGGTCAGTCAGGGGCTGTGTGTGTGTGTGTGTGTGTGTGTCCAGGCATGGACAGCAGTGTTGGGGAGGGTATATGGGAAAATACTGTAAACTACGGGGAGATTTTCCTCTGTGATCATGAAGAAAGTCCCCTGTCAGCTGTCCCAGGCAGAGGCACCTGCCTTGGAGATGGCACATTCCTTCTTGCTGGAAGAATTCTAACACCAAGTGGCTTGCCGCTTACCTCAGTCCTATAAAGGACTTTCTAGTTCCCTCAGTTGCGAGGCTCTGTAACTGATCTGTCCCATAGCTATTTTGAATGATGCCTGAGGTCTGAACATTTTGGAGAGATTTCTGTGTATCTGAGTTCTGTATTCTCTTGCTGCAAATCTTAAGATTTCATGGAAAGCAGTCATATACTTAAAAGTTAATATTTTAATATTGTCATATTTAGAGGAATATTATTCCACATAAAACTGGTAATTCAAGAGAACACAGACACGTCTGTGTAAATAAGTCTGCTACATTTTAGGTATTACATGAAGACCTAACAAAGCATTGTACCTCAATAAAGATTATATTTAAAATAAAGGCAAAATGTGACTAAGGCAAAATGTGACTCTTCCCATTTTGTTCTTCTCTGCCTCCAGGATGAGTCACAAAGAGCCTGATTGAATTACACTCAGATCTGATTTTTGTTAAATGTGGACAGCTTCCTGGTCTCTGATTGTCCTGTCTGATCTGTCCATGTAAATGGCACACTTGGTGCCAGAGGCTCATGACTGCATGTTTGTATTTTTCTGGCCAGGGACTAGGCATCTGTTACTAGAAAGGTGATGTACAAATGACATGCTCTCTCTGCCTTCTAGGGTTATCCTGGATACCCCGATGAACAGGAAATCAATGCCTGAGGCTGACTTCAGCTCCTGGACACCCTTAGAATTCCTGGTTGAGTGAGTATCACAGGAAGGGCAGTGAATAAGCAGCTTCTAGCCTCCATTTTCTGTCTTTTATGGACACAAACGAGTCTGTGTTCTCTTGAATTATCGGATCCAAAGGTACTCTTGAGGTTACTTGGACTTTTGAGGATCTGTGGCCCATCAATGTATATCTTAGGGCAGCTGGATTTAGAGACGAGCACTAGACTGGAGGTGTTGATAGTGCCATAATTCCTGGCTTCTCCCCTCACTCTTCAACCAAACTGAGCACTCTGTGTCACTGCCTTAGGCCTCAGCTTGCCCATCTGTATAATGAGGTCTGTGATAATGGTTGGGCAGATGAAATGTGGCAGTGTGTGCTAAGCAGTTAGCACAATGTCTGACCCCTAGCAAGTGCTCATTAAACCTCAGCTGCTGTTACTGCTGTTGCCAATGTAACCATGGGCTGCTGCGTGAGAGTAAGACAGGATGGAAGTTTGGGGTCACATGTCTCATCAGGTTGGCACCTCAGACCTGCAGGAGGAGGCCTTTGTTTCCAAATCCTATTCACTGTTTGTGAATCTGGTGGCATTTGAAAGCTCATAGGAGAGTCAGTTTGCTCTTTTGTGTTTCAGTCAATCTCAGATTCTCAAAGTCCTCTAGCAAGCCTGTGTTCACTGAGCACCTGCCCAGGCCAGGTGCTGCCTCAGTCCTGGCACCAAGGGATGACTATGTCACTGTCCCTGCCCTTGGAGCAGGTGGCCCAAGAAGATGGGGGGAGATGACTTTACTCAGCCATGCTAGTGTGTTAGCTGCTTTGACGTCCATAAAAGGTGTTGGCAGAGTTTGGGATGCTGTCTGGCCTAATGTTAAATTAAATCGGGAGGAATTTGGGATTTGTATTTTATGACTGAAACAAGTCCCTCCATAGTACTTGTTATGTTCCAAGCAATATTCTAAGACGTCCTCATTATTATCTTATTTAATACTCAAGGCAGACTTTGTTCTTATGTAAGACTTGGAGACTTGGAGACCTTGTGGGTGCCTAAGATTACATGTTAGAGGACCTGATTGAGGCAGTGTGGCTGTAGCCTGTGGTCTTACCCACCAGTCAGGTCTTTTAACAATTTTTTCTGCTTGTGTTGCCGATTATGCCGAATGCTTGAGTTAAAATAAGTAATCAAATGAACAAACAAAAACTGAAATTGTAGAAGACATCAAGCATTGAATTGTGACTGCATTTGAATTTCTTTTCTTTCTTTCTTTTTTTTTTTTTTTTTTTTAGATGGTATTAGGGTTTGAACCCAAGGCCTTTATTCATGCTAGGCAAGCACTGTAGTCCACCAAATTTTATTTTAAAGGTCAGTACTCCCAACAATACTTAGAGGGACATTGATCTAGGACCTGCTCTCTAGATGGAACAACTGAGTTCCCATGTGTGAAGGTGTGCAGGGCCACAGATCCCAGAGGATAGGTTATCACAGCCAGCCTGTGAACTAGAGATCATGTGTGCCCATTTGTGTTTTGAAAATTCGCAATCCAAGCTGGCATGAAATTTGCTTGGAAATGCCTGTGAGCACATTAGTATGATATTTAAGGGTAGGGGTTAAAGCTCAGTGGTAGAGTGCTCCCCAGCACTGAAAGAAAACGGTTAGAATAACACTCCTTCTCATCCACTCCAAACTTCTGATGGGGTAAAGGAGAAGTAACACAGTTCAAAGCCTGCGAGATAAACACAGAAACCCCTGCACCCTAAACATCCAGATGTGACTGCTCTCTCTCAGAGCCATCTCCTGCTACTAAGCTCTGCTTTGCCTCCAGAGAGGGAGCCATGATACATAGTGTTTCAGCAATGCTTTGAGTTTTGAACCCAAGCACTTCTGCCTTGGCTGGTTCAACCCCTAAAAAGGGGGCTTGAATATAGTCAAATCTAACCTAGGAGGTTATAGACTGGCTCTCCAGATGCCCCAAGAACTCCTGAGTGTTTTCCAAGTAAAGGTTTGAAATTCCAGGAGAGAACCTTCAAAGAGGGTGATGTTCCAATGGAAATGTTTGTTTTTTAAAATTGTCATCTACTTTTTGCTATTCCTTGTGAATTTGTTATGCTGTTCCTGTTTTTGTCTTCCTAGAGAGGGTCTTTCCACCTCCCAGCAGACTTAATTGCCCCTTTCTACATAGGGTTATGTTAGGTACTCCTCATTTTATACTTAACGTATTTTATTGTAATAGTTTTTTTCTTTGTGTTACCAGGGTTTGAACTCAGGGCTTTGTGCTTGCTAGGCAGGTCTTCTAACCACTCGAACCACTTCGCCAGCCCTGTAATAGTTTTTTTGTGTCTACTTTTCCATTACTTTGCACAGCCATGGGTGCTCCTTAAAAATAGGCTAAAAAAAGAATGGGTATCCTTTCTTTCAAATTTCTTTTTTATCTTATTTTTTTGTTTTAAAAACTATTTTTGAATTAGCATATGCTAATAATTTGAGGGAATTTCATTGTGGTTCTTTCAAATTTCTGAGAAGGTATAAAGTGCAATTGACCATCTGTATCTGTGGGTTCTGCAGCTACGAATTCAACTGCAGATAGAAAATATTGGAAAAGGAATAGCTTTTGCACTGGACATATGCACACATTTTCTACTTGTCATTATTCCCTAAACAATACAGTCTTACAGCTATTTATATAGCACTGACACTGTATTGATTACTACAAGCAATGAAGACATGATTTTAATGTGTATGGGAAGATGTGTGTAGGTTATATGCAAATATCATGCTGTTTTCTACAAGGGACTTGAGCCTCCTTCAACTCTGGTATCCTCGGGGGCCTAGAATCTATCCTCTTCAGATACTGAGGAATGCCTGTACAATGCATAAGTCTATCTCTTAGAATTAACCAACTAAAATCTTCTAAAATTACTTAAAAATTATACTACTGTATTACGAAGAATTTCAACCATGAAGAAACATACAAAAATGAAAGTCCTGCCTTTCAGAGATGAGGAGTTAAGGTACTGAACTCTTTGGGGACCTGGGTATATGTCCGTGATACACAGTGGCCTTCTCACTGCTGCTGCTGTATATTACCCCCCTGAAGCTTTTGATGTGAATATATGCACGGGTCCAGACTTACGCTCTGAAAATATAAAACATTTCTTCTTTGTTTAGAACCTTCCATGATTGGATCACAGGGAAAAACCGACCGAGCTCAGGAAGCCTGATCCAGGTGGTGACCACGGAAGGAAAGACGGAGCTCACCCCTGCTTATTTTTAAGCTTCATTTCAGTGCCTGGGAGGAGTCTGCCAGAAAAGTCACTAACCTGTCTCAGTGTGGCCACCATGCTTGGCCCTGTGTTTTCTCTGTACTTGATTGTGGTACAAAATAGTGAGCCCTGTTTTTCTTTCACCTATGTATATTTGCTTTCTTGGGCTACTGTAATATGTTTATGTGAACTAATTTGTGAGAGCAGAGAGTTGCAGATGGCTCCGACGGCCTGTGTTAACTATACGAGGCGGTCTGGACAGCCGTCTACACTGGGTCATGTTAGATTGCTTTTGAGACTCTTACTGTCCCTGACAGTGACTGTCCTCTTGATGAGGTCAGTGATTTGTTGGGGGCATTTTGAGGACCATGTTATTTTTGAATGTTATGTTTAGGTCATAGATGTAGTTATGTGGCCTCCAGTTAAACTGCCTTAAAACTTCTTTTGTAGTGAAAGCAAAATCCCATTGACTCTGTCATGGTGTCCTTTTCTTGTGCAGTTGCTAAGTGTCTGGCCGAGGGCCAAGTGTGCAAGAGCACTACTTGTTAGTCTTTTAAGTGTTTCCTAATAAATATACTTCATTTATTGTGTTGTCTTCTTTAACTAAGTCTGTCTTACATACAGGGTCATAGGTGACCACAGTAGAATCATGGGTTACTTGGTGAGGGGCAGGGTGGGTGTAAATCCTGAAATGAGTGTTTTCCACCCAGTAACCCAGGCCTGAGTGTCTTGGGCACATCTGGCTCTTGTCAGGGTGGGGTGGCCCTGTGTGTGAGAAGCAGCTCTCACGTTACTGGTTCAGGCCCTTCTGGTTGAGAAGTGGTGATGTAATCCAGTCTGGTTTATTTAAAGATGAGGAAACCAAGGCCTGGAGGTATGATTACCATTATCACTGCCAGTGAGCACAAGGACCAAGCCCAGCATCCCATCACAGATGGCTGCTATTTATAAAAGCTTTTATGTTTCTTTTTTTTTAAGGTTAAATGGCAAGATATAAAATATTACTAACCATTTTAAGGTAAGTAATTAATTCACTAGCATTTAGCACATTTACAGTATTATACACCATCACCTCTAGTTCAAAAGTGTTTTCATAGCTCCAAAATAAAATCCAGTTCCTTTAAACAGTTCTGACATCCCCCCTCCCTCTTGTGTATGGTAGCTACCAATCTCCATGCTGCATGAATTTATCCATTCTGGGTATTTCATGTAGATAGAATCATAATATGTGATCTTTTACACAGCCTAATGTTTCCAATGTTCATCCACAGAGTAGCAAGTATGAGTGTTTTCCTTTTTGTGGGTGAGTAATATTCTGTTGTATGTATTAACTGTAATTTTACTTATCCATTGACCCTGTATACCACTTGGACTGTTCCTTTAGGCTGTTGTGAATAGTGCTGCCATGAAATTTTGATTCTTTTGGATACATAACTAGGAGTTTACTTAGTCTGATGATAGTTTCTACACTTAAATTTCTGAGGAGTCTTTATTCTTATTACACTTCAGGGTGATTTTATTCAAGCATTAGAGAAAAGACAATGGGAGCTTCCAGAAAGGTGGGACTGACTGTTCAAAGTCTCCCTGCTAGAGAGCAGCGCAGCTGGATCTGGATCACAAATCCAGTGGTAGCACCTGCACAGGTTCCCAGTCCCTCACATGCCCAGTCCTGTATCTTCTCCTCCTAAAAATACCTAGGATGGATGGTTTCCATTTTTCAAATGAACAAACAGTCCTTAAGTGTACAGTCAGAGTCAGGAGACCTAGTGGGTTTTATTTGGTTTGGAAGCCAGACCTAATAATTGACTACTGGGGTGTGTTTCTATCTGCAAAATTAATGACATGTCAGTTTTGAAGGAAAAATGTTTCAAGGGCCAAGTGTAATTGTCAGCAATGAAGGATGGAAGCAGTGAGGAAGTAAACTGGTGACTGGGAATACATTCAATGTGTGTGTGCAAAGAGAAGATTAAGGACTAAGTTTGCTAACTTTTAGAGGTTAGGAGGAAGAAGAAAAAAATTAACAGGATACCATGTTAGGCCATATTGTGCTACTTATAATAAAATACCAGAGGCCAGGCAACTTGAGAAAGAATAAGTTTATTTATCTCAGTTCTGGAGGTTCAAGAGCCTGCATCTAGTGATGGGGAATTAAGATTCAACAGAAATTCTTGGGGTAGACAAATTATATCTAGACTAGTGGTAATGGAGGAACAAGCACTAAGGCAAGAGAAAAAATAAGGATTTGATATCCTAGGAGTAAAGTGAGGAGAGTCTACCACAAAGAAGGGATGAACAGCAATGTTGAATGCTGCTGAGAAGTGTCACAAAGGCTTAAAAACTGAGCATTGGCCTTGACCATGGGGAGGTCACTATGATCCTGCTGGGCAGTTTCAGAAGAGCAGGGGAGGGAAATATAGTGGCCTTCAGAGAGCATGGGAGGAGAGGAATTGGTGTACAGACATGTTTGACTCTGTGAAGTCTCATGAACTTAATCCTTGAACAGAATCTAGAGAAGTCTGCCAGGCTCTGTCTGCTTTGTTCTGACAGGCTTTATTGTTAAAATCCTTTCTTGGGGAGTTGATCTGATACATGTAATTCGAAGCATGACCGAATGAATTTTCAGGTTCCTTTAACCTGAGCTTGCCTGAAGAGTGCTTGCCCCAGGTGCTCATTTCCTGCTGAATTCCAGGTGGAGCTTCCACTTGCTCTCCAAATGGGCTTTCACCAGCTCGGAGGTCAGTCTGCATGTTCCTGGAAGCCGAGAGTGTGTACAACTTCTGGGAATAGCCAGGGCTACATGTCTTGGGATTGTGAGTACTGGGAAGGGGCCCATGTGGTTTGTTTGGTTGAACAACTTTGACCTTTTTTTGGAACTTTCAGCTTGATTCTAACCTACTCTTCCCTTCCCCTCCCTTCAGCAGCAGGATAGAGTAATAGAGGGACTCTGAGGAAGACTGCCTGCATTTGAATTCAGTTCTGCCAACCTTGACTATCTCTCTTAACCTTTCTCTGTATCATAGGAGAAATGAGGACAAGAATGGCAGGGATCTCCAAAGATTAAATGAATGCAAGCGGACTGGTACAGAAGTGCTCAGTGTATTTGCTATATCAAAATATGATGGAAAGATGAGCAGGCTCACCTGTGTTGTAGCATGTATTCGTACTTAGTCTTTATTGTCAAGTATGATTCCATTGTATAGGTATATCCCCTATTTATCCGTCACCTGGTGAGAGAATTTGAGTTCTTTCTGCCTTTTGGCTATTATGAATTATGCTGCTACGAACATTCAAGTACAAACTTGTTTGGACATACGTTTTCATTTCTCTTTTGAGTATATGCCTAGGAATAGAATTGCTGGATATCAGATGGTAACTCTGTTTAACCAGATTGCCAGGTTGTTTTCCAAAGCAGCTGTACCATTTTGCTTTTTCCCTCCAGGAGTGTAAGATAGTTTCAGACCTGTACATATTATTGTCTGTCTTTTTCATTATAGCCATTCTATTTGCCTCTCCTTCCTTTCTCACCGAGAGATGGAAAGAACACCCAGCACCCAGCACTCCCCCTGGTCCTGGAATGTGGGCTCTCTGCCTCATCCAGCTCCCACTGCCACAGGCTGCAGGCTGGAGTTCACAGAACCTGATGGTGAATTACCAGTTCCTTGACTGGTCTGGCATCTGTGACCTAATGCTTGGCTTGGGAATGTGGGTTCTTGGCACCTATTGTGTTCTCAGCTTTTGCTTATCAGCAGAAAACCTGTCACTGTAAGTCCCCCTCAAGATCCTGTTCCATCTTTCCGTACACCAGCTCTAAAGTCTTCCTCAACATCCAAATCTGGTGCCTGGGGACCGCTGGCCCTTCTGCTTGACCCTTACCTCTGGGTGAGTTGGCCACGGCATGTTGGAGCTCAGTGTTCGTCCTAACAGCCAGTTATCTCCTTTCTATCAGGTCAGAAACCATAGGTTACTCTGAGCCACCCTTACTGCTCCATCCAGCCACTCACTGACCCCTGCCACCTTGCCTCCCAACATTCCTTGCATTACTTACCTCCTGTTCTGCTGTCCCCATCCTGGCATTGCGCTACTCCAACACTTTAGAGGCCTCTTTTCTGCCTGCTCTGGTTTGGATGTTGAATGTTCCCTAAATGACCGCATGTTAAAAGCTTGGTCTGTAGGGTGAGAGGTAGTGGAAGTTTTTAAGAGGTGGGGCCAAGTGAGAGGTCCTTAGGTTGTTGGGAGTGTTCTCTTAGAAGGTATTTCTTCAACCCCTGCATTCTCATGAGATGATTGTTATAAAAGGAGCATAGTTGGCCCTCCAGTTCTCTTTCTCTCTGCTCCTGTTTGAGAGGTGACCATTTTCTCCTACATGTACTTCTGTCATGTTGTGCCATACTCAATAGAAGTCAAACCTCTGAGGCCACCAGAGTCTGAACTTCCAAAAATGTGAGCTAAATAAACCTCTACTTCATAAGTAGCCAGTGTTAGTATTTCATTGTAGTGCCAGAAAACTGACGAATGCACCACCTGATTTGTTAACTCCCCTACACTGGCATGGTCATCCACTCCAGCAACCTCGATCCGATGAAATCCATCCCTGGGTCCAAAGGCCGGGCTGGGCTAAGTTCCCCTCTTTTGCTCCCATGATTTCTGGTACCACCTGTGGATGTCTCGTATCTAGCCTGGTGTCCTCTGCCTGCATATGATTCTTACTTTTCCTGGGCTGCCAGCTTTGAGTAGGGCAAGCTGACTGTACCTTCCTAGTTGTCCTGCCAACCTCACCTTCTGCTCCTGGGCTCACATGACATTGAGGCACAGGATGCCTGCAGAATGGTGCTGGGTGTTATTATGTGCACAAACCTGGTAAGGGAGAGGTGGTTTCCACGTTTCTCCTTTTTTTAATTTGTTTTTTCTTTTATTCATATGTGCATACAATGTTTGGGTCATTTTTCCCCTCTTCCTCCCACCCCTACCCTTACCTTCCTGGCCCCTCTCCCTCTCCCCAACCCCCTCGCTACCACACACAAACTATTCTGCCCTTATCTCTAATTTTGTTGAAGAGAGAATATAAACAATAATAGGAAGGAACAAGGGTTTTTGCTAGTTAAGATAAGGATAGCTATACAGGGAGTTGACTCACATTGCTTTCCTGTACATGTGTGTTAACCTTCTAAGTTAATTATTCTTGATCTAACCTTTTCTCTAGTACCAGAAAAGGTTTTCTCTTATTGGCCTCAGTTGCTTTAAAGTATCTGCTTTAGTTTCTCTGCGTTGAGGGCAACAAATGCTATCTAGTTTTTTAGGTGTCTTACCTATCCTCACCCCTCCCTTGTGTTCTTGCTTTATCATGTGATCAAAGTCCAGTCCCCTTGTTGTGTTTGCCCTTGATCTAATGTCCACATATGAGGGAGAACATATGATTTTTGGTCTTTTGGGCCAGGCTAACCTCACTCAGAATGATGTTCTACAGTCCCATCCATTTACCAGTGAATGATAACATTTCATTCTTCTTCATGGCTGAGCAGTATTCCATTGTGTGTAAATACCACATTTTCTTAATCCATTCGTCAGTAGTGGGGCGTTTTGGCTGTTTCCATAACTTGGCTATTGTGAATAGTGCTGCAATAAACATGGATGTGCAGGTGCCTCTGGAGTAACCTGTGTCACAGTCTTTTGGGTATGTCCCCAAGAGTGGTTTGCTGGATCAAATGGTAGATCTATGTTTAGATTTTTAAGAAGCCTCCAAATTTTTTTCCAGAGTGGTTGTACTAGTTTACATTCCCACCAACAGTGTAAGAGGGTTCCTTTTTCCCCACATCCTCACCAACACCTGTTGGTGGTGGTGTTGCTAATGATGGCTATTCTAACAGGGGTGAGGTGGAATCTTAGTGTGGTTTTAATTTGCATTTCCTTTATTGCTAGAGATGGTGAGCATTTTTTCATCTGTTTTTTGGACATTTGAATGTCTTCTTGTGAGAAATTTCTGTTTAGTTCACTTGCCCATTTCTTTATTGGTTCATTAATTTTGGGAGAATTTAGTTTTTTAAGTTCCGTATATATTCTGGTTATCAGTCTTTTGTCTGATGTGTAGCTGGCAAATATTTTCTCCCACTCTGTGGGTGTTCTCTTCAGTTTAGCGACCATTTCTTTTGATGAACAGAAGCTTTTTAGTTTTATGAGGTCCCATTTATCTATGCTATCTCTTAGTTGCTGTGCTGCTGGGGTTTCATTGAGAAAGTTCTTACCTATACCTACTAACTCCAGAGTATTTCCTACTCTTTCCTGTACCAACTTTAGAGTTTGGGGTCTGATATTAAGGTCCTTAATCCATTTTGAGTTAGTATTGGCATAGGGTGATAAACATGGATCTAGTTTCAGTTTTTTGCAGACTGCTAACCAGTTTTCCAGCAGTTTTTGTTGAAGAGACTGTCTTTTCTCCATTGTATATTTTTAGCGCCTTTGTCAAAGATAAGTTGGTTATAGTTGTGTGGCTTCATATCTGGGTCCTCTCTTCTGTTCCACTGGTCTTCATGTCTGTTTTTGTGCCAGTACCATGCTGTTTTTATTGTTATTGCTTTGTAATATAGTTTGAAGTTGGGTATCGTGATACCTCCAGCATTGTTCTTTTTACTGAGTATTGCCTTGGCTATTCGTGGCCTCTCGTGTTTCCATATAAATTTAACGGTAGCTTTCTCAGTCTCTTTAATGAATGTCATTGGAATTTTGATGGGAATTGCTTTAAACATGTAGATTACTTTTGGGAGTATTGACATTTTTACTATGTTGATTCTACCAATCCATGAGCATGGGAGATCTCTCCACTTTCTATAGTCTTCCTCAGTCTCTTTCTTTAGAAGTTTATAGTTTTCCTTGTAGAGGTCATTCACATCTTTTGTTAGGTTTACACCTAGGTAGTTGATTTTTTTTTGAGGCTATTGTAAATGGTATTGTTTTCATATATTCTTTCTCAGTTTGTTCATTGTTAGTGTATAGAAATGCTAATGATTTTTCTATGTTGATTTTATATCCTACCTTGCTATAGCTATTGATGGTGTCTAGGAGCTTCTGAGTAGAGTTTTTTGGGTCTTTAAGGTATAGGATTATATCATCTGCAAATAGGGATATTTTGACAGTTTCTTTACCTATTTGTATTCCTTTTATTCCCTCTTCTTGCCTAATTGCTCTGTCTAGAAATTCCAGTACTGTGTTGAATAGGAGTGGAGATAGTGGGCATCCTTGTGTGGTTCCTGATTTTAGAGGGAATGGTTTTAGTTTTTCTCCGTTAAGTATAATGCTGGCTGTAGGTTTGTCATATATAGCTTTTATAATGTTGAGGTACTTTCCTTCTATTCCTAGTTTTCTTAGAGCTTTTATCATGAAATGGTATTGGATCTTATCAAAGGCTTTTTCTGCATCTATTGAGATGATCAAGTGGTTTTTGTCTTTGCTTCTGTTAATGTGGTTTATTACATTTATTGATTTTCATATGTTGAACCACCCCTGCATCCCTGGGATGAAGCCTACTTGGTCGTGGTGAATGATCTTTTTGATGTGTTTTTGAATTTGGTTTGCCATTATTTTGTTGAGGATTTTTGCGTCAATGTTCATTAAGGAGATTGGCCTATAGTTCTCCTTTTTGGAGGTGTCTTTTCCTGGTTTTGGGTAAGTGTGATACTGGCTTCATAAAATGTGTTAGGCAGTTTTTCTTCCCTTTCTATTTCATGGAACAGTTTAAGTAGGGTTGGTATCAGTTCTTCTTTAAAGGTCTGGTAGAATTCAGCAGAGAATCCATCAGGTCCTGGACTTTTCTTTTTGGGGAGACTCTTGATTGCTGCTTCAATTTCATTTTGTATTATAGATCTATTCAGGTGTTTAATGTCCTCTTGGTTCAGTTTTGGATGGTCATATGTATCTAGAAATCTGTCCATTTCTTCAAGATATTCAAATTTATTTGAATATAGGTTCTCAAAGTAGTCTCTATTGATTTCCTGGACTTCCATGGTGTTTGTGTTATGTCCCCTTTTGCATTCCTGATTTTACTAATTTGGGTTTTTTGGCTCCTCATTTTAGTCAGGTTTGCCAGGGGTCTTTCGATTTTGTTTATTTTTTCAAAGAATCAGCTTTTTGTTTCATTAATTCTTTCTATGGTTTTTTTGGTTTCTATTTCATTGATTTCAGTTATTAGTTTTATTATTTCTCTCCTTCTATTTGTTTTGGGATTTGCTTGTTCTTGTTTTTCTAGTAGTTTGACATGTATCATTAGGTCATTGATTTGAGATCGTTCAGTCTTTTTAATATATGCACTCATGGCTATAAACTTTCCTCTCAGGACTGCCTTTGCTGTGTCCCAGAGGTTCCGGTAGGTTGTGTTTTCATTTTCCTTGACTTCCAGGAACCTTTTAATTGCCTCTTTTGTTTCATCAGGGTATATTTGATGAAATTGGGTGTGTTGACATTGGGTGCATGTAGGTTGATAATTACTACTTCCTTTTGGTCGATTTCCCCTTTTATTAGTATGGAATGTCCTTCTTTATCTCGTTTGATCAATGTAGGTTTGAAGTCTGCTTTGTCAGAGATAAGTATTGCTACTCCTGCCTGTTTTTGGGGGCCATTGGCTTGGTAAATCTTCTTCCAGCCTTTCATCTTAAGCCTATGCTTATTTCTGTCGGTGAGATGGGTCTCCTGTAAGCAACAAATCATTGGATCTTCCTTTTCAATCCATTTCGTCAAGCGGTGCCTTTTGATGGGTGAATTAAGTCTGTTAACATTAAGCGTTAGTACTGATAGGTATGTGGTGATTCCTGTTATTTAGTTGTCTTAGTTGTTTGAAGGTTTGATTGTGTGTACCTAAGTTGAGGTTACTCTCTACTGTCTTGCTTTTTCTTTTCCTGCAGTTTGGTGCTGCCTGTCTTTTCATGGTTATGTTGGGTTTCACTTTCTGTGTGCAGAACCCCTTGAAGAATCTTTTGTAGTGGTGGCTTTGTGGTCACATATTGTTTTAGTTTCTGGTTATCATGGAAGACTTTTATTGCTCCATCTATTTTGAATGATAGTTTTGCTGGGTAGAGTATCCTAGGGTTGAAGTTACTTTCATTCAGTGCCTGGAAAACCTCACCCCAAGCTCTTCTTGCTTTTAATGTTTCTGTTGAGAAGTCTGCTGTGATTTTGATGGGTTTACCTTTGTATGTTATTTGTTTTTTCTCTCTTACAGCCTTCAATATTCTTTCCCTAGTCTCTGTACTTGTTGTTTTAATGATAATATGTCATGGGGTAGTTCTATTTTGGTCAGGTCTCTTTGGAGTTCTGGAGGTTTCCTGTATCTGTATAGGCATAGTTTTCTCTAGATTAGGGAAATTTTCTGTAATTATATTGTTGAATATGTTACACATTTTTTCTTTCACCTCTTCTTCTTCGATGCCCATGATTGTCAGGTTTGGTCTTTTGATGGAGTCGGTTAGTTCTTGCATTTTCTTTTCACAGGTCTTGAGTTTTTTAACTAATAGTTCTTCGGTTTTTCCTTTAATTACCATTTCATGTTCGAGTTCTGAGATTCTGTCTTCTGTTTGTTCTATTCTGCTGGATTGGCCTTCTGTTTTGTTTTGCAATTCTGTTTCGTTCTTTTTTCTGAGGCTTTTCATATCCTGAGTATCTTCCTCTTTAATATTGTCTGTTTTCAGCCTGAGTTCATTTATCTCTTTATTAATCATGTTCTTTGTTTCACTTTGGTGTTTATACAGTGCTTCTATTGTTTCTTTTATTTGTTCTTGTGCTTTCTCAAATTCTCTATTTTTGTTTTCTTGGAATGTCTTGAGTGTCTCCTGCACATTTTGGTTGACTGCATCCAGTATCATCTCTATAAAATTCTCATTGATTACTTGCAGGATTTCTTCTTTCAGGATGTTGTTGTGGGCTTCATTGGGTTCTTTGGCATAGTTTATCTTCATTTTGTTGGAGTCTGGATCTGGGTTTCTGTTTTAGTTTATCTTCATTTTGTTGGAGTCTGGATCTGGGTTTCTGTTTTCTTCATTTCCCTGTGGTTCCTATACTAATTTATTATTGGAAGGAAAATGGTTTCCCTCTTTTTTCTGTCTTCCCATCATTGCCCTTGCTATTTTTACTGTTCCTGTACTGTGTGCAATTAAGTATTTTCTAGCTTGTAATAATAACAATGGTGATACCTAGAGTGGAAGGGTGAGAGGAGAGGGAACGCAAAGAAGGAAAAGAAGAAGGGAAAAAAAAACAAAACAAGCAAACACACAAACAAACAAATCCAACCAACCAAACCAAAAAAAAAAAAAAAACAGAGCCAAAGAAATAAATAGGGAGAGACAGTGTACAAATCAACAGTAAGCTAAACAGGCATTAGACAGAAAGAGGATAATATATAATATTTAAAAAAACCTAAAAAACTCCCCCAAAACCCCAAGTTCAAATGCAATAAAGTCTCAGTCTTAATAATTTTGGTGTTAGTCCTTCAGCCTCCAGTCCTGAAGACTTCTCAGTGTCTGTGAAGTAGTTCTGTCGTTTTCTCATCAAAGGGGAAAAAACAACAAACAAACAAAGTATCCCAAGTTCAAATGCAATACAGTCAGTTAGTCCTTCTGCATCTGGTGGTGGTGTCTCATCAAAGGAAGAGAAAAAAAAGAAAGGTGGGGTCTGGAGACAGCTTTGTGAGTGTCTGAAGCTGCGGCTCACCTGCCTCCTACTGTCAGCCGTCTGCTGCTGCAGGCTTGTTTATTTAGAGTTCTCCTGGATGCATGTCCTTTTGTTTTCTCCAGTATACAGCCCTACCCGCCTGCTGCAATTGCCGTCTTTTTTTTTTAATTACAGTTTGCGTGGGGAGTGGCCTTCCCCCCCTCCTGTGGAACTTTCCTCATGACAGCTGCTGTTACAAGCTTTCCCTTCTCCAAGGTTGCTGGGCGGGTGCCGCTGCTTCTGCCTTCTCTGGCCGGCTTGTTTATTTACGGTTCGCGTGGAGGGTGGCCCTCCCCACTCTCCAGAGCTGGGGCGCCCCGCCATCTTTTTCAAGCTGCTTGTTTATTATTCAGTTTGTTTTTTTCTCTTTTTTTTCCCCCTGGGTGGGCATCAGTCTGTCCAAGGGGCTAGGCTGATCTGGCCCAGGGTTGTCTGTGGGAGCACTGTGTGCTGCTTAGCTCACCTGCTGGTCTGCTTCTCCCAAGCAGGGTAGGAGCTGGCATCTGGCGGCATGGGAGCCCTCCTGGTTTCTCTGTTTACCGTGGAATGGGGATGCTATGCACGGGCTGGGGGTGTGGAGGTGTCGGAGTTTTGCTTCTTCTTGGTGGTTTTTCCTGCAAGGTGTATCTCCAGCGTCTCTCTAAGATTTTACTTTAGGAAGCATGCTTTCTGCTTCCTCCCTCTAGTCACCATCTTGGAATCTCTCCACGTTTCTAAAGTGGGGGGGGGCACTCTCTTTTCTTTACCAAGGATTGAACCCAGGGCCTTGTGCTTAACTCCCACACCCCCTTTTTGTTATTTTGCTTTTGATATAGGGTCTCACTAACTTCGCCTAGGCTGGCCTTGCACTCAAGATCCTCCTTGCCTCTGGCTCCCTAGTACCTGGGCTTACAGGTGTGAACCACCTCACACAGCTCCAAGGGGCCAATCTTGACTATTGGGAAACAGAAGCTGGTGTGTTAATATTCTGAGCGTCCTGCAGTCAGGACAAAGCACATTCTCATGGCTTCTTAGAGTATCTGGTGGAATGTCCTCAACTGCCCAGAGCTGATCCAATTTGATAAGAGCACCAAGGTTGAGGACTGAGGTTTGAATTCAGGGCTTCATGCTTACAAAATGGCAGTCCACCTCTTGAGCCACACCTGCAGTACATTTTGCTCTGGTTAATTTAGAGATTGGGGCTTGTGAACTATTTGCCCATGCTGGTCTTGAACCAGGAGCCTCTTGATCTCAGCCTCCCAAGTGCCTAGGATTATAGGCGTGAGCTGCCAGCTCCCAGCTATCTGCATTTTAGTTGAGGAGCTAGTTTAAAGAAGATAGATAACTTACCCAGAGTCACACAGCTTGGGGAAAAACTGAATTCCAGTCTGTCTGATTCCAAAGTTGGGCTCATCTACTCAATTATTCAGAAACTGTAGAGGCTTATTATCAGAGCAGACCATGCTGGACAGCACATGAAGAGGAGGTCGATTTGGTAGACAGGGGCTGCATCCTGAGGGATGTTTGCCAATGATTTTTGTCTTGCAGGCCATGGAGCACCTTGGGAAGGCTGAAAATATTTTCCTATCTGAGCACTGAAAAGTTTCCTTGCATTTTAAAATCTCCAGGCAGTTTGAAGCATTTCCACAAGGGGGCAGGCGTTGGCAATAGAAGAGCACATTGGTGCTGGGAGACCAGCCTGAAAAACTTTTTCAATTTTCTTTTCCTGTTGAGGCCATTGCTCAGGCTCTGCACAGATCCAAGATCAATAATAAGTCACCTCCAGCTCTGGAGCCCCGCTGCTGTGCATGCTGCCTTTTCCCTCCCACTCTGCCTTTCTCTCCCTCTCCTCTCCCCACCCCATTCTTCTTTACTTTCTTCACTGCAGTGGAAACAGGTTAAAAACCTTCCTTTTGAAGGTTTTTAACCTTCAAAAGGATGCTTCCTAAACTTCACCAAGAAAGCACTCCCAAATCATCATCCTTGCAAAATCTTAAACGTCCAATGCACATAAAAACACATTCACAACAATCACAGCCTCCACATCACTGTACACCAGTCATTAGGAAAAGGTGTTGTCCCTGTTATGTATCAGGAGTTCAGTTATAGATCCTGTTGCCTGTGCATACTTAGAAAATGGTTACTGATTGCAGTTTAGACTCAGCTAACATTTATTTAGTACCTACTGTGTCTCAGGCTTGGTGCTGAGTATCTAGACTGGTCAGCAGTGGTCTGGAGTCCAACAAATATTTCTTCTACTGAACTCCTATACAGAAGAGAAAACTAAAGACCAAGAGTATCAAAGTGACTATCTAAGGCCACTGCATGAGTCTGTGTGCAACTCTGTTCTCTGACGGCCTCCACGTCTCCTTGGCTCAGAGATTTTAAAAGTGGGATAAATGCTATGCCATTGGGGTAGAGTACAGAGGTGTAGGATGAGTTACAGGTGAATAATTTTTATTAATAGTCTTGTGTTTGTTTTTTTAAAAAATTTATTGGTAGTCCTGGGGTTTGAACTCAGAGCCTTGTGCTTGCTAGGCAGGTACTCTACCCCTTGGACCACACCCCTAGCCCTTCTTGTGTACGTTTTGATGTGTATTAGGAAAACCATAATAACCACTCCAAAACTCTGATTCCATGGTATTATTATTGACTTTAAGTAGACAGTAAGTAAAAAGTAGATAGGTTTAAATATTTCATAAAAATGAATGACATGAAGTGCATTAATTTGCTATTACTGCTATAACAAATTAGCACAATTTTAGTGGCTTGAAAAATTCAAATTTAATATCTTACAGTTAGGGAAGTTAGAAATCCTAAAATCAAGGTGTTGGCTGGCTGCGTTCCTTCTGGAGGCTCTAGGCAAGCCTTTGAAGTCTTGTCTTTTCCAGGTTCTAGAAGCCACCTGCCTTTCTGCTTAAGGCTCCTTCCTCACATTACTGTGCTTATCCTGTCACGCCTCCTTTTTTCTGACTTTGTCCCTCTTGTTTTCTCCTTATAAGGAACCTTATAATTGCATTAGGCCTACCTAGATAATCTACTATAATCTCCTCATTCCAGATCCCAGTTAAATCACATCTGCAAAGTCCCTTTTGCAATGTAAGGTCACATACCCACAGGTCATGGAGGTTAGCACCCAATTATTTCTTGGGGATCAAGGCATTTTTCTAGAAGATTGGTAAACACTGCTTTACATTCCAGCTGCCTCTAAAGCCATTTTTGGACCTGATACCAGCTTTTTAGGATCAGTGTGGCAATATTTGAGAGCATAATCACACGTTAATGAGGGCAGGTTATGTGGCGAGAAAGCCCTTTGGAGAACTGGTAGACCTGGAGTTAAACTTGGGAGTTGGAGCTGGAAAGAGCTAACCTGTTCCACACAAAAGTGTGAGAAGAATTATAGCGAAGGAAATGCACAGCTTTGCTGATTGGTGTGAGGCTGAGGAAGACATAAAGAACAGGAGACTGGGATTGAATCTGGAGTGGTTTTCATTCTTGCAATGCAACTTCTTCCTTATTTCATCTCATGCTTAGAAAAATGTATAATGTGTGCATGTGTGAGTATGTGTGAATATGTGCTTGAAAAAAATTTCTGACTCCCACTGGCTGAAGGTTTTCTCCATGACCCCTTCTTCTCCCCACTTAACATAAGGCAGATTTGCATATCTGCATCTTGAGGGACAGATTGTGATTCCCCGACTGAGAAGTGAGGCAAGGCAACTGTGAGAGCAAGGCACCTGCAAATAGCAGGGGAGATGAGGGTCCTCCTTACACACTATCTCAAGAATTCTGCCCAGGACTTCTGACATCCAGAGAAGCTATACAATGACCTTAAAAGGATCAGCTGGGATTTTTTAGTCACATCTGTATAACTCTAAGGTCAGTTCTGGAATCTGATGTGAACAAGCATGCTCCATAACTACGTTTTGGGTATTGGGTAGTCTCAGATCTCTCCTGGACCTCACGTTCATATCAACTGGATTCTTCAGTATCAACTTGAGTGAGTGTTCCATGAGGAAACATACGTGTGGAGAATTGTGCTTCAGGTCGTAGGTCAAAGACAAACAAAGCCAGGCATTGACACTGAGGTGTTAAGAACAGGTTGTGGGATACCACAGTAGGGAAAAGAACTCAACTTTGATCTGTATAGAGGTGGCAGGGTATTTTAAAGAGAGAATGGGTAAGGAGGGAAGGAAGAAGGAAAGGAACTAGGGGAGTCAGAAGGGTCAGAGAAGTGACAAATTACAAAGTGCAGGACAAGAGGGCTGGTTCATGTGAAACCCATTTGGGTTTGCTAACTGGCATTTACTGCTGCCAGGCAGCTACTTTCGTTGGGGACTGGGGACTGCTCCAGGCAGTAAATTCTTTGGCAGCTTTGGGTTTTCTCCAGTAGGCATGTTAAGCTGGGCTAGGGTCATCCTGGGGATCAGCCTTGAGCTGTTAGATATCGTGTTAGTGTTTTGTTTAAGTCTTTACAGGTCAAGCTTGAGGCCTAGTCAAGAAAGGGTTCAGAGGAGCTTGGCTGAAGTTTGGTTAGGGAGATAATCTTGGTCAGGGGTCTCTTGAGTGGATCAGATGTGGTCCTGCACTATTCCCAAAGGGTGTCTTTGCAACAGGTGTCTTAGACCTCGGGAAAGGGTGTCTTAGAACATCACTGTCTTGGGATGGGAATAGGAGTCCAGGACAAAAAAAGGGTTCCACTAATAAGGAAAACACTGAACATCAATCAAACAATCATTCTCTTATTATGACTCTGTCTGTCTACCATTAATACCTATAGTCTAGGTATTGATCTATACCCATGTATCACCCGTTTCAAATCATTTTGTCATCTGTCATTGATCTCTGTCTCTTTATCTGTCTGTCTGCCTATCTATCTATCTATCTATCTATCTATCTATCTATCTATCTAGCCAGCCAGCCAGCCAGCCATTCCTTGCAGAACTCAGAGCTCTAATATGTGCATTGGAATCCCCAGAAGGGGCATTTCCTTGGGAATTACTATCTAGAGAGGCCATGGTCCCACTGAGCTAGGGCTCTAATGTGTGTGGCATGAGTGAACAAACCAGTGAATGGGTGTTAGAGATGCTGAGCTGCAAAGAGTCTAAGAGGGGAAAGAGGACTTTCCCATCAACATGCAGCCCAGACTATGGCAATGATCAAGTTGAAAAGTATAAACATTTCCTATGCTAACTGCTGTGATTAATTAATTACCTACTGTGTGCCAGGCATGATGCTAGATTCTTTCTTCTTTGGTCTTTTCAGTTAGAATGGGATTGGGAAATATAATCAGCCATTGGGAGAGTTTTGTTGTGATAGCCTGGCAAATATTTCCACAACTTGGCATCATATGAAGGACTGGAGCCCCATGGGCCTCTGAGTCACTCGAGGTACTAGTAATTGATGACAGAGTGCTGTGAATAGTTAGACACCACAAATGTGCAACTCCTTTTAAAATGTGGCATTTACACTGCGTGTCGATCTCTCCCTTTGTCAGGGAACTGCCAGGGTACTGTATGTTGTTAAAAACAAGCAGCCAGGTTAAACTCTAATTAAACATTACCACTGTTATTTGAAAAATAATAGGTTCTGGTTGGTGTCAAAATGACGTTTATCAGTGGATGGCATTAGGACATTTAGACATTTCAGGCTGTCTAACACATGGCTAGCACTGCTCAAGAAACCTTCTTTGACTTATAGTTAAGTTGACACAAAAAACATTAATATGGTGAGGAGGGAAGTGAGGTTGTCATTTAGGCCAGGAGGGGATTACATTGTTTGATTTTCTTTGAGCCTTCTACCCAGGCTTTGTGAGATGGTTGGGTATTTTCCTGGGCTGCAAACTACAGGTGGAACTCATATACCTCGGGATATGTGGGCCACAGTTCCACACTCAAGTGGCCGATATTCTTGTGCACAGTGTCCCTGAACTGACTTGGTGTGCAGGGAAGATAGTGGCTTTTCTCAGGGAACAAGAAGAGAAAATTCTCAAAACCTTAACTTTGAGGTTTAAGGGGACATGAACTCTTATCAGGATAGGATGTAAGCACAAGGCAGAATGTCACGTTATGGAACTGTGGGAATGCAACATGATGGTGGCATTGGGAATCAATCAACTGATTGTTGATTGGGTCTCCCTTGTGTCCAGCACTGTACCTGGTAGCCCAAGGTAGTTACTGCCTTTGATGCTTTTAGATGCTGGAGCCATGCAGGACCTACAACTGCACTGTGAAGTGGATGGCATAATACATCCTTCAGTTTCTTCTGTGTGATCTTAGACAAGTCACCTCACCCTTCTGATTCTTAGCTTCCTCTTAGTGTCTCCATCATAGGCTTATTGAGATGAGATGAGATGCTAGATTAAAAGTTCTAGCATAGTGCCCTGCGTTCACATCCTTGGTCCTGAGCAGGCTGCTAGTTCCTTTCTCCTAAACATCCCTTCCTAAAGAATGCCTTAGAGCCAGCAGAGAGAGGGTTTCATCTAAACACAGGTCATGCTTGTCTTAGAAAAACCGAGGAGGAGACACACTGAAGGATTTTATTTCTTCTTACTGGGCATGACTTTGTGCACATCAGATAGGCATTGCATTGGTCCATGTTTGGGAATTGTCTTCTCAGGACATCGGTATTCTCTCTTATTATCAATGTTAAGTCACAGGAGTGGAAGAGCCAGTGTTCTGGACTCATTACTTATTGGCCAAATGCTTAAGAAAGGTTTCAAGCCTCAGTTTCCATATCTGTCATATATGGTGACTAATTCCTACCTCAAAGTATTGTAAAATGATTAAATAAGATATTATATTGTAATGATTAATTAGATGAGATATTCCATTAAAATATGGTTCATCTATACAATATATAATAACATATCTATCTTAGTCTGCTAAGGCTGCTATAACAAAATACCCGAGACTGTGTAACTTATAAACAATAGCAATTTTTTTCTTAACATTCTGGAGGCTCGGAAATCCATATTCAAGGTGCCACCAGATTCAGTGTCTGGTGAGGGCTGCTCTTTGCTTACAAGATCGCACCTTGTTGCTGTGTTCTGGAGTGGCCAAAGGCAAAAGGGCAAAAGGGGTTTGTTTAGCTACTTTCTCCAGCCTTTTTACAAGGTTACTAATCCATGGAGAGGAAGTCCTTCCTAAAGCCTCTCCCTCTAATGTGGAATTGGGATTCATGTTCAGCATGAATTTGGGAGATGATGCAAATGATCAAGTCACAGCTATGTGTTCCTTACATGTGGGACCATGTCTTATTTAGAAAGCAGAGTTGTCTCTGGTTAAGTGCATGAGCTGAGAGCCAATTTGAAGCTTAAACTTCACCTCTCCTTCTTACTAGAAAAGTATATATAAAAGTGAATATCTTAAACTCACAGTTAGGAGACTAACAGCCTCTCACAGGGTCTTGGGAGAATTCGATGGCTTATGATGGAGTGCTAGTTAAGGAAAACAGACCCTGTGAATAAAATGAGACACAACAAAAAATTTAAAACAAAACCAAATTCATGATGGTTATACCTCCAAAATAGTCAAATAAACACACCATCATTATCTGAATGTTGTATACAGTGACTCCTGACAGTATGTATAAAATCAGATGTAAGAAGTCTCAACATTGGGTTTATCTAGCACGAGGGAGGATTTGTTCTTAAAGAACTAAAAACAATGTGAATATTTATATCTTGCCTTTCAGGGCTGGTGGAGCAGCTCAAGTGGTAGAGCACCTGCCTAGCAAGCAGGAAGCCCTGAGTTCAAACTCCATTACCACCAAAAAAAAATGTATATCTTACCTTTGAGTTGTAATTTTGACAATGCATTTCCAAAATTTCAGGATGTTTCTAAATTTATTTTTGTTTCTGCTTTTCCATAATTGAGCATATAATTCATCACGGTAAGTCTCAGGAGCTCTTGTTTGAAGTTAAGGCATTGTCACTTCAGACACAGAGCTAATCATCTCCATCTTTATCTCAGATCTGTTAGATTGATGATATTTACAGCTCTTACCAGAGCATTGGTGTTTTCTGTTTTCACTCATTATATGAGACAAGGACTCAGTATTCTACAACTTTACCAAACAAAATAATAGCTAATCTTTATGCTGTTTACTTTGTTACGGGCACTTTGTCAAATGCTTGATGGGCATTATCTTTTTTAATGGTGGGATGTTAGCACGTCTGTGGACCAAGGCTATAGAGTGCATTCTGCTCAGTGAGTTATTAGAAAAGGAAGTTGATGCCGTGGAAAAGATCACCAGGGCATAATGAATGGTACACAAAAGAGATGATTAGCATTTTCTCAAATTTCGACTTATTCAAATAGAACTGCAGCTATTTCAATGAAGGAATGATCTCTTGATTATACTTTTAAAGTAATACAAAGTCTAAAATGACTGCAAGCCAATAGTTTCTAAGTTCTAATTGATCTAGAGTGAATATGTGGAATTCCCTTTTATGAGCTGGTCAGATGTGGGTTGTGTTACAATTATTATTAGTTAGGCATGACCTTGGACAAACTACTCAACTCATTGAGCCTCAGTTTATTTGATTGTAAAATGGGAGAAATAATAACAAGCTCCAAGTGTTATAAAAGGATTAAATAATTTATTATTTGGAAAGAGCATTTAGTTTGAAACCTGGAGCATCACTATTAGCCAAAAAATTTTTGAGTATCTATTTTATTGCAGTCAAATATATTTTAAGAATTCCATGAAGAGTTGTTAGAGGTGTAGAGTCATATTAATAATGAAAAGGTGTTTAATATCAAAATAAAATTACTAACTGAAGTTGGAAAAAAGATTGAAATCTTTTCAATTTTATTTTTTCTTTGTTTACTGGTTGAGAAACTCTTCAAGGCTGGATGTCCTAGAATATACATTGCTTAAATATTTTGCTTGCTTCTTTCCTAGCCAACTGGACTAGAACACTTATGCTAAACAAATATGCACCTAGGTAAATAAGATGGTTGATGAGAAAGGTAAGGAACATGCTTGCCCCTCTGTTCTGGGCAAGATGTTCTGCTTGCCCAGATGGCAAGGGCCCTGTCCTGGCTTAGTCTTCTCCGGTTACTCCTCAGTGGGTGCAGCAGCTACCTCTTCTAATCTGTCATGGTACACAATGCTGCTTTACAAGATTGGGCAATGGAAGGGACACTTGTACATGCTTTCCTGATAAAGTTCTTGTGAAACCTTTGAGAGTGGGCATTATTAGAGCCCACCCCTTCCTGGTTTTCCTCCCCTTCCTGGGTCCACAGAGCATTGTGCTCCCCAGCTTACTTGCCAGGAAGTGGGATATGTTCAGGTTTTGGCCAAAGTGCTGTGGCTTATGCACTGTCACATCTGAGTCTAAACATAGTAATGTAGATACGAGATTTCCACACTGTCTCTTTAACTTTGTCTTGAGAAGTTAGAGGCACAGGGTGAAAGTCACCTCAATTGCTGCACAGGTCATGGTTAGCCCGGAGAACTGTGCAGACCCACAGACGATGTAGCAAACATGAGAACTACTGAAAGTTGGAGGGTATTTGTTAGTGCTTTCAGCCCAGTTTATCCTGACTAATATAACACTTTTGGGAAGGTTTAAAATGAGCTAGGCAGTATGCCGTGCTACCAAATATCTTAGGATTCTGTCAAACAGTCCTGCCTTGCGTGATGGATGATCATGGGTGGAGGTGGGAGAAGAGAAGGGAAGCAATGCATGTAGACAGCTGCAACACAATTCCTGTATAAAATAATGCCTGATTATTTTTTGAGTTTTGAATTAGCCAGTATTCCAGAGCTCTTAAGTTCTGAACACTTTACCAATCTCAAGGGAATCCGCCTGAAGACCAGTATTTTCAAAATGTCTTGAAGATTGCTCACAGCAGAAACCAGTGAAGTGTGTTTGTGGTCAGGCCCCTTTGTAAGCAAGGAATGATAAACACAAAATTTCAAGTTAGCATTCTTGCTTCCCTTGATGATAAAAAAAATTTGGGCCAAAAAATGCAGATGGGAGCTCACCATAAACCAAATAATTGTGTGTGGCTCTGGGGACACAAAGATGAATGAGGTGTGCTGCTTGCCAGTGAGGAACTTACAGTCTAGTGGGAAAGGGAGATAAAGACATAAGTTGCTACAAAACAAATTAGCCTGGGGAAGTACTTCAGGAGAGGTGTAAACAAAAGACAAAAGATGCAGGGTCCAGAGAAGGGAGAGACCCATTCTGCTGGGGGGACAGGTGGCAACTATATGTTTGAGTTTGATGATTTTCTGTGAGATATAAGAAGCAGCTAATGTTGTACCTGCAGCTTTAGGGTTTTTATTGTATGTGGTGGGAGACACTAGCTCAGGAGACCTATAATTTGGGCATTTTCAAAGTCCATGTAGCCAGAGATTTGGGCCAATGGGAATATAGTCATAACATTGTCACTGAATGCAAGAACTTGTTGATATATTTTGCTAAATTGCCCTTATTAATCTTTTTTGCTTCCTGCACTGTAAAGTCTTGCTGCAGATTTAACCCACACATATACAAACCAGGTTCTTGGCTCTTGGAAGCCTTCTTGATGTGGTTGTACTCTCCAGATGTCGTGGTGACATGTGGATTTTGGAATTCTATAATAATGGATACATATAAGAGGGATAGGAGACTGAGATATAAGAAATCTTCCATGACAAGATCAGTGTTTCTTAAACTGTGATCCCTAGATCACTGGTTTTGGAACTAGGAATAGGTATAATATAAAATGAAAGACTTAGGCAATACATTTTCTTTTAGTGTGCCAACTACCAGTTCACCGATTACTTCCTACAAAGAAAGTGTCAGCTTCCTTTGTAAGAAGCATTTCTTCTTTGCCCCTAATGTGAGATCAGGCTGTCAGGAGAGGCTCTGGAGGGACATTGGAGGAGAAGGGATTCTTTTTCTGGTCTAACATATTGTTGTAGTGTTTTAGTTTCTTCTTTCTTTCCATGAATGGGAGCCAGCTCACCAGCTTCGCACCCAGAGCACACAGTTCCTCAGCTAGTTCACAACCCCAGTTAGGAGGTCACCCAGTTGGTGACCAACTCACAATTCTCTGATGTGTACAACATGCATATCATGCATATCAGACTCACAGTCGTGACAGTGCTATTAATGATGGACAACCTGGCACACAGCACTTGTGTTTTGGAGGGATATTTCTTATGTGGACACTGTGGACCAGCTCTTGGCCAGAAACCAGGGAACCTGCAACCATACCCATTCCAGTGAGGTCTGAATCCCAACCTTGGAGAGGCACCCGTACTTCTGCATTCATTCTTCTTCAGTTCTCTTCCTTGGTTTTAGAGTATTATTTAACCTTCTCTTAACATCTTTATAGGTACTTTCTTATTATATTTAATAGGTATTTTAAACTTGCCCTCTTTCAAGTTATTGTATAGCTTCTGTCTCCTCATTGGCCCCTACTGACAAAGTAAGGATAGATTACAGAAATGGTTTCTTAAATGTTTATTCTCAGGGCCTCTTTTTACTCTTAAATAAAGATTCCTACAAAGGGTTTCTACTTGGGTGGGTTATTTACTGATATTTGCCATATTAGAAAGTAAAACTAAGAAATTTTAAACATCTACAAATGTGAATTCCTTAAAAATGATAAACCCATTACATATTAGATAATACTGAAAAAATATGTCTATTTTCAGCACAAAAAGTGTTGAGTACTATCGTATTTTTTTTGCAAATATCTTTAATGTTTAACAATAGAAGACAGATGAACTCTCATATCTTCTACAATCTGTTATATGTTGGTTAGTTTGAAATTCATGAAGAAACTCTAGCCTCTCACAGACATGTAGTTGCAAAGAAAGGAGGAGGATTTAAATATTTTAGATAATTGTGGATACTTTTCTTCAATACTACAACAAAATGCAACAAATGGTAGCTTCTACAAGGCTGGTTGCAAGGTTGTTATGGCTTGGATGCACTTTATTACTCAAAGTTTAGTGAGTTGGAAGCTTGGTTCCCAGTGTGGCAAAGTGGAAGGTGATGGAAAATTTAAGAGGTGGAGCCTCTTTAAAGTGGGAGGGCCTTGAGTCATTGGGGACACTGTCCACTACAGGGAATGCTGGTCTTTTGGAGTGACTTCTCTGTAGAAGGTTGTTACAAAAACTTGGGTCTGACTACTGAATTGCTCTCTGGTTTCCTGTTTTGTGATCTCACCCCTCCCTTTCACATGTGTTCCCACTACCCTGCATGAAGTATTCAACAAAGCTGAGCTGAGCTGATGCTGGTGCTGTGCCCTTGAACCTCGAGAACTATGAGCTAAACATTGTCTCAGATATTTCACCATAGTAACAGGAAATGAATGAAGAAAAATGTAGACTCTGAAATTAAAATCCATTGATCTAACTTGTACTTCGAATGTGTGCTTTACCTGAGTACTACTTTGTGGTGCCATGCATTGGGTTGTGTGGAAAATACTGGTTTCTTGAGTTATGCAGACCTTCTTCCAAGTGTGGACACATTTCTGTATGCAGCATTAAAAAACATTTATTCATGTCACCCTGATTTTATTAGAAAAAAAACCTTTTAAGTATTAGAAGCTCTCAAACTCACAGTGGTAAATGCACTAAAACCCTAATATTCATTCAAAAACCTGAAGTTTATTATTGGCAAGAAAATGTTTGCCAGATAGTTAATTCTGAATAACAATAATTTGTCAGTTGTCTTTTCAAATAAGCAAAAAAAAAAAAAAAAAAGGAAAAAGAGCAGCTAATTCATCTAACAGTCACATGATCAATCACAAGTATTTTCCCTCAAAAACCATTGCACTCTGGGATGTAGCAAAAGAGCTTCATGCCTGCTTTCTAGTTCATCACATAGAATATTAAGAAGATGTGTCCTTGAGGGTGAGGTTTAAAAAGATGGATCCTAGTGTGTGTTGCATTAAGTGATGAGATAAACTTGTCTTCATTAACACTGACGGAATGGGGGTGAAGAAGACAGTGGAACTAAGTATAGTTTGCTGTTGCCACTAACTTATGATAGGACAAGCAGTTTGATCCACCATTACTTTTCTACCATTAATATAAACATCAAGCATTCTCAGTATTATTATGAAAATGGTTTTCACTTCATGAATACCTTAACGGTGTCTGAGGACATACAGGGGTCTGAGGAGTTGTGAGATCACACTCTGAGAACCATTAGGTTAATTATATCATGATTAACAAATGGCTACAGATTTCTGGGGCTTCAACTACAAGGGTGTATTTCTTGCTCTTACTACCTGTCCATGATGGCATGGCTGCAGGCTTGCTCTCTGTCATCTTCACTCCAGGGCCCAGGATGTAGAGCAATCTGCTTCTGGAACTGATGACTGCTGTGGCAAAGGGAAGACATGAGAAGCCATGTCTCTTAAGGCTTCTGCTCAGTTATGATAACAGGAGATGATATGTGGCACTTCTGCCCACATTTCACTGGCCAAGCCATTAGGGATCACTACCTGCTGGTCATCATAATTGTCTTCAGCTATTTGAGACTATGTTGAGGGACCCAACATTTTATATATAACAAATATATATATTTGTTCAGGCTCCTTTGATCATAATAATCTTGGTTACTGGCTATAGCCCATTTACATCCTACTTTCCCTTCAAATCTACATTAAATCCCACCCCATGTTGGTTGTTCTTTCGCATAATTGTCTGCACAGCACTTAACCACATTCATCTATCTGTGTATTTCCTGTATGTCTCTGCACCTAAGTTAAAAGCTCCATGATGGCAGAAGCCATGTGGCTCTTGCTCATGTTTGTACTCAGCTCAGTGCTTGGTGTTTGGTAAGTTATCAGTAAATATTCATTGAATGGAAGAGCAAGCAAATGACTGGAAGCCTCCCCTGGAAGTGAGAGCTCTCTCTTGTGAATTCCCAAGACATTCACCTTTGGTACCAAAGTGGCACTTATTACTGATTCCTGTCATCCTAAAAAGTGGATCCAAATTTGCTACAAAACAAAATGCTGACACTTGCAGATGGCGAGGGAATATTTGATAGCACAACCCTGTAAGCCATAATAGACTTCTTCTCTAAGATGGTGGAAAACTTTTGAGAACAGTTTGAAAATTATTCTCTTTTTACCAAAAGCCATCATCATTCAATCTTTGACCTGTTTGTCCTACTGCAGCAGCACATTCTGCAAAGTATAATTGGAGAAATATGTATCTCCATAAGACTCATGACTGCATGATCGGTGGAGTATTGAATTAGGGGTAGTAACAGTGCTAGCTTAGAAATATAGACAATCGAGCCTTTGAATGAAGGCTGAGAAAAACAGATACCTCCCCTCAATTAGTCAGTAACTTATGGTACAAAGTAGCTGGATATATCTGTAACATGGAACTAAAAGGATGGAATAAGGAACACAATTGGGTCAGGACCTGGGGATTTCTTTTCCTAAAGATGTAGTAGTTCCTTAATGAGGAGAAATACAGTTGAGGATACAATATTTGTATTTTGGTCATATGAATGTGCATGCATGCGCGTGTGTGTAAGTATGAGTTTCATTACTATAAGAAAAAATACCCGAGATAATCAAAAAGATTAGAAAAGAGGAAAAGTTTATTTTGGTTCATGTTTCAAAGGTTTCAGTTCATGGTCATTTGGCACTGTTTCTTTGGGCCTGTGATATTTTTTAATTCACACTTATAGATCTTATCAGTGATCCTTAAAAACTAAGGATTTTGTCTGTATTTTTGTGAGTGTGTGTGGTGGTGATACTGGGGTTTGAACTCAGGGCTTTGTGCTTGCTAGAAATGTTCTCTACCACTGAACCATGCCTCCAGCCTTTTTTGGCTCTGATTATTTTGGAGACAGGATTACACTTTTTGTCCAGAATGGCTTGGAATGCGATCCTTCTGATCTCAGCCTCCCATGTAGCTTTGGATGACAAGTGAACCACTGTGCCTAGCTATTGACTGAGATGAGTGAGATCTTGCAAACTTTTCGCCTGGTCTGGCCTCCATCCTCCTGAACTCAACCTCCCAAGTAACTAGAATTATAGGTGTGAGCCACTGGCACCTGGGTGTCTTATTTTTCGTTTCTTTGCATGGTGTCCAGGAGAGTTGCTTGGGCTAACAAGTGTCAGGTAATATTTGATATTTGTTGGGCAGCTGAGCAACTCCTTAGCCCTTTCAACTGTTCAAGCTTTTAAATGGGCCTCAAGTGGTAGGTGCACTGTGAGAGGCCCTTGTGAGTGGCAAGTTGGTTAACAAATGCCTTTCTAAGTCCTTCCTTGACTTTGCCCAGGCTTCGGATACTCTCTCCTCTTCTGTTTCTTATTCTTCAAAGTTGTGTGGTACATTGGCAACTATTTTTAATTGTTTGGTAATCCTTTTCTGTTTTTGCAATGATTTTTACATTATTTTAACACCATTGAGCTAAAAATAGGGTCCTGTTTCATGAAAAATTAGGGGATGAATCTTCATTTCCCAAGAAAGTTGATGATAAAGGTTGACTTCTACAAAGTATTTATTAATGTCATCCATATGCAATAATGTTATCACTGACCACATTCCAGAGGCAAAATGTACTGAAGCCTTTACTTCAGATGTTAGAAGTTATTTTAAGAAGAGCATGGCTAACAATGATGAATTAATATGTATGCGCAGTAGTTTTTGCATATCTTTTTTTTTTTTTGGCAGTATTGGGGTTTGAACTGAGGACCTTGTGCTTGGTAGGTAAGAGCTCTACCACTTGAGCCCATACCCTTGGTCCATGATCATTCTTTGAAGCATGCCACTTTATTTAAATCAAGTGACTGCTCTTCTAAATGAACTTCATTCATGGTCTGCACCAAATTTCCATGTACAATGCAAAAAGTAATATGATAACTTTTAATGTGTTAACTCCATTAAGAAGAACTGTGCAAACAGTTAAATGGGTGTCAGCATTACAGCCGAATCCTGAGGTACTTAGAAAAGTTGATTTCTATAATTTTTTTCTATAGCGGCTCAAATATTTTACCCAAAGACTGGAAGCAAACTAAATTTAGAAATTCATTCTATAGGAGATAAAACATCTGACATTATCACGGATTTTGTTGCAGATTACACTAAGAAGATCAATGGTGAAGATAAAATTATTTGTTTGAAGGTCATAATACAGATGTAGCTTTTGGTGCAACACAATTCCAAGGTAACACAAGGTTTTCACTAAATAATGAAACCTATAAAGCAAAATTGTGCTTGGAAGTTGGTTGTGTTAGAGACATGATTCACGATTGTACCCAGGTGGGTTATGATAGTTGATTGGTCAAAATAGATTAATTCCTGTCAAAGTTTGTATAATTTTTTGTACATAGTCAGTTTAAATAATTAAACCTCAAAATTTTTTTGATTAATGTTGAATGAAAAAAATCACTTTAGCATGGCAGTGCGAATCTTTTTTCTTAGCTGCCTCTTAACAATCAGATATCAGAAATATTTGTACAGACAAAAATCAAAGTTTTAAACAATTTCCAATTTATTAAACTTGAAAAATGCAATTTGCAAGAATAGTGCAGGTGATTTTATGAAAACATTAAAAATGATCAAACAGCTAATTCTTCAGAAAATTTTCTTGATATTGTACTAGAGACAGATATGGTTAAGGAATTAAAGTACTTAGTGATGTATAAATGATAATTATTCAATTTGCTGTTTTTAATGTTCAGAAAACTCAACACAAAGGTAATCTATCCCCATGCATTTTGCTCTAACAGTCATGCATATTTTTTGGAAAGATCTTATTATTGAAGACAGATAAGAACCATTTTAGAGGCCCTCCAATTTAATAAAATCAATTTGTTGATTAGTAAATACATATTTCAAAAAATGATCATAAAAAAACCTCATTACTTTCATAATACCTCAGTTTTGAAGATAAATTATATAGACATCGAGGGCTGGGAGTATCTGAGATTTGGAAATCCACAAACAGAGGGATGAGGGTCTCTCCAGGTGAAAGTAGAGGAGATAGAATGGATGCTTGTAGCCAAATTTAGCTGGTTGAACTGCATTTCAATCAATACCAGGTGAGGACTCAGGCTCTCTGACTGCTCTAGTACCATGTTCATTCTTCCTACTCTTCTAAGTTATGATGTTCCTTCTCCTTGCCCCTGAGTTTTTCAGCTCCAGCATGCAACTCCAGAGCGCACAGCTTCCCTTACTGCCTTAGTGGCAGCCCTGAGAGTTTTCTTTAAACATTTCTGAAAGCTGCAACAAGCTCATGTCTCAATTCACAGCTAAACAAATTCATAAAGCTTAAATCACTGCTGTCAGCAGAGTAAGGGAAAAATGGAGCAGGGGCAGAAGTTTTCAAATAAAGCCTCTGGAAAAATGAGAAGAGACTGTGAAATAAGTAATATGCAAATAGTGTATGTTCACCAGCATTGCTCACCCCCAACACTGTGGTTTTTTTTTTTTCCATAGTAAGTTGTAGTTGCCAAAGCAAAGCAGTCACTCCATTAATTATAAAGTAAAGGGAAAAATGGGTATTGATCTTAAGTAGTCACAATCCTCTTCAGTATTAACTGAAAGTTATTCCTCTGATGCTGCTTAAAAGAAATCTTCTGAGGCAGAATAGAAACTAATGCTTAAAATATTCATTCAGTGTTAAGTGAACTCAGGTTTGAGGTTGAGCTTTTATAAACATTTTAAAATCTGAGCTGTATTTTATACAGTGACAAAATGATTTCTGAGTCCCCTTTCGATCTCACGGTTCACGAGCTCATCTGCTGATATGCATATCCAGGGTGGTTGGAATATTTACCCAGGTGGCCCAGGAGTGACACACTTCCCCTAACCAGGAGAGCAATATCCATTCTCTCATTTACTGATTTATTCAGTCACTTACTTCTTCTGGGCACCAGGACCTTGAGTCTCATCCTGGTAGGACACCAAGAAATCTGGCTGATGCTGGCTCGTTCTGACTGTTTTATGCACGTTAACTCCTTCAGTCCTCACCACGGTGTGTGGGAGGGATGTGACCGTCATCACCTCTATTTACAGAAAAGAAAGCCGAGGTATGGAGAGGATAACTTGTCCAAGGCTACTCATGGTAAGTGGCTCAGCCGAGATGTGACCCAGCAACTCAGCTTGAGAGATCGTGCTCTGTACTGTGGCAATCGAAAATACCTTTTCTATCTCCAGTGATGTCTAAGGTATCCTTTGGTGATTGTAAAATGCCTTTGTGGCAGATAATCATGCCACATTCTGCAAGAAGAACTGAACACAGTTAGCGTAAGCATGTGCGTATGAAAAGGCTGTTACAGGGGCCTTTGAAATTCATTTTCAATTCTTTAAAAAAAAGAATTGGTGAAAACCTATGCAGAAATAGCTGAGACTCTATTCAGGTAAGTTGTGAATTATGCTATTTTATTGTTTTTGGTAGAATACGTACATCTTCAAGGGTGAGGAAGACCTGGTTTGCTGTTCATGCCTCACCACTAGTTTTCTCACAAGCAAATGGGGGAATATCTGTGTCAAGTTTGCAAGGTTGCTAAGGGTATTACAAGAGGATGGAGTTTCTTGACTTCAGGCACAATCCACAGTTCTTTGTTTGGTGCTGGGGATTGAACCCAGGACCTCACACATGCTAACCACCTGCTTTGCCACTGCACCATACTCTCAACCTTAAAATTCTTTTTTTTTCTTTTTTTTGCTGTAATTTAGTGCCTATCTTAGTGTCTGTCACATCACAGGAGTATATTCGGTATCATTTGAGTGATGAATGAAAGTGCCTGGTACATACTGTATTTCACTGGCTGTGAGAACACTTTTTCACACTTTAACACCTTCCAAATTGGGGTATGTCCTATACTCGGTGGGATATTCCAACAAATGTCAATCAGATGGCTCTTGAGAGACAGTGGTCTGCTCATATAGCTGTGGACTTGGTTTTTATTTTAGGATCCTACCAGGAATGAATGTAAGTCCTGGTTTCTGCTTGAAACCTTCCATGGGTGCCTTTTGGTAAAGGACACTGTAGCACTGAAACTTGCAGAGTGGATATCAGAGGCCTGCAAGAATAAGTACCTCCAGAGACAACAGCACAGCACTCGTTCAAGAAATGCTTTATCATTAACACATTTGATGGCACAGATAATGATATCATAAAGGAAAGGAAATAAAATGGACATTAACCACTGAGTCAAAAAGGGATTTTTAAGAGTTGAATGCTGAATGTAAGAATTTTAAATAACACCGTAAGCCAGTTATTTTGCATATATATTCCCTTTTGTGCATAAAACAGTGCACAATAACAGCGTTTAGAGGAATCTAAAAAGGCCTTTACAATAAATGATGAATGATAGGCAAGACTTATATTACTTAATTGGCAATTGTTTTTTTTCATGTTTAGTGTTGCATATATTAAAAGTTACATACAATGATGGTGAGTTTTTCAATAATGTTAATTTAGACTCAGGAAATATGATAGTGTGAGCTTAATAAATTATAGTTCTTAATGATTATTTATAATTTGATCATCATATAATGGATTTGTATTAAAAATGGATCCTCTAGGATGTATAATTTGTACATATAGTATATAACATATTTTCCCAATCAGAAATTTTCTGTTTTAACAATTTTTCCACAGGTTTTGTTATCCAAAGGGTCCAGGTGAGAGTCAAGTCAAAAGCCTCAGGTCTTCAGGTCACGTTGGGAAGGACCCATGTGATCGTGTTTTTTTTTTTTTTCTTTACTTCTTCGGGATCTCAAATATGAGTCCCTATAGGAGGCCAATAGTTCCTAACTTGGGGTCTGAGAATTTCATTACAAGCATGTTTAGAAAGCCAGAGTGGACACTGACAAACAGGGAGGCAACCAGGCCACATCTGAAAGGCCCTATTTAACCTTTATTTTTGAGGTATAGTTTTGATAATTATAGACTTCTAAGTGATGCTTCTCTTAATACTTTAGAGGTACTGGCCCAATGTCTTCTCAGTTGCATTGTTTCTAATGAGAAGTCTGTCACATGATCTCTTTACCCTTTTGTATATAATTTTTTAATATTAAAATACTTTTAATATTTTAATCTATTTTTAACTAATTATGTCACCTGTGTCATTTCTGGGACTGTTCCCATACATTGATTTTTCTCCTCACTATGGGTTATATATTTCTGCTTCTTTTCATGCCTGGTAACTTTTGATTTGAGTCAGACATTGTGAATTTTACCTTTGTAGGTACTGGATATTTTTGTACCCTTGCAAATATTTTTGAGCTTTGTTCTGGGATGCATTTATTGGAACAGTTTGACCCTTTCAAAGACTCCCTTTAAGCTTTGTTAGGCAGGACCAGAGCTGACTGTAGGCTTTGCCACTGAGATAGTACCTTGCTGATTACTCTAGCTGATGTCCCACGAACTATGATACGGTGGGGATGTGTACTATCCATAGCCCTTTTTGAGCTCTGGTGATTGATCCCTCTGCTTCTTTTCAGTGGTTCTTCCCACATCTTCTAGTAGTTTCCTCAGATGCATCAGTACTCAGCTGGAGATTTCATGGGGAGCCTGTGCAGATTTTCAGAGCTATTTGTCTCTCTTTCTCTCGCATTCTGTCTCTCTTGGTGTTGCTCTCTCCTCTCTGGCACACTGTCTTGCAAATTCTAGCTTCCTTCCTGTCAGGACCCCCAGCCTTCCCTGCCTCAACTCACAGTGCCTGCGATTCCCCCTTCTTGCACTGCAGCCTGGAAACTGTCCCTAAGATGTAAGCTGGGGGTTCTGGGGGTGCACTGTGTTTATTTCTTCTTTTTCACAGATCACCGTTCTATACTGCCTCATGCCAAGAAATCTGCTATTTCATATGTTTTCATTCAGGCCTTTGGATTCAGATAAAACTAGACTTTATTCCTGGCTCTAGTGCTTGTTTTCAATGTGACATTGATAATTTATATTTATCTACATTGAACACGTTTCTTCATCTGCAAGATGGGACTGGTGACTCCTCCTTTAGAGAGTTGATGAGGAAATTAAATAAAAACATGAACAAAATTCACAAAAATTTTTCATATGTATCAAGTGCTTGCCAGTTTTTTTGTTTTTATAGGTATCAACTATATATATATATATATATATATATATGTATATGTATGTATATGTGTATATATATGTATGTCTGTATGTATATAATTTGGGGGGAAGTACTGGGATTTGAACTCAGCACTTCATGTTCTCTAAACAGGCACTCTACCACTTGAGCCATGCCTCCATCCCTATAGGTATCAACTAAATCTAATCTTTCTAATAATCTCATGAGATAGACACTATCATTTTCAGAGAAGGAAACAGAGAATTTGTATATGTCAGATTCAGTCTTCAGATTTGGGACATTGGCTCCAGATTCCATGTTCTGCAACCACTACTGCTGTAGGTGTACTCAAGAAGTGGAAATTATAGTCATCCCATTCCACAGGATCCATGAGGGATTGGTTCCAGGACCTCCTGCAAAGGCCAAAATGCTGAAGTCCATTGTATAAAATGGAGTAATATTTGTATATAACTCTTGTACACTTAAAAAATCATCCCTAGCTTGGTGTGGTAGTACATGCCTGTAATTACAGCTCTTGGAGATTGAAGTAGGAAGTTTGTGAGTTTGAGGCCAGCCTGGACTTCACAGTGAGACCTTGTCTCAAAACAAATTATCTGTAGATTACTTACAATAGCTAACATAATGTAAATAGTTGTTTTATTGTGTTGTTTAGAGAATAATGACAAGAAAATGTGCATGTTCAGAAGATGCAATTTTTTGGAATATTTTCAATCAGTCGTTGTTTGAATCCACAGATGCAGAACCTGTGGATATAAAGGGCTGACTATTATCCAGCTGCCTTGGATTCCTAACTTTAATTTGGAATTACATCATGCTGATTAGAAATGTGGATTGGCAGTATATTAGAATTACGACTTAAATATAGTGTGGGGATTTAAATGTTTCAGAATGAGAACTCCACAGCGGATACTTCTCCATTTTTGTGCTCTCAATCTTAGTGTTATGTGATAGATGAATATGAGTGTTTAAACTAATTCAAATTAAATTCAGTTCTGTAGTGATATTAGTCACATTTTAAGAGCTCAGTAATTGAGGTGGCTAGAAGCTATGACACTGGACATTTGAGACCAGAGCAGGTCCATCATACATAAAGATCTTGTGGACAGCACTTGTCTGGGTTCTTATTGCTTCTCCCTAACATGGCTGCTCCTAAGTGATCTCTAGGTTCTTCAATATGCCTTTCTTGCTCAGTCAGTCAATATTTATTGGGAATTGCCATGAACCAGACCTTTGGGGATTGACAATGAGCAGAATCAGGTTGGGGCTACCCTTGAAATACTTGCAGTCTCCCACCAGCTTCAACCATTCCTCTACATGCTTTATTCTGCTGGTTTCTGTGGGGGGTGTTTTAGAATATATCCGAACATGTTTCTCTCCTAGTGGAATCCTCCAGAGTATTCTTGTACCCCTGAAATAATCTTATTGTTCCATAGCATGCACCAAGGTCCTCCTAGAGCAGGCCCCCACCTCCATCTGAGGCCTCAGCCTCTCTAGACTGGAGGCTCAGGGAGGGTCTGCTACTAGGGTCCTTCTGGATCCATGACTTCCAGCACCAGTATTCAGGAGCCCATTCGCAGCATTGCACTGAGAGCTAGGAGACAGGAGCCCCACAGCTGGCCTCGGGCAGCATCCTCAGCCATGCAATTCTTCTTTAGCACCTTGATTAATGACAACTCATTCTTTATAACTTGGCTCAGTCAACACCTTCTGTTGTATCCCTCTGACTTTCCAAGTCACATGGTATTCTCTTTCCTCCACACTCCTGAAGTACCTCATGCCAGCCTGTGTTACAGGCTTTAAATAGCAACAGTTAAGCCAACATTTGCAGACCTACTGTGTGCCCATGCCATGCCAACTCCTGTAGATGCAAAGCCAAGGGAGACTCCCTGCTCTCTAGAGCTCAGCACTTAACATAAAATGTAAGTAGAATCTGACATGCATATTAATGGAAGGAACACAGAGCAGAGAGGTGGTGCAGCCAGGAGAGGTGTTTCAACTGGGGCAGTAAGTTCTGGCAGGCTTCTTTTGCACAAACTCTATCACACATAGACTTCCCATACTTATTGACGGAATTAAAGAATGCATAATAGTGACAGCCAAGGAGTACTAAGCACAATTATGTGCCTGACCCTGCCTGCATTAAGTGGTTTTATGTACATTTTCACTTATTCCTTGTAACTGTGAGTCATGTACATTGGTACCATTTTACAAATGAGGAGACTGAGACTCAAGTCATTTGTCTATAATCACGCTAGCTGGTAAAGTATTAGATTAACATTTGGACCCAGAATGTCTGTCTCTAAAATTTGTTCTTCATATCACCATGTCAAATGCCTACTCATTATAAATGCAGTAGGGTTCTATAGAATGAATAGGAGTTTCTCATGCACATAACGACAGTGATGGGCATTCAAGCTGGAGGGAAAATCAAATTTTTTTAAGGTGATGCTCAGAAAGGTTAATTAATTCACACAGAGGGGATTGAGGGTTCAAGCATGTTTTGGAGCACTCATTAAATGCTAAGGCTGGAGATGATGAAATGAGAAATAGAAGTGTTTTTTTGTTGTTGGTAAGCCCCCTTTTTTCTCCCACTTGCTATGTAAAAATGACAGGTTATTGATTGGTAGGGTAGAATGTGCAGTTAGTAATGAGATTCCCTCTGAAAATCCTTTAAAGTCTCCATCCATAATTAATTTATTTGGGAGGTGAACCAAACTGTGCAAGTGAAAGGAGTTAAAATTATTAACAGCCTGCCCGGGGCCCATTGCCTGAGGCTGCACAGCATGATGACGGGCGCTGGATTCACAGCCATATGCTGTCCCTCCATCACCCTTACCATCACAGTCTCTAAACCAATTATTGATGACACTTGGCTCCAAGCCTTTGTTTCTCAGCCACTGCAGCTTAGCTCTGCTTTGGGTTCTGCACTTGCCTCACTCAACACGACCCAGCAAGGTTTCAGGAACCTGGAGAGGATGGTCCCCCAACGTCATTCTCCCACCCTGCTTCTCTGAGTCTATCCAGCAGAAACACGTGTGATCTAGCTTTTGGGGGAGCTCTGTTTCACACAACAGTGAAATTGGTTTAGCAAGGATGTGCTGAGCAGGGCACAATGGCTCATACTTTTAATCCTAGCTGCTAGGAAGGCTGAGATTCAAAGGACCATGGTTCTGGGCTAGCTCAGGCAAAAAAGTTTGCAAGACCCTATCTCAACCAATAGCTGTGCATGGTGGTACATGCCTGTCATCCCAGTTATAGCAAGAAGAATAAAATAGGAGGACTGTGATCCAGGATGGCCTGGGCAAATGTGAGACCTTCCTTTCTATCTCAAAAATAACCAGAGCAGAAAAGGGCTGGAGGTGTGGCTCAAGTGCCTGCCTCGCAGTGTAAAACTCCTAATTAAGATCCTAGTCCTGCACCCCCCAAAAAATGATGTGCTGAGTCCAAGAAAAGACAAAGCTGGTCAGTGCTGATACAATCCAGGATAGTGTTGTCCTGGTGTGAAGAGTGTGGGCAGGGAACTCTTTGGGGAGATGCAAATGGTCTGGGTGTTGGCTCCTAGTGTGGTCAAGGTCTGTGCCTTTTATTGTATGTACCTTGTACCTTAAGAAAAGAAGAAATGGAGTGTGTTTTATCACCTGTCTTCTCTTCAATTCTGTTATTATGAATAATAGTATTGATAATAGTAACAGCGACTGAATGCATACTTAATGTGGGATGTTGTTCCAAACATCAATCTTTCTAGTCCTCATAGCGACTTTGTGGGGTGGGTCTCATTATTGAACCCTTTTACTGATAGGAAGACTTAGAGAGCAACTTGCCTATGGGCACACAATGACACACCCAGGACAGGAGCCCTCTGCTGTTGACCATTACTCTGTCCTGTGGCTCTCCTAACTCAGGATTTTGTGCGTTGTTGATTTCTCTTGTCCAAGGGTGAGACAGCAGCATCTTGACTTCCAAAACCACAGGGTAGAGCTGGGGCTGGGGGCAGAGAGGTGCTGGAGGAGAGATTCAAGATGCACCCCAGAGGAGTTGGATGGGGGGTATGGTGGTGAACAGTGGGGCTTCTGTGTTCCTCATCCATAAACTGCACATGCAAGTGGCAGGACTTCCAATAGGGTGAATACATGGGTGCTAACATGCAACCTTGACCCAACCTGGTATCAATGGAGCAAATGCTGTGCACAGCCCTTCCTTGAGGACCTGAGGCACTTCCCCAGCTTTCCTGCTAATGTCCCGGTCCCCTCATATGTTCAAGTCAGAGTAAGCCCACCCAGAAAGGTTGGATTACAAGTCCCATCAATGCTGAGATTATAAATTAAGAAACATTTTATCTGAGTGTCACGGAAAATGGCATACAGGTTTCACTGGCTTTGTGAACTATTTTTATGAATGTCATCATTTAATCTTAACAACAATCCTGTGAGAGAGGGATTACCACTCTTATTTGATAGAGCTAGAGAAAATGAAAGCTTTAAGAGGTTAGTAGCTGAGGCAGTTTTGAAATCCAGGAGGCCTAACTCCAAATGCATCACTTGCTTTCCTATTCCATGGTGTCAGGACATCCTTTGAGGGGAAAAGAATTGTCTCAGGTGTCCCATGGGAAATAATCTTGAGACAATGCTAACTCCAAGGGCGGTTATCACAAAGCCCATTTAACAGAAAGGCTCAAGGACCAAGTTAAGATGCTTGAATCAGATGGTTTAGTTTACAAATTTAAAACACACAGTTTGAAGCATGTGGGTAGTTAATGCTTTTTAGGAAGGGCATAAGTAGAGAAGAAGGACCTGCCTGATCCCTTGTGTATGCAGAGACTCTCTGCACATCTCTCTTGGCTACATGGGTCTTCCCTGTTAATGGTGACAAGAATTAGAATTGAAATTGAACAAGGAATTTGATAGATTAAAGGTGCCTGGGGCCAACACAGTGTTCTTGATCTGTCAGAGCAAAGGTAGTAATTATGCCTGGCCCACATTGTAACTTATTGATTACCCTGGTGATTAGCTATTGATTTTATTTGGCAGAGAATTTATGGGACCAGAATGGGTGTCAGCAAGGAGTGTCTGATTTAGGACCTCATAAACACTGAGTGTTCGGTGTATATTGCACATGGCTATTTAACAACTGAGGTGCATAATGTATAGAGACTCATGATTAATTGAGACCTGCTGGGTTTTCCATATCTTTCCATGCTCAACACACATGAGCTCTATTTACTTTATCTGTGCTAACATCTCTCCAGAAGTTACTACTTTACCTATATATCTTCAACACATTTAATGAAGTCTGTGTCTCATGAGCTATTTGTTTCTGTACTACTTTCACTTATTCTTGCTGTTTGTGTTCCTGATTTTTCCCTAGCAGAACTGACTATCTCAAAATAATACAACAAACACATTCCAAAAGGGGAATTGTACTGGGGAGTGTCTGTGGGAGTCTTTGGGGAGATGTGATGGGACCCTTTTGGACAAATGGATACTCGGAGGTATCCATTGGAATGCAAGGGCATATGTGAGAGCTTGGAGTGGACTTGTCCTTGCAACCAACTCTGCCACTGACTGCTAGGGGCAGATTGCTAACCTCGCTAACCCTCAGTTTCCCCTGTTAAAAATGGGCACAGCGTATTTCCTCCTATGACAGTTTGATGATTTCATAAGATAATGTGTCCAGCATAAGCACCAACCTTGCCTGCAGTGCCTGCTCCCTACGTGTAGTTCTGCATCTAAATGAAGGTTTTGTCTCTTCCTATCCTTCCTAAACCCCACTTAAAACTGTCCTGTTACCTGAGGCCACTTTTCCAACCAGAGGATCTGATAGAAAGGAATTTACATTTGACAAACACAGAGCAGGTACTCTGGAAGCGCTGTACTTACCCACTATATCCTTTTGGTACCACCAGGGAAGGGAGCACAGGGGCTGATGACACAATTGTGGGGACACAATTTGCCTAGTTGGCAGCAGAAGGGAGGCTCTGAAAAGGCTTCCTGAAGTAGCTGTGCCTTGAGTTGAGATTTGTAGTGTAAGTACAAATCTTAGTTAATTTGTTTATTAAAATTTGTGTTTATTATAATTAAAACTTGTAGGAAGCCCTGCTTTAGGCAGGAAGAGTAGCAGTGGAAAGGGCCGAGGGCAAGAGAGAGCCTTACCCATGCTGAGGACCTGCAGGGAATTTGTTTGACTCCAGTGAACCTGCCCAGTGATGGGTGACTTCAGGCCACGCATGGACACAAAGACAGAGGCAGTTTGAAGTGTTAAAACAGTAATATATGCCTTTATTCAAGTCCAGAGAATAAGAACTGCAGTGAAATTAGGAAATTAGAAGAGGAGGAGGAGGTGGAGGAGTGAAGGATGTTTGTGGGCATAAGATTTTTTTTTAATGTGTGAGATGGTTCTAGCTTCCAACTAATAATACCTGATGAAGGAGGTTTAGCTTTCTGCCAGGAAGGTGGTGGGAGTAGAAAATCTTGGCTGTGTCTTCCAGGATTCTTCTTTAATATGCATGAGGCTAAGATGTCAGTGCAGATTCAAACTTGGCATTGGCAGCATTTAAGAAGCAGCTTCATTTTTTCCCCTCCCTTGTGGAAAAGGATAAAGGTAGAGCGCTTAGCAGTAACCAAATTCATTCTGATTTCTTTCTGTTGGCATGTATCTCTGTCTCCTTGGTCAACTGCAAAAGGAAGTGGCCTTGAGAGTTGGAATGGAGGTTATTTTCATGTAAATTGAACTTTAAGAATCCTTCCAGGAAACCAAATTCAGACAAGGTCTGAGACTTTACTGCATAAGTGGCTGTTCTTGGGAATGAAGCAAAGGCGTCTGTTCACCTCTCACCCTGACGCAAGCTTCTTCAGGAAGGGACAGGCAACTTCATTAGGCAGAGCTGAAGGCCTGTTACCGTCCACTTTAATGTAGCTTTTATTCAGTTGGCCATTTGCTAATTTAATAATGACTGCATATTTCTAGTGGAATTTGAGAAGTCATTTCCTGAAAGGCTCAGCAGAGGAACTCAAAAGAAAGCTAGAGATGTGTGTCCCAATTTCTAGGAGGGAGCTGTGCCTGGCTTTTGTTCTGAAGGAAAAGGCCATGTGGGCCAAGAGTGCAATGAAGGAACCTAGTCATTGGCCTGAGATAGAGTGAGTCCTGGCCCAGGGTTGGGCTATGTGACCGCTCTGAGTGATTCCACTTCTGTCAGTTTCATTTTCCTGATGTATAGAATGGGTGTAACAACATCTACCCTCTAGGTATGTCGACATTGATCAAGATAAGTATTGGAAGTGTTTAGCATGGTGCGTTTGGCGCTGTTTTTAACTTCAGGTGAGTTGGAGCCAAGAGAGGAAAATGAGGGTAGTCCAGGCCCCTTTGCACAGCACAGAGAGCTTGCCTCGGTGGACAACTGTGGCCAGACAAGTGCAGCCGTGTGCCCATGCCTGGTGTAGGAGGCATGGGCAGAATGGAGGGGCCATATTTGATTATGGTTTTGTCATCAGCCAAGGCACAGTTTCAGGCAAGAAAGAAAGTCCAAGCAGGCATGCTGGTGAATTTGGCATCCAGAAAGCTATGCAAGAAAAGGCAGACTGCTCTCTGGTGGCAGGGAGACAAAAGAGGTAGGAATTGATTGTGAGACTTTCTTCTGCAGGATCTGGAGGGGAGTGGCTGAGAGCCTTAGTTATGTTGACCAAGGATAATGGTAATTGCCAGGTGTGGGCTGTCAGTGTTGGGTCATGACAAATGCCAGAGGGGGCCCTGGAGTGTAGGACAGGGATGCAGGCAGTGGGTGAATCTTTGGGTCTGTGCCTACTCCCATATGAAATTACTGTTTAGGGAAGGAACCTGAGTTGGGGAAGGATAGGTCTTGCTGAAAATGTCAAATAAATTACAAATAAATTCTGTGTAAGAGGCAAGAGATGCAAAAAATGGTAAAATTTATACCCTTGTAACTATTATGTTATGACAGTCCAAGAAAACCTTTTAAATAAGTACTCTTATTCAGAGAGACAAGGGAGGGAAACCAATAGATAAGAATGGGTAGATTTGAGGAAGAACCAAATACAATTCAATACACTAAAATTAAATGCATCATTGAAATGAAAGAAAATGAAAAGGGCTCATGAAATGGTAGAGTAGAAATGGTTGAAAAGAGAATTAATGAAGTGGAAACAGAGCCAAAGGAAGCATGGATATAAAAAAGAAATTATTAGAAAAGCCAGATAAATTAAAAGGATTAAAATGTATCTAACAAGAGTATAATAAAATAGATCAGATATAATGAAGAAGAAGAAACACCTTGAAGTAAAGTGATAGGTATAGTTTTCAATTTTGAAGAAAGCTATGAAGTCTTATTAAAAGAATTAGAAAAGGTTAATAGAAGCAACTTAATTCACAGCCACACAATAGGAAAAAGAAAGAAAAATACTAAATTCTGCAAAAGAAAAAAGACATATTGCTTATATAAATGCATGCCATTTATACAAAATCTGAAATATAAAACATAAAGAAAATAATTGCACCTAATTCAGCTATTACCAATTACTCAATTGGCCTCCTTCTTTCATTTAAAAACTTTTGTGAGACATACTTGCACACCTGTGTTTATCACAAAGCACTATTCACAATAGCCAAGCTGTGGAATCAGCCTGGGTGCCCAAGAATTGATGAGTGGATAAAGAAAATGTGGCATATATACCCAGTGGAGTACTATTCATAAAGAAAAGTAGAATTATGTCATTTGCAGGGAAAAGTGGGTGGAACCAGAGAATGATATATTCAGTAAAGCTTAAAAAAACAAATATCACATACTTTTGCTTATATGCAGAATCTAGGCCTAAAATTATAAAAATAACAATAATAATAGGACTTTAGTGTAAAAAGGGCACTGTTGGGAGGGGATCTATAGGAGAGGGTAGGGCAGAGGAGAGACCTTGGGGGTCAAGAGACTCAAAGTATATTACATCTATAAGTATGTAAAACAAGTATATATATATATATATATATATATATATATATATATATATATATATACATATTTATATATATTATAGATGTATACATGCAGATAGCATAATGAAATCCACCAAATATTGTTTCAAGTAGGGGAGGAAGAGGGGCTAAAGGAATGCAATAGAGGAAGTGAACATGTTCAAAATATTCTGTATCCATCTACAGAATTGTCACATGAAACCCCTCTGTACTATTAAAGAATCCTAAATAATAATAACAAAAAATTTCATGAAAAGCATATACCTTTTTCAGAAAGTTTAGCTCTTCAACTGGCACAATTTCATGCCTACTTCTTATTTTTTTACTGTTTTATTATTCATATGTGCATCCAAGGCTTGGGTCATTTCTCCCCCCTGCCCCCACCCCCTCCCTTACACCCACTCCACCCCCTCTCTCTCCCCCCCAACCCCTCAATACCCAGCAGAAACTATTTTGCCCTTATCTCTAATTTTGTTGAAGAGAGAGTATAGGCAATAATAGGAAGGAACAAGTGTTTTTGCTGGTTGAGATAAGGATAGCTATACAGGGCATTGACTCACATTGATTTCCTGTGTGTGGGTGTTACCTTCTAGGTTAATTCTTTTTAATCTCACCTTTTCTCTTGTTCCTGGTCCCCTTCTGTTGGCCTCAGTTGCTTTTAAGGTATCTGCTTTAGTTTCTCTGCGTTGAGGGCAACAAATGCTAGCTAACTTTTCAGGTGTCTTACCTATCCTCACCCCTTCCTTGTGTGCTCTCGCTTTTATCACGTGATCAAAGTCCAATCCCCTTGTTGTGTCTGCCCTTGATCTAATGTCCACATATGAGGAGAACATACGATTTTTGGTCTTTTGGGCCAGGCTAACCTCACTCAGAATGATGTTCTCCAATTCCATCCATTTACCAGCGAATGATAACATTTCGTTCTTCTTCATGTCATGCCTACTTCTTAAGTTTAATGTATTACGAATGACCCCACACTATTCTTAAAAATTATTTTTAATTTTGAGAAGTCTAAAATTTACTGACTTTTATAAATATAGTAAAAAGGAATACTCTCCACCCTGAGATATTTGAGAGAAAGTTGCCATTGATGCTGTGTCACCTCCTCAGTGTTTATTTCTGACAAATGAGGAGGATTTCTCACAGAAGTGTAATTAATAATAAAAGGCAGGAAATTAATATTAAAGGATTGCATTTAATCCCAGGTGCCACTCCATCCCGATAATGTCAGAGGATCTGCTTCAGATTCATGCACTGTACCTAGTTGTCAGACATCCTTAGTGTCCAGTCTGCAGCAATTTTTCAGCTTTTTCTGGGCTTTCAGGACACATATTTACACTTTTGAAGATTAAAACCTATTTTGCATGAGGTCCTTCTGGTTTTGGTTCTCTTAATACTTTCTCCTGGCAAGAATATCACAAAAGTGACATTTTGTCATTGTATCCTAACAAGTAGCCCACAGTTTCAATTTGTCCCAGAGCCAAGGATGCTGGCTTTGACCACTTGTTTGATGTAGAGTCTGAGGGGTCTCTCCACAGTAACAGTACTCATTTCCTTTTGCAATTAACAAGTGTTTGATGGAGAAGCACCTTGAAACTCTCTAAATTTCCCAATCCTCATTTCTCTCTCTTTCTCCGCCCCCCTCTCTTTTCCGTCTTCCTCTCTCTCTTCATAAGATAGACTCATATTTTTCTATTTTATTTAACAACTATAATCTGTTACTATCATCATCATTTTTTGATATTCAAATTCTCCTCGATTTGGCCAGTGGCGCCCCTGAAAGCTGACTCTGTGTCCTTTGACATGGTCCCATCATTGTTTGAACATTGTTTCCTTACTTTTTAGAGTAACAAGATGTTCCCAGTTCACCTGTACTTCACTTGTTCCAGCCCTGGACTCAGTCACTTCTTTAAAGAGCCCTGATTCTTTTTTACTGAAAAGAGGATTTAGAAATCTGGATTTGGACACTAGTTGTTCCTGTTGTTGCTGTTCCAAGGCACTCTGGTTACTGTTGCCACTCACTCTCTCTTGTGTGGAAGCCTCCACAGTCAGCCTGACCCAACATAAAATTTGCCATTCTAATAATTTAAAATATACAACTCAGTGACATTACATACATCCACACTGCTGTGCAGCCATCACTGCCATCTATCTGCAGGACTTTGTCATTGTCCCACATTGAAACTTTGTGCCCACTGTACAGTCAGTCCTGAATCCTTCTTCCTCCAGCTCTTACAACTATCATTCCATTTTCCACTGTGAATTTCACTATTCTAGGTACTTCGTATAAGTGGAATCATACAATATTTTTCCTTTGGGTCCGGTTTATTTCACTTAGCATAATCTTTTCAAAATTCTTCCATGGTATAACATATGTCAGAATTTCATTCCTGTTTTTTTTTTTGGCAGCATTGGGGTTTGAACTCAGGGCCTCATGCTTGCTAGGGAGGCACTCTACCAGTTGGGCCACTCTGCCAGCTCTTTTTTGTTTCGGATATTTTCGAGATGGGGTCTCTAGAACTATTTATCTAGGCTGACTTTGAACAGTGATCTTCCTGATCTCTGTCTCCAGAGTATCTAGGATTACAGGCGTGAGCTACCAGTGGCCAGCCTTTCATTCTTTTTCGAGGCTGAACAATACTCTGTTGTATGTACACATTGCATTTGTTTATGTTTCAGTTGTTTCTCTTTTGCTTATTGTGAATAATGCTGCCATGAACACTGGTGCACAGATATCTGTCAAGTCCTGTATTCAATTCATGTGTTTATATCTAGGAGTGGAATTGCTATGGTGGATCCTATGGTAATTCCATTTTTAATATTTTGAGTAATGGTCATACTGTTTTCCATGGTGATGCACCATTTTAACTGCTATTACGAAAGTGTGAGTGTTCCAGTTTCTCCACACTGTTGCCAACACATCATTGTCATGTTGTCATTGGTGACGTCCATCCTAAAGGATGTGAAGCAACATTTCATTTTGCTTTTACATATTTCTCTAATAACTTGTGATGCTGAGCATCCCTTCATGCCTTTGGTGCCTGTGTGTGTGTGTCTTTGGAGAATTGTTTATCAAGTTCTCGCCGATTTTTAAAAATTGAGTTGCTATTTTTTTGTTTTGGTTGTTGAGTCAAAGTCTTTATACATTCTTGATATTAATCTCTCATCTGATTTATGATTTACAAATAATTCTCCCTTTCCAAAGTGTCTATTCACTCTGTTGATAGCTTCTTAGAGGAACAAAAGTTTTAAATTTGGGCAAAGGTCCAGCTTATCTATTTATATTTTTGTTGCCTATGCTTTTGATGTCACATCCAAAAAATTATTGCCAAATACAGTGTCACAAAGTTTTGCTTCTTTGTTTTCTTCTAAGAGTTTCATAGTTCTAGCTCCTACATTGAGGTCTTTGATCCATTTTGTATTAATTTTTTGTGAATATTCTGTTATTTTAAATTCTATATTATTCTAAACTCTTCATAGTTTTAAAAGATGAGCAAAATTATTTTTAAAACTACCTTATCTTTGGATCTTCAGCATGCTTGCCTACTTCTACTTTTATGATTTTTGTTACAAAAGAACCTCAATCATCTCTGAAATTTTGGTGTTTTCTAATGCCTGAACCACTTGTGGGAGACAGTGTGGCTCAGTGGAGCAAAGCAGAGGAGACTAGATCTGATGGTGGGTGGAGGTGTTGTGGGTTGGCTGCATGTCTCTAAGTCTCTTTTAGCATCAGTTAGTGAGGACCATGTCCCCTCCTCTCCTTGAGTTTCCTCATTTAGTTGTTGTCTGTCCCTAATTTACTATTGGTCTATGGAATTTGATTTTTCCATGATTTTTTTTGTGTCATTGGACAGATCATTGGTGCCTTGGGTGGTGCCAGCGGTTTTCTTGGAATCCAGAGAGGATCAAGGTCACTCCACAGCAGCCATCCTCGAGCAGGGAGAATTAACATTTCCAGAGAGGAAATGGCATTCATTATGTAACTCATGATCTAGGGCAATGATTTTTTTCCAAATACATCTCCCAGTTAGAGTGTATAAAAAAGTTCAATTGTGACTTCCTTCTATTCTCTGATTGATTTCAAACATGAAGAAAATTTGTAGTGCAAATCATGGACCACTGGGCTATTGCATTGTTAGCACTGGAAAGACCTTTGAGATATCATTTAGATTGCTGCATTTCAAACTTTTTAGTCACTAAATTATTTTTTTAATTCAAGTGCAATCAATCCTATGTCCAATCTCAATAAATAAACAAAAACTCAAAAAATCCATCTACTTTAAAAACTTTTCTTTCTGTTTTGAAACCTTCTATCCAGTCTAGCACCCTCAGATGAGGCCCAGAGAAAAGAACTGATGTGTCCGATTACCCAGCTTGTGACTGGTGGGAGTGGGGCCTGAGCTCACGTTTCCCAATTTTTGTGTCAAGGCTCCTTAAACCAGGCAAGACATATGTTGCTCTGGGGTCTTTGTTCCTTTAGAACCCAGATGAGAAGAGAAGGAAGGAGAAGAAGCAGATCGATTTGTGCCTTGAGATTTTCCTTTCCACCTAGCAGGGAGGGTGACTTAGCTAAGCACCACATAGCAGTTCTGTGACTCAGAATTCAGATTTAGAGAAGGCAAAGACAAGGCTTTGAGTAAGGAAAGAGAAACGGGCAAAATTAAGAGCATAAGTATGAATGGAGGAATAATAAAATACTAACAACAAAAACAAAATAACACCAACAGCTAACATTTTTTTTCTTTTATTCATATGTGCATACAATGTTTGGGTCATTTCTCCCCCTTTCCCCCCGCCCCAGCTAACATTTATTGAGTGCTCACTATGCTCCAATACTTTGATGTTTGCACATATCTTACTGAATCCTCACAATAACTTCCAAAGGTGGTCATTAGGGCAAAGGAAGATGGAAGATGCAAGTTGGAGAGCAGGGTGAAATATTTTTTTGCATTAAGGGATGAGGTACATCACTAGGTAGTTGAGAAAACCATCTGTACAATATGTAACAAGTATTTATTAAGCTCTGGTTAGGTCCCAGGGAGTGTGAAATGTGGCTTTATAAAAAATTTTAAAGAGTCTTGTAAGTTGGCTTTGGTAAGCTTGCCTTTAATTTTCTGTATTAGGTTAAGATAAGTGATGCTGCATTAATAAAATACCTCCTCCCTGCAAAATCTCACTGGCTCAATAAACCGAAATTTGTTTCTTCTTCACTGAAGTTGAGGAGTTGGGCTTATTGGCACCTGTCTAGGATGAAACACCAATGTTGTGGCATTTCCATCTCATCATAGGGCCTCTGATTCCTGTGAGATTACCCAGCAGGGGAAGAGGACATGCAAGGTTCAAACCAACCTTGTCTTATGACCCTACCTAACTACATGGATGGTAAGGAAGTGTGATCCTTCTGTATGCCAGAAGGAGAGGAAACCTACTTATAGTGTGTACTATAAGCTCCCACCTTATTTCTTGCAGTAAGATACTTGAGTACTTGGTTATTTCCTTTCCTTTCTCTCTTCTTTTCTCCCTTCTCTACTTTCCTTCTCCCACCTTCATCCATCTCTCCTTCCTTCCCTCTCTCCCTTCTTTCCTTCCCTCTGTCCCTGTGTCATTTATCTTCAGGATTGGTTTTAGACTTAGGCTAAAACCTTGAACCTGACTTCCAGAGACACCTGGGTAGCTGACCTTTGTTTTTAACTCCACAGCTCTGAATTCAGAACGTGTAACAACAGGATGGGGCAGCATTAGCCTGGAGAGGCTAAGGGAGATTAATGATTGTGCTCACATTTTACTACACAGTATTGCACTGTAGTTTCAATTATATTGCACACTGCCTAACTTAAGATTGGTGAGGTGCACCTGCTCCTGGTACATTGGTCTCCAGGACACATCTAGATCTGCTCCAGGCTAGAGCAGGGACATCTGAACTGCCAGAAGGTCAGACTTCCTTAGCAACAGATCGCTTAGCAACAGTGAGCTGACTGGTAAGGCTTGGGTTCTGGGAAGCAGGCACTTGATTTTTCTTTAGTGAGTCCTGATGGACCTGCCACTCTTCTGTACGCTTTAGATAAGAAATTTTGTTTGGTATATTGTAGTAGTGTCTGTGTGTGCTTGTTCTGTTCATTGGGGATTACTACACATCTGTTAATTTAGCTTTTTTCCTTCCTCTATCTCTCCTTCCCCTTTCAAGCACTAAGTTGCAGGCACTGTGCTGAATGCTAGGGACTCAAAGATGAATGGGATGTAGACACTTTTCGTAACCAAGGTACGAGACCAGGTGAACTCACATTGCTGCTTCTCTTTTGCAGACAGGTTTCCAGTATTTGGCGAAGCTGCCTACTATTAAAAAACAAACCTGTTTTCTCATGGTATAGGCAAATCAAGTGCTGTACAAAAAGTCACAGTGGCTAGAGGCCTGAGACAAGAAGGAAAGGTAAGATGGAATAATAGTCTGATCTCTATCAGATTGACTGAGAGTGGCAGAGCAGAGGAATCCTGAGAAATGGCAAGAATAGCTTCACAGAACATGAAGTAGAAGAGAGGAGGTACCCAGGAGTTGTGCAGGGTACAGTGGGTATTTGTTAAATTCTGAAATTCAAACTGTGTAGAAAGTCTCCCAGGAAACATAATCCCTTTTCAAAGCTTTCCTGGCATGGTTACAGTCTCCTGTGTATGATTCTCAATCAATTATGCATTTTCATTGCTTTGAAGTGATAATTTCTCCAAGAATCTTAGTGACTTCTTCAACTGACAGAAAAGGATCTCTGCGTCACCCCTCTATTGAAGTATTTCAAACCCAACTCTTGGATAGTCCTTTGGGAAAACTGTCAGGAAGCCATGGAGGCATAAAACCATATTATTCTAAGTACCTCAAAGAAATTCACATCTCTATTCACTTACCAGTAAGTGGCACAAACACTCAAAACTGACATTTCCTTTTGTTAGGATTGTATTGGCAGGATAACATAATTGTGAAATATTTGGCTTCTGAACTTAGGCATAGGTTGGTGTCATGATTTGGCTACTCATTGTCTATGTGTCTTTGGGAACACAACTCCTTGAGCCTTGATCTTTTTCATCTGCAAAATGGGGAAATAACATTTTTGATTTCATGGAATTACTATGAGGATTTAGTAAGTTAATGCATAGGAAGCACTTACTGTAGAGCCTGGTGTTTAATAAGTGCATAATTCATACTGGCCTTTATTATTAATAAACTATCTTATGCTGCTGTTAATCTGTGTCTTTGTTGGTTAAAAGCCTGGAAAATAAATCATTATTTACTTATTTATCTATTTATCTACAGCATTTATTTATCCATTTAAATATCACAAGACCTGGGGTCCAAGTGATAAGAACTGCCCCTTGCCACCATTCTGCAGCCTGAGCCGCAGCTGGTTTCATCCCTTGCAGAACAAAGCCCACTGTTCCTTATCTCCCGACACCTCCCTTTGCCTGTCCCTAGCCCTTGCTTTCTCCCAAATGCTACTTAAGACCAGACCCGCTGAGAGAAGCTGCTGCACCATTTTTTCTCAGTCAGCCAGCCTGCTTATTAAACTTCTGGACATGAGATACTTCTCGTGAGCTTCCTTTGTGTGCGATGTGCGGCGTTTTCCTCATGCAAGGAAGAGAAGCCATAATGGGACTTTGGTAGTGAAAAAAAGATCAGAATATCAATATCTTTCCTGTATCAGGAAGCAGAGGTTGCAAACTGTGAATATGGTCTCCAGAGAGGAGCTTTCTTTGCTGTGGACAGTATTTGCTTTGCTTTAAACTTGATTTAGCTGCTAACATTTCACATAAAAATTCACCATCTCCTTCTGGGTTTCTGTCTGGCCTGCTCTACTCCTTTACCTGCCTGTGGCAGGCAGAATAAAGGTTCCCCAAGGATGTCCTTGTCCTGACTCCTGGACCCGTGAATACACTAGGTGACACAGCAGAGGGAGATGAATCATGTAGATGGAACTCGGTTCTAGATGACCTTAAAGTAGGGACATTATCCCAGATCCTCTAGGTAATCACAGTGTCCTCATAAGAGGAGGAGGGAGGCCAAAGGGGAAAATGTGTTTTTGGAGGAATGGTCAGTTTGAGGCAATGCTGCTGGCCTTAAAGACAGAGCAAGAGGATGTGAGTCGAATGTGTATGGCCTCTAGAAGCTAGAAAAGGCAAGAACACAGATTTTCCCCTAGATCTCCTGCCTCCACCTTGATTTTCACTCAGTGACACACATACTGGACTTTCAACCTACAGGACTATAAGATAATAAATTTGAATTGTCATAAAATTCATGATAACTTGTTATGTAGCAATAAACAATGTATACTTTGTCTTATCTTCATAGGATTATTTCCCCCATTTGCCTCTTCTTAATCTTCTGATGTTTCATGTGATTCCTTTGAGATATTTAGTAATCCTGGCAAAGCTGCAGAAGCTCTTTGGCTCCCTAATTGGAAAATGAAGATCACTATGGATGCTTGCTGCCTCTAATGTGAGACATAGGTGCTGGCATTTGTGAAGGACTTTCAGCTACCCATGAGAATAGTAATTTTGATATTAAAAAAGTATTAAGTGTTGACTTTAGATCTAGGGCAAATACAGCAATGTGGTTGGACGTGGGTCACATGATAAAGGGAGAGCACACCTGGGAGGTATGGGGATAGGTAAGAAACCAAAAACATGACAGTATTTGATGTCCCCACTGCAGAGGAACTAATACAGAAACCTTAAAGCAGCAGAGGTCAACATGAGAAGGGGATCAGGAACTAGTGAAAAGGTCAGATGATCAGCTTGGGTTTTAACACATTTGTACATGAAAGCAATGCTAGGAATCTCTCTGTATAGCTGTCCTTATCTCAACTAGCAAAAACGCTTTGTCTTTCTTATTATGCTTATGCTTTCTCTTCAACAAAATTAGAGATAAGGGCAGAACAGGTTCTGCCTGGAAGTGAGGGTAGGGGAGGAGAGGGAGGGGGCGGGAGGGTAGGGGGGAGAAATGGCCCAAACAATGTACGCACATGTGAATAAACAAATGAAAATATTAAGTATTAGCAATTATTGTGGAATGTTTATCTCTCCTTGTCTTGGGAGTTCAGCACCAGTTTTAATATGGTTGGAGCTGGCATTTCCTCAAGGCCTGATTACCTGGGGTGGAAGCATAGTTCACATTGGAGGGAGGACCTTGTCTGAGAAGTGCTGGTTTCATTTGTCTGTGCACAGGTGACCCAAGGAGTCTTTGAAAGGAGCTAGAATTAGGTATAAACCTTGAATATATTATGCTAAATATGTCAGTCACAAAAGGACCAATTCTGTATGATTCAATTTATATGATATTTCTAGTGTAGGCCAAATCACAGAGACAGATAGAATTGCTGGTGCTGGAGGGTGGGGAGAAGGAGGAATGGGGACTGTGCAATGGGTACAGAATTTCAGTTTGGGAAGATAAACAGTTCTCGAGATGAATGTTGGTGATGGTTACACAACAATATGTAATAATGTACTTATTAGCATTGAACTCTATACTTAGAAATGGTTAAAATGGCAAATTTCATGTTAGGCAGATTTTACCAAATTAAATAAAAGGAAGTAATTAAAAAGAGAAAAAGATGATAAACATTTCTGTTTTTTTCTAGTTAAATCTGAATTGAATGATGAGATTTAGATATGTGGCCACAGAAAGAACTTCCTTTAGCATCTGACTTTCAGCACACAGGGGAAGAGCCTGACTCAGAAGCTCGTTCTTGTGGGTGAGCACAGTGTGAGTTCAAAGCTGACTCTTAGGCACAGTCTTTTCTCGGGCCTGCCTGGATGTGCCCAGTCCTGCCTCACCCTGAACTCTCTACTCAGATGAGCTGTTCTCCTCTCCTGGGCCAGACAGGGAGAGGGGTAGAAGAAAGCTCTTCCTGTGCTGTTCACATGGGACAGGTACAGTGGACTTTGTCTCCCTTCTATGGAGACATGAGCAGTGGATAAGGCATGTGCTTCCCTTAAGCATATGTCAAGCTGTGGGGGAGTTGGGCTCAGAAAAGGTTATCTTTTAGAAAAACGCCTTGGGCCAGCTGGTGTGGTAGAGGCAGATCTCTTTATGAGATGTGCTCTTGCTTTATATTTCATTTTCAATCTTCATCTTGAACAAATTGTGACATAGGTACCACCTGTTCCAGTTTATCCATTTGGGTTCACTTATTCTGAGTTCTCTGCAAGTTATATGCTCTGGGATGCTGGTGAGTAGTCCTGGGTCCTCTGGAGGGGCAGATCCTTGGGTGTCGAGGAGAGAACTTGCCTTCCAGGTTTCTTTTCTATCTTGGCCACTCACTGTCCCAGCACTGTTGCTTGGCTACTTGCTCTCAACTTGGAAGGTCAGAGGATGGTACTGCTCACAGTGCTCCTCTGTGCAGAGAAGTTCTTCCTTAAAATAGAAAGTCCCCAACTTATGATGGACTGACTTATGATTTTTAAATTTCTTTATTATTGTATATTAACCATAAAAGAGGTTTCACTGTGATATTTCCATATATACACACAATGTACTTTGACCACATTCACCTCCTCTGCTATTCTTTCTTAAGACTTATGATTTTCTGACTTTACAGTGGTGTACAAGCAATACACATTTAGCAGAAATCATGCTTTGAAGTTTGAATTTTGAGCTTTTCCCAGGCTATTTATGTGTGGTAAATACTCATGATGCTGGACAGGGAGAGCCATTGGCGCCCAGTCAGCTAGGTGACCACAGGGGCAGTAACCAGCACTCTGCACTGCAGCTTTGTGACTCTTTTTTGATATAGTTATTCAATAAATTCCATGTGCAGCTCATCAACTTACTATAACACTGACATCGTGTTAGATAATTTTGCCCAACCATAGGCCAACCTATGTATCCTGAGCATGTTTAAGGCTGTCTTGGCCAAGTTATAATTTCAACAGGTTAGGTATATTAAATGCATTTTGACTCACATTTTCAAATCGTGATAGGGTTACTGGCCCTAACCTCATCACAAGTAGAGAAGCTCCTGTGCTTTTTTTTTCTTTCCACTGCTAAGTCTTAAGACTTGAGGGCACTGATACCCTTCAGATACAAAATCTTTAGTGCTTTGATTGATACCAGGTCTGTAAGTTGAAAATTCACTTCAAAGTCTAACTAAATTTGCTTGTAACAGGCATGCTGATAATTTGTCTATGTATTTTGAAAGAATGTGATTTTAAAATTCCTTCTTCACTCTCTAGCATTTGCACCATGTACCAAGTTCTCCTTTGACATGTCTCATCCCTTCCTTCAATGTGACAAATTTCTAGACACACATATACATCAACATGATCTCCCAATGAAGACTCAAAGCCAGCCTGACTGAGGAAGCCAGCTTAGTAACTTTGAAATTGCTGGAGTAGTGGCTTCCAGAGGTTTATGAAATAAACCCAGGCTCAAATCTGACTTGTCTGGGAGGGAGCTGGGAGAAAAATCACACCCAATGACCCTGCAAAGCACAGAGGTGCAGATGCAAGCATTCATCTGTCCTCCTCCTTCTTGTGGCTGATAATCCATCAGGTAGAAATGAAAAGACTGTGGGACTTAGTACTGTCTAAACAAAATACAAGCAAAGAAAGGGAAAGTCTGATAACAATTACACTTTTCACAGAGAGAATTGATCTGACTGAGGTGTCTAGGCAGGAAAAGGGGATTCCAACTCAGAGACGAAGCTGCCAAAATGAGATTTGGAAAGTGGATCCAAGAGCCGGGCTTGATGCATTGGATTTATGCATGCTGTCAGCTTCTGAGCAATTTAATTATTGTCATGTCTGCCTTGAGCTGTTGCCCCTGGTTTCTGGGAATAGGCCTGGAATATTTCCCCTAACCTTCCTGTGGTGATATTATTACCATCACCCTCTCATAGCAAAGTTCACCCTGAGTCTTCAGTCTCCTTACCCTCCAAGAAATCTCATGTTTAAAAGAGCCCCAAGTCCCATTTCCAATTGTTAGCATAAATATGAATCAGTGACAAAATTTTTTTCTTTTTATAACATTTTATTGTGGTAAGTTTCCATGTCTTGGGCAGCTGAAAAATTGCTGCTAGTTTCAGATACCAGTAAGCATCTGGATAATCCAAGATGGGTGTCCAGGCATGTAGGCATGTGTGTGTGTGTGGAAGGACCTGGGATACATACTTTCATTCATGAATGTATCATGAGGGAGAGGCATTGCTCGAAGATTGACTTAGCAGAGGTGAAGTTCTCCTGTGCACGCATGTGTGTATATGTGCATCAAGTCTCCTTCTCTTTCTCTGGCCCAGAATTGGTAGCTGACACTCAGATGCTCTTTTCTAACTCTATGAGTTCAGGATGGCCTGCAGAATGGGAATCTATAGATGAGCAACAGCTGATCAGTTCTCAACTCTCCAAGACAGAAAGCTGTGGCTTGTGGATCTTCAATGTTGACCTCGATCCTCTTCCATCTGCATGACCTTCCTCACCTTCCTCTTTACCACCACCATCAACCACTGTCATTATTGTCATCATCCTGTCATTATTGTGACCACCATTAACATTTATCAGAAGTCTTCTCTGTGTTGTGCTACATATATCAGAAGAACGATCTGATATGACCCTTACACCAACACTGAAAGTGAAATATTATTATGCATATTTGGTAGCAAGTCAAGTGTGGCTCAGAGGAACTAAGCATCTTATACCAGGATGCAAAGTGAGTGACAGGTCATGAGATTTGAATGCAAAGCCTACATCCTCAATACCAATCCATGCTGCCTCTTTTAAAGATTTGGTTAACCTTTTTTTTTTTGAATTAGAGGTTTTATTTTGCCCCAAATAAATGGGACTGGAAAAGCTGGATTAAATAAAAAACGTTCTTTATGCTGAATTCCAAAATGAAACAATAGGCTTCTTTCCTAAGCTTATTATGGGTATTAAGTATTTAGCAATTTAATTAAAGTTCACTTAGCTTACACTGTAGTGAATGGAATACAAATATTTCAGAGCCTGACCTTACTGTTTGGCTGTGTGTTGCTTTGACCCTTTGCAAATCCACCTACAAGCCCCTTCAAGGAACATGTTTGCACTGAGTTTTTCTTTTTTATAGTGGAATATTCCCACATATGACTATTTTATTAATTTTCCTTCCTTTGGGGATAGAAGGAATCGGAAGAGTTTTTAGCTCCTAAGACTTCATAAGAATCAATGATCAGGAAAAGTTAAAAAAAAAAAAAAGAACCTGAAAATGGCCAGTGCTTGCAATTTCAGCTCTGCTTGACAAGTGAGCAGAGGTTCTGTGGGAACTGGAGCTGCCTGGGGCTGGACTGGAAGCCTGGAGGATTATGGGGCAAGGCAGACTACGTTGTTGGATAAACTCTAATATTTGTGGTTCATAAAATTTTCTGTGCACTGTTTCCCACTGAACACTGTCATTGTATCCTGATATGATCCAGGTGCTCTTGTCTGCTCCCATTCTTCTCGATAACAGAATCACTGGATTAAGGCATAGGGAATTCATTCTGGCGATCTCCTGAAAAGAGAAGGCAGACTGGATCAGCAGAATGTTTGGCACAAACATATAAGCTGGTGTTTGCTCTGGCTTTATTTTAATTTTTGTGGTACTGGAGGCTTGAACTCAGGGTTTTGTGCTTGTAAGGCAGGTACTTACCACTTAAGCCATGCCCACAGCCCTTTTAATTTTAGTTATTTTTCATATTTTTGCACAAGGCTGGCCTCAGACCATCATTTTCCCACCTATGGCCTCCCTCATGGTTGGGATTACATCATGCACCACCACACTTGGTTTATTTGCCCAAGTTGTTTGCCCAAGTTGGCCTCGAACCAAAGTCCTCTTGATCTTCACCTCTTTAGTAGCTGGGACTATAGGCATGACTTTTTTTTTTTAAAGCATAGGAATACTAGGTTTCTAAAGGGGGAATCAATTTTTTCAAAGAGGGGAGAATTGTTTAAAATTAGAACTGAGAATTATTAGCCAGTGAGAATTTCTTGGTTCTAATGAAGTCTGGGGAAATATGTTTTCTATTTTAGGTTCTCCCAATACATACCCTAAATCCTTTACTTGTCTCAACTCTTCTGGATGGAATCAGGGTGGGGGGTGGGTAGGAACTTAATCAATGCAGAACTAGTAACTGACTCCAAGTTTTGAGCACTGCACAGGGCAGGAGCTCTTCTGTCACTGGCTCCAGCATTTTCTTTCTTGCAGTGGTGGAAGCAGTATCTGCAGATGCTGGGTTTACTAACATTTTCCTTATTTGCACTGACCTGGTCAATGGCTGAGACCATTTGTAGAACTCAAGATGTTCTCAAGATCATGGTTGAGATACAGTTCCTGTTATTGACCATCCAAGCTCATCTCACAACCCATCTTTGGCTCCTGTTCATCTTGTCCCCAACTTTTTCCAGTATCCTTCCTAAAGTGGAGCTAATTTAGCCAAATACTGCTATCAGGCCCAGTTTCCTTCATTTTTCTATGGCTTTTAAAATAAATCCAGTATCATATGCTTGGAAGGGGAACCTCATGACTAAGGCAATTGGACTTATTGCCTGTGCTCTTTTGGTGTCAACTGGACTCTCTGCTCCATTTTCTCAGTCAACTGTAGAGGGTTGTTTCTGGGCTTTATGAGTGTTTTAAAACTTTGAATGATCCAGAATGCCACAAATCTTCTCATTATCCCCAGGATGATGGTCCCTAGGAACTCAAGGTTGAAGTAGTCTGGAAAGACAGATAGGAGCAAGGGCAAGTTCTGTTTGTCCCTTATGGGCTGGATTCCATGCACCTGGTCTTAGGGGTCACGTGTCATCCATCTGTGCCAGGCATTTTGCCTCTGCCCTGGCAGCATGGGCTTATATCAAAATATGTCCTTCAGCTGACACCCCTCTCTCAACTCTGGGTCCCAGAGATTTTCCATTGCCCATTTGCTCCTTTTGAACAAATGTCAGTGTGTCAAGGTCATGAGGCCATTTTGTTCATGTTTATTACCCAGCACCTAGCCTGGATCTGGCATATGGAAGCAGTTGGTAAATATTTATTGAATTGTGTGTGAGTAATCAATTCTTCCCTTTCTATCCTGAGGTTGGAGTTACCAAATTCTTCAACCAATAAATATTTATTAAATACCTACTTTGGGGTTGCTGAGAGAATAAGCAGGAGTGATTATCAAAATTCTTGACTAGTATGTCACAGATAAAGACTATTTAGGACTGGCCTGGAGCAATCAGAAAGGATGCTGGCTGTAAGTAGGTGGTATATGTACAGGTATGGATACTGGCTTAGTGTTGGCCCCAGATATAGTATTGGGTGGTCCCAGACTCATGCAATTTTTCAGTCCAAGGGAGATTTAACAATGAATGAGTGATTCTAAATATAGTGAGTGTTGGAAGGATTGGTTAGGGATGCTATGGTTAATTTAAATAGTGAGTATTTGTGAGGGACAGGGTAGGGAAACATTCCATGAGCAAATGATTACACTTTTGGCCTGAGTGTTCACCTTCAAGGTTCAATATAGACGCCCAGGTACTATCTCCCCTCTTCTCTGGAGGGATGGATTGTAACTTTGGTTTTTCCCTAAAAAACAAAAGATTCTGCAGTGCTATAAAGATTCTTAGCTGTTGTATCATATTTTTAAGAATACCTCAAAAAATGACAAAGATCAAGGGGTTTGCTGAATTGGGTGTTTCCAACATACACTTTTTGGAAGACACATTTAAACCATAGCACTGCCCTAAGACACATGCAGTTTTAAAGAATATCCCAATGACAAACTATGATGCTATGATATTTTATTATACTTATTTAGCAAATTAGGAAATTGAGTCTTATGGATTAGCTCCAGATCACAGAGCTAATGTATGATGAAACTGGGGCATGCATCCATTTCTAACGGACTCTAGTGCATGTTCTTAACAGCATCCTGCTCTACCCCAAGGTGGCAAGTAAGCTGGGCCTTAAGGGACAAACAAACCTTGGGCAAGCCTGGGCTCTGAGAACAATTTCTCTCAACTCTCAAGAGTTAATCTGATGTGACTTTCCTGGGTAAGAATCAAGTCATTTATGATTGATCTAAAAAAAAGCCACTGTCCTTTTTCCCTAAACTGTCTCTAAATGCAGCTTATTGATTTCAGAAAGACAATTTAAGCCAATTTTTTAAAACTATAAAAATATAGATTTTTGTTAAAAACTTGAATCCATAAAGCCATTTTGATTTCTCATGATTATGGCCTAACCATTGACTTTCATCAAAGACCAAATGATAACAAAGTGCAGAAAGGGTTGAGGTTATTGAAATTCTTTATCCACTTGAGGCTGAATTCTCCTAAGTAAAGCACTGAGCATTTCTTCAGTACTGTCTTAGATATATCATAGCTCACAACATATTTTCCTGTTCATTACCTTACTATAGAGACATAATTAAACTGCCAGGTAGATTTGAACAACCCTAATTTATAAATAAGAAAAGTGGGTTCAGAAGGGTTCAAGTGCCCAAGATCACAAAGCTAGAGAGAAAAAAAGGCCACACTCAAAAATGAATGCACCTCTCCCTCTTGCTAGGAGTTGGTATGTCACTTAGCTGAATATTGCTCAGAAGCTCATCTTCACCATGTCCTTGTAAGCCACTGTTCCACAAAGCATTTTTTGCTTGGTGCTAGGGATTGAATTTAGGGCTTCACGCTTGGAAGGCAGTCACTCTACTGCTTGAGCCACTCTGCCAGCCCTTTGTACATTGGTATTTTAAAGATAGGGTCTTGCTTTATGCGTGGACTGACCTGGACCACAATCCTCTCATTTGTGCTTCCCTGGGTAGCTGGGATGACATGTGTACACCACTGTACCCAGCCAACAAAGCCATCTTTTTCTGGAACTTATCAGCATGTTCCAAACCAAATCTGATGTTCATCTTGTATTCCTCTTCTGAACTAATGATAAAAATTTCAACTCAACCACCTAAGTCAGAAACACCAAACATTCCTGATTTTTTCACCTTTATATTTGCATCCTTGTTTTGCTCTCCCTCTAGCTAATATTCCTCTTTGTACCAAAATATTATCAAACCACATTGGTGGTATGTTCAGATCATCATCATCTATCATTTGGACCAATATTAATCCAATAGTCCCTTAAACGTGTCTCTCTTCTCCTTCAGTTGTGGGGTGTATGTCAGACAGCTTAGATGTCAATCATGTCTTCACTGGCGAGTGACTCAGATGCACTGGGCAGCTATTTCACCTTCCTTGCCTTAAGATTCTCACTTGTTTAATGGAGAGATGCTAGCAATAACCATGGGGTTGTTGTGAACATTAAACGAGATGCTATGTGTAATGGCCCTAGAACAATGAATAAATGCTGGCTGTTAGCATCACTCATCTTCCTTTTGAACACTGGAGCAATCTTTCTAGAACAGAAATCCAATCAGATTACTTTCCTGTTTAAAAACCTTCAGTGGCTCTCAGAATCTATGGAATTCAGATATTTTTTTGCTTGGTACTAGCAAAAAAATTAATAATCATTCCAGATTTTTTTTCAAGTTCAAAGATCTCTAGCCACTATTTATTGTATTCAACTCTATGTTATAGTCACTGCAGATGTGATATTTAATTGCTTACAAGATAAATGGAATTATAATACATATATTATTTGCTATGTTTAGAGAAGTGTCCTCCAAAAGGCCCATGTGTTAAAGGCTTGGTCCCAAGACCATGGTGCTCTTAGGAGTTGGTGGAACCTTTAAAAGGTGAAGCCTAGTGGGAGGTCTCCCACTAACTGGGGGCATGTCACTGAAGGGACTACAAGAGTCCCAGTTTTTTTTCTCCCATTTGGCCCAGGCTGCCTCTAGGTAAAAAGCTTTGCTCTACTACATGCTCCCCACCATGATGTACTGTGCTGCCACAGGCCCAAGAATAAGGGAGCCAACTACCTAACTGTGGACTGAAACCTCTGAAACTGTAAGCCAAATATTTCTTCTTTTTAAGTTGATTATATTAGGTGTTTTATTACATTCATGGAAAGCTGACTAACACATTCTTCTACAAATTATTTTTTTCTTCAATAATTTGGCTTAGAAACTTTATAGGTCAATATGTAAATTGATATTTCATGAGTTTGTATGAAAACAGAATAATGAAACTTGTTAAAAATTGTTCAAAGAGGAAAGGGGGATGAGAAAGAGTAATAGAAGAATGAGTTTGATCAAGGTACATTGTATGCATGTATGGAAATATTACAATAAAACCTTTTGTTCAATTAATATATTCTAACAAAAAGCCAAAAATCTGTAAATTGGCCTCATTCTAAAGAACTATATAACTTTCCATCAACCATACTGATGCCCAAATTGAACTATTCTCCCAAGATTATAATTTTTTTGTGTGGTGGTACTGGGGTTTGAACTCAGGGCCTTATGCTTACTAGGCAAGCATTCTTGAGCCACATCCCCCAGCCCTTTTTGCTGTGGTTGTTTTTGAATAAGGTGTGGATTTGTGCCCAGGGCTGACTCACCCTATGATCTTTCTCCCTATTGCCTTCTACATGGTTGGGATCACAGGCAGGTGCCACCATGCCCAGCTTTTTGATTGAGATAGGATCTTGCTCACTTTTTGCCTGGGTTGGCCTCAAATCATGATCTTCCTGATCTCCACCTCCTAAGCAGTTAAGATTACAGGAATGAGCCACTGTACCCAGCTTCATCATTTTTCTTTTGATAGATATGTAGTATGGTAGATTGAAAAAAGATGGCCACGATTCTTTACCTTCCCCTCTATAAACACCCATTTGCAATGTGACATTGCAGCTCCTCACATCAACAGTCTACTTCTGGTGGACAGTTTCATTATGCTTGAATTAGGGGGTGGCCCTGTGACTTGCTTGGACCCATGGAATGTGGCAGGAATCTATGTTCCAGGTTAAGCCTTGGCTCTTGAGGTCTGGCTTTCACTCTCCTTTTGGAGGACTGCTGTCAACCATGTGGACAAACCCTAGTTGTCCTACTAGAGGTGAAAAGACTGTGGTATAGAAGCAGGACTCCCAGGTACAGTATTACAACCTGACATATGTTTACATTTGTAATGATCAAACCAGGGTAATTAGCATTTCTAGCTCCTTAAATATTGTCATTTCTATACAGTGGAACCTTCAAACTCTTCTCTAGTTATTTTAAAATACATAATTAATTGTTGTGGATTATAGTTACCTGACTGTGCTACAGAATATATAGGAACTCCCCCTGTGTTAGTCAGACTTTCTCATTGCTGTAACAAAATACCTAAAAAACAGCTTAAGGTGGGAAGGAGTTATTTTGGTTCATGGTCTCAGAGGTTTCAGTATGTCATGGTAGGGAGGCCTGGTAGAACAGTGCAGTTCACATCCTGGTGGCCAGGAAACCCAGAGAGAAAGTGCCTGTGCTTATGGGCATTGTCCTTTTTCCTCTTTTATCTGGGACCCAGCCTATGGGATGGCTCTACCCACACGGAGGGTGGGTCTTCCACCTTAGTTAATTCTCTCTGGAAATGCCTTCAGAGCCCCCTACCCCAAGAGTGCTTCACTATTCTCCATCCAATCAAGGTCCCAATCAAGATTAACCACACCCCCTGCAACTAGTTAAGTACCTGTGTTAGTTATCTTTGCGCAGTTGTGACCACATACCTGAAAGAAACAACGCGAGGGAGGAAAGATTTATAGTGGCGTATGATTTCAGAAGGTTCAGTCCATGTTAGTTCATGACCTTGCAATTGGGCAGAACATCATGGCAGCAGAAGAATGCGGAGGAGGAGGCTAGTCAACTCATGCAGATAGGAAGCAAAATGACTGGACAGGAAGTGGCCAGGGAAAGTTAAAGCCCCCACGGACATGCCTCCAGTGACTTACTTCCTTCAACCAGGCCCTGCCTTTAAATAGTCTATTCAGATTTTGAGTCCATCAATGGATTAAATCATTCACTAGGTCGGAGCCCTCATGATCTAATTGTCTGTGAAAATGCCCTCAGACACACCCAGATGGTAAAACACACCTCTAGGTGTTTTCAATCCAAGGCTGGTGACAATCAGTGTCAACCATCACAGTACCTATTTGTCCTTTTAGTACCCTCTTCCTGCCTGCCTCTCTGTGGTGCATGTTTCAAACATTTTTCTCTTAGTTTATATTTTGTCTTTGAATTTTCCTATTGTGTCTTGGTAGTATAAATGATTATCAATTTTATGCTGTGAAATGTATTACTCTTTTCCTACTATGGCTTCTGGACTTTGTTCTTGCTCAGGAAAAGCTTCTCTATCTTAAGGTTTCTAGTCTTTCATATTTTCTTCTAGTGCCTTAGTTGTTTTTCCGAACATTATTACCTTTCACCCAGTTTGAAGATATTTTTGTTTATAAAGCGAGATGGGAACTCATCCTCATATGTCCAGTTGTCCTAAGAGATAGTTAATGTATTCATCTTTTCGCCTTTGACTTAAAATGCCATTTTTATTACATGTGCAATGACCTAGGGCCCCCAAATGTGTTCCCTACACTCTCCACACTGTGCTGTTGATCTATTTTTTTATTGTTATTCCTGTGTCCCACTTTTCAAATTACTATAACATATGTAGAACAAGTGTCCCTTATTATTTCTTTTTCAAAAATTTCTTGCCTCACCAAAACTGCTCTGTGTGATACTATAATGGTGGACACATGTCATTAAACATTTGTCCAAACCCATAGCGCAACACCAAGAGTGAGCTCAAATGCAAAGTAAGGACTTTGGCTGGTAATTAGGCATCAACGTGCGTTCACTGACTGGTGCTGGATGTTGACTGGACATGAGTGCCAGGAGGTACATAGGAACTGTCTATCTACCTTCTGCTTGTTTTGCTGTGAACCTAAAACTGCTCTAAAAATAAACTGTATTAAAATTTTTTATATATATCTTTTTTCTTTCAGATAACATTTAAGATTATTTTGTCTAATTTATAAGAAATCCTTTTACAGTTTTTTAATTTAAAAATTTTTTTGCACTGTTGGGGATCAAACCCACAGTCTTGTACATACTAGGCAAGTGCTCTAGTACTAAGCTACAGGCCCGAGACTTTTTTTTTTGAAACAGGGTCTCAGTGTGTACCTCAGGCTGGCCTCGAACTTGCGATCTTTATGCCTCTGTCTCTTGTGTGAGTGCTGAGGCTATAAAATACACCATCATGCCTGGCTTTTTTTTCTGTTTTACAGTTTTTATTGGAATTACATTGCACTTATAGATAATTTTGGCTTCCTGACTGGATGGTTGCCTATGGTGGGGGTAGGGCAGTGCTCTAGACCCTGGTAGAAGAATTGTGCTTCTGGAGAATGGTCATCCTTGGACATGAGCGGAGGTGAGGCCTATTTCTCTAGCCCTGCAATGATATTGCAGAAACCAGAACTAAATTCCCTACTTCTAAAATCAGCTAAGGACATTTTGATGTCTGTAACTGAAACCTAAATATGACAGTGTCTTTTTTGACAATTTATTGCTGGTGTTTAGAAATAACCAATAATAATGCTTTCTTTCTAAAAATATTTCTGTCTCCTGATATTGAGATTATAAGGACTCTTAGGATAATGTTGACTAACAGGAAGATAGCAGACCTTTCCGTGCTGTCCCTGATGGCTGGGGATTATTCTGCTCTTTCACCATTAAGTGTGGTATTTTCTGATGGTCGATACCATATATTAGCTTGAAAAATTTGTATTGTGCATTTGTTATTTTTAAAAAATTGAACCAAGTGTTGAACTTTTAAAATAATTCTTCATTGTCTATCAATATGATTATATATATTTCCATTTATATATATATAAATAAATATATATATTATATATATATATATATTTAAGGTCTTATCTTTTTTGCCCAGGCTGGCCCCAAATTGCAGTCCTCCTATCTCTGCCTTCTAAGGAGCTGGGTTTATGTGCATGAGCCATTGGGCACCTGGCCTCCAAGTTAGCAGTCTTTGCTAATCTTGCAGAAAAACTACTATTCTTCACAGGATGTTTAATTTTTAAAGATTTTATAAAATAAACAATATACATTTAGATAGGGAGGGCCAAGAAACCCAAAAGAATGGCTTAGCAATAAATTTTTTAAACTTCTAAAAATATTTTTTATTCATATGTGCATACAATGATCCACTTATATTTTTTATTAACATGTTATGTTGGTGAATTTTATAATGTATTTTTCCTGAATGCTCACTCATCTGAGTTTTTTTTCTAATATTTTAAAAAAGAGATTGACAGATCTGATTTGCTAACTTTTTAAAAAGATTTTTCTGTCCATAAGTTTTCCCAAAGGGTATGTGTTTGTGTGCATGGATATGCTATGTAAATTTAAAATTTTTATTTATACCAGGATTATGCTAGCCCAATAGAATTAACTGAACAACTTCTCATGTTTTTCCATGCTCTGAAATAGTTGATATAAGATTTAGTTCTCTTCTTATAAAACAGTTTTATAAAATAGGCCTGATATCAGTTTTAGTCCTAAATCTTTGACTACCTTTCCAATCTCTTCCTTAATTATTAACCTACTTATTTTAAAAGTTCTTGAGTCAATTTTTCATTTATATTTGTTTAGGAAATCATATTTCATCTAGATGAATATTGAGGCTGAACTCTTGTTCAGCCAAAATGCATGCATTGCTTACTCTGCTACTAGGCACCATGGTAAGTACTTTCATTACAAGGCATTTAGTCTTCTCAGAGATAGACACCATACTGTACCTTGGTCATACCCACTTTACAGATGTGGGAACCGAGGCTCAGAGGAGTGGTTTAGTTACATTCCCAGTATCTGATGGAGTTGGGATTCAAACTCAGGTAGTCTATCTCTAGATGCTACTATTGTTACTTTCATCCTTCCTGTCTTCTTTTTCCTAAGAATTTAATTTTGTCCTTTTTTTTTTCTCACCATCAAATTTGCTAAAGTATAGTCACTGCTATTATTGTTGCTGTTATTTGTCCATCTAAAGGCCATTTTCATCAAGCTGAAGATTATTTTAAAATTTACAGTCATACTTTATCTCATATTCTGTTAGTTTTTTATGATTAAAGGCATTTTGACAGTACTGGGGTTTGAACTTAGGGCCTTGTACTTGCTAGGCAGGAATTAATAGTTTTATTTCCTTTTTCTACATGTTGTTCATTTAAAATTTTGTTTAACTAGATAATGTAAACTAATAAACATATCACCTCAAAGATTTTGTTCTATAATGCTGCCATTGGTGTTAATTCCAAAAGAGTCTATAGTCTTGGTTTTAATTTGTGCTTTTATGTAGAAGTTATTTAAAGGCGTTCTTTAAATTTTCCAAGTAGTTATTTTGGGATGGGATGTTACTGGCTATCATTTGCTATAAATTTCCTGTACCACTAGTGTGTGTAATAATTTCTACTTTGGCTTCTTTTGTTCTTCTTTTTTTGGAACAGGGTCTTGCTGTTTGGTCAGTGTGGTCTGTAACTCATGATCCTCTCGCCTCTGGCTCCCTAGTGCTGAGATTGCAGGAGTACACCATGACACCTGGCTTCCTTCTGTGACATTTATTAGTAAATCTTTCATCAATCTTTTAAAAATGTATATTCTTTGTTAGATATGCTTTATTTATAAAAATGTGTGATTAAGCTTAACAGTGAAATCCAAGTGTCTACTTCCATGTAAAAATGACAAGCATTTTCCCAAGAAATGTCAATCTATCCACTGCTTCAATGGTTTAATCAAATCTTGCTTGCTTTCTGATAATTTTAGTCTTATATATTTTGAAATCAGTTAAGTGCTATTGTAGGTACTTGATAGTTTTTTTTTTATCAACATAAAATTTCTTGTGTTTCATTTCATATTCCACCCTCACCTGAATGTTATCTATTCTGAAATTAAGAGACATTTTTCTTTTGAGGAGAAGTGATGAGGAATGGTAGTTCGCATTTGTCTAATAATAGCAATAATAATAACAGTACAAGTAGTAATAGTCATCCAGAACGCTTTTATTTGGTTTAGTTTGGTTTTCAGGACCAATGTGGGAATTTCCACATTATCATGGATTTAACGCAGGTATATTTGTGGTGATTAATGATGCATTTGAACTTATTCTTGTTACAGCATTTCATTATTTCTTTGTTTCTTTTTTATTATCTGTTCTTCATTGGATTTTAAATGCTTTTAGTTACATTTCCCCCTTCAGCTGTTTGAAACACATAATACTGCTTGTGTTCTTCTTGTCATTTTATTTTCATTATTGACATACATTCAAATATGTTTAAAATCAACATCTAGGATTATTCTCAATGTGTTAAATTTGATACCTTGTTTAATCCTCTAAATTTCTTCCTATAGGGCTGTGCTTCCCATTTTCATTCATTTTTTGGAGCAGTGATTTCTGAAAAATAAACTGTGGGTCTATACAGGATTGTCAATTTTTATTTTATTAAATAAGGATGTCACAAAAACCTCAACCCTACCTACCATTTGTCATCTTACCATGGCGGTACCTCATAAGAGATAGGTATTTTAATGTCAACAAATAATGGAGCAAGTAATCTTATATCCAAAGGCAATTGAAAAAAATTATAAAAATGTTTTATGTACTTAGTTATACAGAAAATTTGTCTTGTTTTTCCCACTTTACTGACGATGTATGGAAAACTCCACCATGGCCCAAGACTGCATTGAGCACTAACTTTTGACAGTCACTGGCTTGCAGTCGCTTTTTTGTCATACTTATTTTCTCCTCGTCCTTCTCACTGTTTCTTGAATACTCTAAACTCCCTTCCTTTCTTTCTCTCCCTTTCACTCATTTTTGCCTGTACATATCTGTAAATAATATTCATCATTTACTAAAGTGCCTTTCCCCTGGTCTTTTCTGCAGAGCTTGCAATTTATGCAAGGGATCGATGTTTGAAGAATTTACATAATTCAAAGCTAACATAATTAAGACTAATTTCCTCACAGATCTGACAAAAGCATTTCTGGTGATGGGTATTTCTGTTTACCAGCTCAAGTGGTAGTGGGGTAAACACTGCCAACAACTCACTTTGCATAACAGCATGGAAACTAAACAATTCCTAATGAATTAAACAGTGTTCTGAAAATTGAATAATTTTGAATTTTGTGCATAAGTTGGAAGTTTATTAATATTTCTGTATCACAGCTTTTCAAATCAACTCCCTGTTGCATAATATGCAAATGCCCTTCATTATCCTGCCTCCGTTGGTTTCTCATTACTGCTTGATTATATCTGTGATAATAATTGCGATGGGTACGCAGTGACCTCCCCTCATTTTAAGTGAGGACCTCCTTCTCTGATTGGGTAGAGTCTGAGTCCTGGTAGGGCAAAGCGAATGTTTAACCGGGAAGAGTGCAGTGCCTTAAAGAGATAACCCTATGTGCAGTTTTCCTGGGATGGCCTGTTTGATGACATTTGCCTCCATGTGACCTGGAATAGGACTCTGTACTGCAGGATTCCTTGCTGGTACTGCTAGGTGTTCTGTAGTTCCCAGGGGACAAGCTTCCTTAGATAGCTCCTGCCTCCTCCTTTGGCTCTTCCCTGGTCCCTGCCTGCAAGAGGAGAGGTTAGGAATGTTCCACCCCAGGGCTTCTGCCATCCTAGATTTAGGGCAGCAGATGAACTGAACTTGCTTCTTTAGACCTTGAGCCTTTGTTGTGTTTCGATCTAGCATTTCCTGAGCAGGAGACATTTGGTGCTGGGTGTGCATTCCCTCTTCCTTAGTGAGATGGTGTTTTGCTTCCTTCCTGTGATGGTGTGGAAGCTCCCTCCCAAGGGAGGACGGAAAAGAGAGGTGGGAGAAAGGAGCGAGTGCAGAATTGCCTAACCCCTCTCCCTCGAGAGCACCTCCCACGTGTGTGACTTCCCGCGAAGCAGTGTGGTGCCCTTTCCCATCTTCAGAGATGAAACTCCTGGAGCCGGGGTTCCTGCCTTATTTGTCTTTTTAAATTTGGACCTGACTTGTTCTGATGCTCACTTCTACTTGATTTAGTAAAACTGATTTGTGTTAAATCATTCTCTCTGAGTAAAGAAGTCTTCTGGCTAAACAAAATATTTTCCGGAGCCAGGCATGGTAGCACAATCCTGTAATTCCAGCACTAGGGAAGCTGAGGTAAGAAGACATCCAGTTTAAGACCAGCTGAGACAGCAAGACCCTGTCCCCCCCCCGCCAAAAAAAAAAAACCCAAACAAACCAAAAAAAGAGAAAAGAGAAGAAATATCTTCCCTCCTGTATATTGTGTAATTTTCTCCTCTGTGTGCACAGGGACATCTGAAAATATCTTTTATCGTGCCTCTGCTGGTACCTGCAGGCATATGGTAGCCTCAAATTCTGTTTCACTGGATTAAACAGCTCCCAGTACATTTGATATTTCCCCATTGTGAATCTGTGGTGTAATAGGAGAAATCATTTTCTTCTTCCTTGGATCTTCTCCAGTTCCTTCTCATCCCTTCTTAGATGTGGAGGCCAAAAATGCAAGCCAAGTCTGGAGGAAGGATTTCTCATTGGCACCTTTACACACTTATCACTCAGCTCAGCCCTTCTCATCTTAATTCTAGGCTGGGCCCTGACTCATTCCACTTGTCCATTGTGGGTGCAGGGACTTTTATTCTCTTCCTCTTTCTCAGCAGGTCATTGACCCTCTTGTTTCTATGGGCTTAGTTTGTTTTGGTTACAGTCTCATATCTTATAGTTAAAGCCTATTAAGATTCATCTTTTGAGTTTATGGCTTGCAGAATTCAAAGTCAACATGACACATTGTATTATCAGTTTTTAGCAAGTCTGCCCAAATCTTCATAAACAATATTGATACCAGTTACTGATTGTTATGTATTTGTTTGACACTTTGTTTTTAATTGCATTGTCCAATATGGTAGCCATTAGCCACAATTGAAAGCTAAATTAATTGAAATGAAATAAAATTGAAAATTCAGTCAGTCACACTAGCCATATGTCAAGTAGTCAGTAGTCACCTGTGGCTAGGGGTTACATGAGATGAAATATTTCTATCACTGCAGAAAGCTCTATAAAGTAGGACAGTCTGAAGGCTTTCCAGCTTAAGGAGTAGAGAAAAGGGGCCATGTTGGTGACCTCAAATCATAGAATCAGAGATATTTTCATTGAGTAACTCTTAATATTTACACTCCTGAGAACTTCTAGTTTTATTTTTCCCATTATAAAAAGTTCTGCTTTACAAAGTTCTTATTAAGTAATAAGAATTACTTATTTTTCCCTACTCATTCAATGAAGGCAAAACAAATTAATGTCCTTGAGTAGAGGTGCTGTTCTTAGGCCACCTTGCTCAGAGCCTGCTCTCCCCTTCCTTGGGGAGTATACTTTCCCTCTCTTCTCAATCTGCTCAATAAAACTTTGCAAAAAAAACCCGAAAATGTAATACCATCTGAGTTAGTTGAACACTGACTATAACAAAACACCTGAGAGAATAAACTTATAAAGATAATATACTTTACTTCAGCTCAGTTTTGGAGGCTTTAGTTCATAACTATTGGACCCATTATTTTGGGAATGTGATGATGCATCCTGTCATGGGGGGAGCATGTGGCAGAGCAAAACTGCTCACTTAATGGCCAGGACACAAAAGAGAAAGAGGAAGGGGCTAAGGTTCTACAATAGCTTTCAAAGTCATTCCTCCAAAGACCTAAAAACCTCCCAATAGGCCATGCCTCTTAAATGTTCCATCCCCTCCTAAGAACCACAATGGGGACAAGCGTAATACAGGGAATGGTCCCACCATTCAAGAGTCAAGCTAAACTACAACACCATGCATTAAGAAGTACACATGACAACACTGAGCAGATATAATTCTAGACAAAATACAAAAGATTATTTTTCACTTTTAGTGGCCTTACCATAGTAAAAGTATATTTTTCCTTCAATTGCTTATAAGACTCTCAGATCCTTGTTATCATTCCTCTTTCTAATTCTGATCTGTGTGCTACAACCCCAAAGGTGAGCTTCCATTCTGGCTTTTTGCCATCTCCTTGCTGGTTTCCTTCATACTGTAATGCACTGGGTTTGCTTATCTTTCCTTGCTCTAATTTTGTCCTTATATTTGGATAAAGTGGAAGTTTCTCACTCTAGGACTTATACAATATTAGAAATATTATATTATATATTTATTATATTGTTTGCCAATACTAGTGATTACTAGGCTAGGCTAGGCAATCACTGTAGCACTTGAGCCACATCCACACCCATTTTTGCTTTAGTTTTTTTTTTTTTGGTGGGACTGAGGTTTGAACTCAGGGTTTCATGCTTGTACAGCAGGTCCTCTAGTGCTTGAGACACACCTCTAGGCCATTTTGCTCTGGCTATTTTGGAGATGAGCTCTTGTGAACTATTTGCCTGGATCTTGGCAGCTGAAATATCTAGGATTACAGGTGTGAACCACTGTGCTTAGCTAGGCTGTTTGTTTATTTTGATAGGGTTTTGCTCTTTTTGTCCAGGTCAGCCTTGACAGTGACCCACCTGTCTCTGCCTCCTGATTAGCTGGGACTTCAGATGTATGCCACCATTTCCAGTTTGTTTTTGAGATAGTGTCTTGCTAACTTTTTCCCTGTGCTGGCCTCAAAACATGATTCTTCTATCTCCACCTCCCAAGTAGCTGGAATTGCAGACATGTGTCACCATGCCTGGCAGGAAACTTTATATTTACTTATTTTTCATATTGGTGAAAATTTTCTGTAGTCAGCATGGATTTCATAATGTGTATAATTTATGAGTATAGCTCTATACAGTTTCACACAGTGCAGGTGTGTACTGTACTCAGAAAACACTTATAACCATGAGATGCACAATGAAATAACCCTGGGAGACTGTCGCCCATGGCTTTGTCTTGACCCTGGAATCCTAGCATGTAAAATGCTTCTGCTCTTCTGGTCTTAGCATCTGCATTAATTTTGCCTTTCCCTAAGTGATTCTAGTTTGTCATAGCCCCAGAAATGCCAACCTTAGTAGCATTTCACCCTGAGAACACAGCCACCACAGTTCTGCTTCTTTTTACAGGGTTTGACCTGAATACCCTCTTTGGCATTAGCAAATGTTAGGTGTTCTGGGCAGGAAGACTTTGGTCTCATTCAGCCACTTGTTTATTTATTTATCTATTTATTTTCACTGAGTTGTAAGACAAATTTCATCCAAAGCTTATTAAAAACCCTAAAGAACCAACTGAATATTACAGAAAATGTCAGCCATAATTTTAATTTGTATTCAGGTTTTCGTGTCTTCGTTGGTCCAGGTGATTCTTGCTCCCAGAGTGTTGCACACCAGAGTCTTTTTTCTTGGTCTTAGCCTTGAACCATTCACCTAGAACTATTCCTTGGATCTTATTTCATCCTACATAGGACTGGCTCTCTTCATATCCTCCTGGCTCAGATTTTTGTTTCTGGCATGTTTTTTTTTTTCCTTGCCTATTTTCTCTTATCAAGTTTTATCTTCTTGGATCTGAACTGGATTTCTCTCAAGAAGAATGTGGTTATACTGCCAGGGCCACAGATTCTGGCTGCTTGGGAAGGTCTTTCATAAGAATGAAAAGATTTTTTTCTCCTATACTAACTTGTCCTATGTCTGTAGGTGGTGTCCGCTATTTTCTTTAGACACTCACCTTCATTTTCATTAGATTTTCTCAGGATCATTTAATTTATGAGGGAGAGACCTCAGAGCTTATGGAGACCAACCCTTTCATTTTCTAAAAGCATGAACAAAATGGAAATAACTTGCACCCAGATGTACAGTTAATTAAAGCAGAGCTAACCTTGGGCTCTATATCACCTGATTTGTCTTCTGGTTGTCTTTTCATTTAACTAACATTCTCAAAATGTTCTTGCTTAAAAAAAGGTTCCCTCTAGTCAAATAAATTCAGGGAAGAATGAGTTAATCAAATTTAAATAGCTTTCTATGCTATAAGATACCATTGAGTTTTTGAATCTTTAAGATAGAGATTCTGCAATGTGAAACTCAGAGGCGAGTGAAAGTATACTGTATTCACTAATTCCTAATTTATTTGAAAATAGAATCCTATATTCACCTAGAATTATGTGTGACACTATCATTTCTTCAAAGCCAGAGGCTCTTGCATATTTTGATAGTTACATTTTTCATAAATGTATATATTTTTCCTTACTAAGAATTCTTTTTAAAAATTGACTCACTTGATTCTTGGATCATCTTTTCTCAATGAGGTCAAAGTTCAAGGTGTTTAAAAAAGATGCTTTTACTTAGCCTTGAATATTTTCCTCTGGAGTCAATATGTGTTGATTGTTGGCCGTTTTGCTTTGTGTTGAGGTTAGGTCCCTATTTATCAAACGTTTAGATTTAGTTTTAAAATGTCAAGGTTAAATGGAGGTGAAATCAAACAGTGTTAGGAAAGCCAAGAAGCAAGTGCTCATCGTTAATCCAACTCTGTTTTCCCTCACTTAGCTTTTCTAGTCATTAGCATTTCGACACTGTTCTTAGTGCATAGGCACCCAGTCACCCCATGCATTAGCCAAATTAGATGTGTTGATTAAAGATACAAATTATGTGATATGTGTTTATATATCAAAATGAGATGGTTTTACCTCGACAATTGCTTTGCTCTGTGTGTGGGGGTGGTGGGGAGTTTATGGAGGCAAAAGTAGTGTGATAAGTTACCAGAAAAATCTCTATTTTGCTACTTATAAAAAAGCAGTCTGTGGCAAAAATCTATTTTCCCCTATTTGTCATGGCATTATAAGGAGATTTAAAAAAAATATTAGTGTGACCTACAATGTGAAATTCCTAATAAGTGTGAAATCAGTTGAGACATCAAATAAATTAAACATTACAATAGCCAAGTTGGACCTTGTAGTGTAGTGATGAGTCTTATAACATTTCAAATTCTGTGTCACTCACAGCAAAAAGTGTGATTCTATCTGGAACCATGTCACTTTAAGGAACGGTCTCATTTAAGTAAGGAGTTGTCTTTGCTAGAACCGATAAATTGCTTATCACCTTTCAAAAGACAGCTGCACAGAGGAGTGGCTGTTGGGCAGAGGAGAGAGTTAGTTATAAAGGTTGTAAGATAGCAGTTATTTTTTGTCTTTTATAAAGTTCACAAAACAGGGTTGGGGAGGTACAAAATGGTTTACATTAGGAAAGCACAAAAAGATGGTGAAGAATTACTCTGAAGGTTTCCACATAGCTACTGCAGCCTGAAGCATCATCCCTTAGGTTACATCCTAAGTAACTGTGAAGACAAGGCTCTCTGTGCGCTCCTCCATCGGATACTTACCCGGGGTGTTGGAAGGCAGGAGCTACCTTTTAGGATCCTCATGACCTTTGATTTTCAATTACTTGCTACAGAAGAGATTAGCACAGTCATCAGACATCTAGTCCTTGCATTCTCTGAGATTTTCTCTCTGGAGGAAAGGCATCCACAATAATTAGTTTTCCTTGATCTTTTATTTCATCAAATCTAGAACCCCATGGATTGTGATATACCATTGTATCATAATTTATGCACACAAAGAGAGATGCTTCTGCTTAAGGTATGATATACCACTATTTATGAGTCATAAGATTAAGATGCAAAATCTTGAAAACATTGGCATCTTATATTCAATGAAATAAGAATATATGATTTCTTGACCCAGGTAAAAAGCTCTAGTTTCTGTAGTATTTTCAATGCTATTTAGGAGTTGGTTGCTACCCTGATATCACAGTTGGTTATCACCAAGAGAGATTTTTGGTAATTACCTGTATGTTTGAATGTTTTACAATTATTTTACTTTTCATCTATTTAGAGTTTGTCTTCCTAATTGGGTCATAAGATATTTTTCTTATTAGGTCTTCTAATCTAACCATTAGTAGTGACCCTTTCAAGTAACAAGTATTAATAGGCCTTTTGTTCGTTCATTCATTCATTCATTCATTCAACAAATGAATGTTCCAGATGGAGAGAAGCCAGTGAGTATGGCACAGGCTTTCTTTTCAAGGATCCCTCTCAACATAGAAGAAGCAAACAAGTTGTTGCAGCATAGAATAGAAGTGGTGGGCTGCAGTGATGCTGGGTTGCACAGGAGCAAGTGGCAGGCTGCCTCATGCAAGCCCGAGCCAGGGAACGGCTCCTAGAGGCACTGAGGTGAGCAATTCTGGCTGGGGATGTAAGTTAGAGGTGTAGATAGGTTCCAGATCCTGAGGGTCTTAGATTTTTAATCTAACAATCTTTTACTTTGTTAGTCAGTCAAGCAAGTATTTGGCCTCTTTTGTGTAGGAGAAAATTAAAGAAGGATGACAGTTTGTGCTCACATAGCACCGATCATTGTTCTAAGGGATCAAGGTAAAAAGAGCCAATTAATATTTGTGACAACCCACAAGTTGTGACATCTCATCTTTCAGATGGAACTTGGGTTTGGAGCATTTAGTAAACTGCCCAAAGTCCTACAGCTGCTAAATGGGACCGAGATCCATGTCTGTCTCCACAATCAGTGTGCTCCACACACCTCTGCAGCTGTGTCCCCGTATCTTCCCACAGGTGCACTTAGAGTATCCCTGGTTGGCATATTGGTGTGCTGAGGTGCAGGAGGGCTGGAATTCTCTCTTCTTACTATGGTGGTGTAGGGATTGCTATAAGGAGATGAAGGCAGTTAGAACCTGCTTTCACATAGAAGCAGTGAGGACAGCAGCACATTCTCCGATATGGACTGTGCAGATGCTTACACCAGCCCAGGACCTGCCCCAAAACTGACCTTTGCCAAATTAGATATGTTGATTAGAGATGCCAATTGTGCATAACAATGATTGGTAATAATTTGTAAACACAGATTATATATGTTTATATTTGGCTATGTCATACAACCTTGCTAAGAAGAACTTGTAAGTTTATACTGTTCATATCTTGGAGCCACCTGCTTCTTGATCTTGAGTTTCGTAAAACAAACTTTCACTCACTGTAACGTGTTTCAATGGTCTGAGTAGGGCTTTTGAGGCAAGGATCTTGTACTTATTTTAGAAACAAAGTCATGTGGTTTTCCTTGGTGAGGTTTTTCTCCATGGTTAGTTTATCTTTCCTTTTTACTGAGGAAGGAACCATCAGTCCACTCCTTTCATTCCAGTCTTTTAGATGTTCTATCTGAAACAATGCTGATCTCTTTTAAGTTAGCAGAGATATTCATGACTTTCATAGACCCTATCATTTATTAAGAGAATGAATATGATAAATAAAAATAGACAAGTTCCTAGCTTTCTAGATGTGGGATACATGTATGTATAGATTATTGACTCTTATGACGATGATAAGGAAATATACCTGAATCTTGTCCACCAGCTCTGGGGAGTGCTTTCTCACATTATAACTTCCATTATTATTAAATATTTCATTTTTCATTTGTGAGTACAAATGAAAAAATAACAATTCTAAACTGACCTCAGTAAAATTTGTTTTCTTCTACCTTTGCAAACCAGATTTTGTTTGTGCCTTTACTTGTGTTGACTTTGCTAGAAGCTTTTCTTTCTTTGAGGCTGAGCCAGTAGTTGCACTATTATTTTTGGTGTGTCCTTAGGTTCTCTGATATAATGTAAATATCCAAGCCAGAGTGCAGTTTCCTTTTAAAGTATTGATCAAACATGCAGTCATTTTGAAAGTGATAATCTTTCTTTAGGGATAAAATATAGATTTTATTTTTCGAAGTATTTTTACTAACAAGGTTGCTTTCTGCAGCTGGGTGTGGTGGCTCATGCCTGTAATCCTAGCACTCGGGGGGCCAAGGCAGGAGAATTTCAAGTTCAAGGCCAGCCTGGGCTCAGTAAATTGAAGCCCAGTGTAAATAGTAAAATAAAACTTATAATTAACTAATCAGAAATTGCCAAGTAATCTGTAGTTAGACCAATCAGATATGACCAACTAACTTGTAAATAGATTTTCTTTCTTTCTCTCTGTCTTTCTGTCATCTCTCTCCTTCTTTCTCTCTTTCCTTCCTTCTTTCCTCCCCCCCACCTCCCTGCAATTATGGGGACTGACTGAATCTAGGGTCTTGCACATACTGGTTAAGTGCTCTGCTACTGAGCCACACCCCTGGGCAGAAAGGTTTTCTTGGCCTCCACAAAAACCTTACCAGAGCTTCTCTTTCACTCTGACCCCCCACTGGAGCACAGAAACACTTGCTATTTGGTGCTGCCCAATTCACGAATCCACAAATGCTCAAATAAACTTGTTAAAATTTTAACATTCATGTTTTAGCACTCTTAAGCTGAACAGAGCCTGGCCATTTCTTTTGCAAGTCCATAGATGAAGGTTTCAATTCAGTCTGTTGGTGGACTCTGAGACCTTGGATGTGTCACATAAACTTCCTAAGCATCTGTTCCTCCTCTGTTATTATATAGGGATAACAATTGTGGGCTGTGATCTGCTTTGTTATGACAATCATGTGGAGAGGGCCATGTGACAAGGAAATTTCAGCAGCTGAGACCTGACCCCAGCTGACAGCCAGAAAAAAATCAAGGATCTCATCTAGAAAGGAATCTGCTCTAAGTGGTTATAGGGGCAGAGAACTCTAGCTTTTTGCAGGCTGTTGGGTGGAAGCTGTTCTCGGCTTATCTGGGCCTCCCACAGTTCCCTGTGGCATGCCTTCCCTGTGGCATGCCCTCCAGGTGAGAGTACAACATGGCAGATGCTTCTTCAAGGCCAGCAGGAGGGCAAGTCTTGAGAGCAAGTTGGCCAGCAACATGGAGTCTCACATAACTTGACAGTATTGTGGGAGGAACAACCATCATTTTGACACATTCTACAGGTTAGAAGCAAGTTACAGGTCCTGTCCACCCTTGGGGGGAAGTGACACAAGGACATGACGGTCAGGAATCACAGATCATTGTGGATCACAGTAGATTAAGATAGAAATACAAATATTAAGCTTGGTGGTGGGGCTTTAAAGCAGTTCAGTGCTTCCTTAGACTTATCTATAAATAAGAATCCCTATGGAATTACCATTAAAAAAAGTCTCCTCCAAACCCTCATAATAATTTTCTCTGAGTGTTAGAGTCCAGGGAACTATAGGTTAAAAAACAATCATGGTGATTTGGATGTGTGGCCATGATTGAGAACTATAAATCTAGTCCATATCCCCTCCTTTAGACAGAGACACTTGGCTCGAAGATCACATGGTAGTGATCTAATATATCAGAAGTAGACCCAAGCCTAAAATTCAAGGATCTTAAATTTCATTTTGCACTTTTCCTATCATACTATGTTTCCATCTTAATTTGGAACTTGTAGACTAAGTTTTACCTTTTTACATGCTCTGAAGGAAAAATGACTAGCAAATTCCTTATTTTCCATGGTAGATTAGAGGTGGCTCATGGGAACAGTTCCTTTGAACTCTTTGTGTTATATTAATAACTTCATATTGGAAGCTCAAAACAGGCCATGGTGGAAATATTTACACTTGGGGCATTGGCAAATGCTGTCCATCAGGATTTCTATGTACCACTCCTTTCTGAGAGCTGGTAAACCTTTACCAGCACATCATTTGATTCAATTAAAAAAATGTAAGAATACATTTTTACAAAATATATTACAATATTGTCTTAACTCTTGCTTAAAATGAAACATATAAGTTAATGGTGTGAACAATAAAACTCAATGTGGTGCTTGTGTCTTCCTTCTTATCTTGACACAATATACTGCACAGGGTGGATGACTGAATGAACTATTTGTGAGTTTGTTTTCTGCCTCTTCTTGTCTCCAAAGTTACAGTGGACTGGTTCACTAGGCAGGTTGGTAATTTATCCTCAAGTAAAGTTCACCTCTGACTTTCTTTCCATTTTCAGTCATGGTTTCTGGCCCCAGGGTTTCCATTGCCATCGGCTCTGTAAGATATGACACTGATTGAATTCTAGGTGCATCCCCACATGCTGGCCCCTGAATCAAAGGCTTGCGGACACTTTACCTGATTACCTGGGGAGAGTCTTTGGGATGTCAGGAGGGAGAAGCCAGAATGTTGTTTACAGAGCATAAGTCTTCTGTTGGGTTCACAGAGTAAAAATTTCCACCTACTTCAAGTCTCCACCCTGAAGGGACCTGGAAGAAGTGTTTTTGTCAGTTCTGTTTCATGGCTATGAAGTGTCACTTTGAGCTTCGATTTCATGGGAATCTCCGAGGTCAGAGGCCCCAGGATGGAGTGGAAAGCCAGCCTATACCTGAAAACAGCTCAGATGACTTTCCCCTTGATGTCAGTGCTTGCTTATTCTGTGGCTTGCCAGAGTTTCTGACTCCAAATTGTGAACCACACGTGCCTGGTATGGATCTTTCTTCTCTTTATCTCCTACTTATTGATCTTCAGCTGCTGAGCACTTCTCTGGTTGGCTTTGAGAGAAGTCAGCATGAAGAAAATGGCAGCAGGGCTTCTGAAAAAGCAGGGACTTGATGCCAGACAGAGCTGCGTGTCTCCACCACTCATGAGCTGTGTAACCTCTGAGTCTCGTAAGTCTTATAAAATGAAGCCAATAATGCCTGATTTTCAAGGATGTTTCTGTTGAGAGGATTAGATGAAAATTGCGTGTAAAATTTTCATCTAATCCTGGCACACAGCAGGGACTCAGTGAATGGTGGTTCCCTCTAGTGACCATTTCCTCTAATAGCACCACTAACTTCTAGAACACTGCAAATATTCTATGAATATTCTCCCTCTTCAGCATTTTACATGCACTCATTTCATTTTCACAACCCTGTATAGTTTAGAAGATCAAATTTAATCTCAATAATGGTTTTCTTTTGTAATTATTGTTGTTATTGTTATTTTGAGACTGTCTCATTGTGTAGCCCAGGCTGGCCTTGAACTTGTTCTCCTCCCATCTTAGCTTCCTAAGTGCTGGGATCCCAAGTGTGCCCCACCACATCCAGGAATAAGGCTTTTCTTTTCTTTTTAGGGAATAACAACTGAGATTTTTATTTTCATTTATTGTTATCTGCAACAAGGCTTTTCTTAATAAACTTTTATAAGGTTACCTGTTATATTTTCTTTGAAGCACTTAAAATTATCTGCAATTACACTAGTTACCTGTTGCATATTTACAGTTTATCTCTGTTAAAGTTTAAGCTCAAATGAGGGAGGAAATGGTCTTACTGTTTTGATCTCGGCTGTGTCTTCAGTGTTCAAAACGGTACCTGGCATGTAACAGATGATGAATGTTTCTGTGTGTAAATGGCATCGATGCTATGACTTTCTTTATTTTGTCCTAGTAGAAGACACAAACTTAGATATATTGAGTAGCTGGTTTTGGAGCTAGCATGAGGTGAAAAACAAGTGAATTGGAATTTGATTTGTTAGACTTCAGAACCCATGTACTTACTTCTCACATTTCCAGGGCTTATGTTCTAAGGATGAAGTTTTTATACAGCGTAAATGTATTTCTCAAAGTCTATGATTCGGTATAATATGAATCAGAACTGTATTAGGGGATATGAGGTTTGAAAAGAAGCTTAGAAAAAAGATCATTGTTTTTAAAATTCATATATCCTACCTGGTAAAATAAAGTATGCATTATGAAACACAGACTAATGCAGAATATTCTTGATTAAATGCTCAAAAGTTGCAGAGGAGAGTATGTGGCTGTATTTTATTAGAGATGGGGCAATAGTAGGCCCAAATGCCAGAGCTATTTTTGTTTCCATGTCCTCTTAAATTCACTCGTTCATTTATCATTTGCCAGGCAATAGAATTATTATGCACTTGGAAGATACAGTCATACACAGGGATTGGTTCACAAAGGATTGGTATACAAGGGATTGCATCCACAAGGGATTGGTTTAAGGACCCCTCAGATATCAAAGTCTGCAGATGGTTAAGTCCCTTACATTGAATAGTATAGTGTTTCCATATCCTCCTGTGTACTTTAAATCATCTCTAGCTTACATATACTATGTGGTACACATAGATAGCTTTTACGCTATATTGTTTAGGGAATACTGACCAAAGGAAAACTCATGCTCAGTATGGGTACAATAGTTTTCCTGATTTTTTTAATCTATGGTTGCTTGAATCTGAAGATGTGGAACCTGTGGATATGCAGGGTTGCCTACATAGAAATCCTTCACAATCTAAAAACTCAGGGTTCACAGGAAAAGCAAAATATTAAGTACAATAAGAAATATTTTTGAAGTGTATCAGTCACATCATAGTGAGAGCAAAGACAAGGGGCTGGCTTGTAGCCAGGGACAAGCTGATGAGGTGGCCAATTTTGTTGCATTAGAGGGTTTTGGCTTTGTTATTTAGGGGAGTGGTTTTCAAGAGGGGATGATTTTTCAGACTGTCTGAGGGACAGTAGGCAATGTCTGGAGACATTTTTGATTATCATAACTAAGAGGATAATACTGGAATGTATGGGTAGAGGACAGGAATGCTAAATATCTTATAATGCAAGGACGACCACTCACAGCAAAGAATTTTCTGGTTTCAAATGTTACTAGTGCTGAAGTTGAGAAATCCTGTTCTCAGGAAGGGAGGTGGGATTTAAGTGAGTGAATGGTGGCCATCATATTACTATGTTAGGCAGTTGTTGGCTTCATGGAGGGCAGATTCAAGGAGGCTAAAACTTGAGGCAGGATGGTAGTTGCCTATAGCAGCAGAGTGAGAAGTGGTGAGTGTTGGGGCCTTTGCTATAGGTAGAAGAGAAATGCTGCATTTGAGGACTTAGTGATCATTAGATGTGAGTAGGAACAGAGAGTGGTCAAATTTCTGCCTTGTGTGATGGGACATCTGGCAGTCATTACCTGAGGTCAACCTGAGAGGAAGAGGAGCTGTTAGAAGAAGGAATAAGATCAACTGAAGCAAGCTAATTTGAGTTCCCTATGGGTCACCCAGGTATAGACATCCAGTGGGCACTGGGCATGCAGATCTGAAGCTTACAGAATCATGATTTTGGAGTCATCAATTTAGAGTAGTGAATGAAAGCCAGAGAGGAGATTATCTTACCCAGGGCATAAGTATTGAAGGGGAACAGCAGTGGATTTAGAACAGTGTATTCAGAAATTCACAGAGGACAGGGGAAGACAGAGGAAGAACTGTTGAGATACCCAAGAGCAATATTCTGAGGTAGACAGGGTTAAGGGTGTCAGGGAAGCCAAGGGAAGAGAGGACTGCATGAGGAAATGAGTACTCGTGTGTGCAGGAAATGAGAACTTTACTATGGCAACTCTAGGAAATGGATATTATTGGCTTCTAAAATACTTAAGCCAATCACATATCTTCTTTTTTGTTAGTATAAATTACCTGTAAAAAGGGATTATATTGTAATATTTCCACACATGTGTACAATGTACTTTGATCAACTACATCTCCTCTATTGTAAGAGGTGCTCAAACTGCTTTTGCTAAAAAGCACTGACTCCTTACTTGGGCCCACAAATTAAAAACAGGAGAAACAGGCATCCCTGCCTCCATTTTGTATCTGTCTTTGCTCTAAGTCATTCTCTTTACAGTCACTTTACAATCACCTTGGATTCCAGAAAGGACAAAACTGATAACATCTTTATGACAAGAAACCAGAACCACCTGGAGCTGCCACCCTCCCAGTGAGACCAATTCATATTCCAAGTCAGAGTAATCATGTCAGACAGGAGCCAGATTACTCCCTCCAGATGATAATTTCCTAAAACTGTACCAGACACCTGCCTGACCATGACTGCTGGCCCCACCAGTCATAAGACCAACCAGACCACACCTGTGACTGAACTGTTTAATTATGCACACCTTTGTCCCCTGCCCCGAGTTCTTTTGTCTATTTAAACCTATAGCTCATGTCTGTACCCCAAAGATGGTGGAAGATGAGCTGAATGCTTACTCTGCCTCTTCCCATGCCATGTTCTGAGCCGTGTAATAAATCTCTTTTCTCTGCCTTCACCATGCCTCTTTATTTGACATTTAAGGATGAGTGGCTAGACCTGGCGTAGGGAATCTCAGGAGTTTGGTCCTTGGGTCCAAAACTCTGGTTTCACTAGTACTCTATTTTAACCTCCCTTTTTCCTCTGCCCTTTTAAAAACAGTTTTTAGTGGGTTTTATTCATATATATGTATCATGCACTTTGATCACGTTCACCCTCAGAACCCTCTCCTTTTCCTTCCCCATTCCTGCTGGTTACCCCTGCAAGTGAGACTCCGCCTTTTACACTCATGTTCCATTATTATTAGTATCATAATAATCACCATTACCATCTTCATCATTTTATATCTAGATTCCACATGAGTGAAAATGTGATATTTGGCTTTTTGAGTTTGGCATGACTTGCTCATCATTATGATCTCCAGTTCCATCCATTTTCCTGCAAATGACATAATTTCATTCTTATGTATGGCTAAATAATACTCTATTGTGTATAAATACACTAAAACTTTTTTAATCCATTCATCAGTTGTTGGGCACCTATGCTGATTCCATAGCTTGACTATTGTGCACAGTGCTGCAATAAACATGGGTGTAGAGGTATTTAGAGTATATGTTGATTTATATTCGTTTGGATATATGCCCAAGAGTGGTATAGCAGGGTCATATGGTAAGTTTTTATTTTTATTTTATTTAGTTTTTAAAAATTTTATTGTTTTTACATTTACTCACATGTGTATACATTGTTTGGGCCACCTACTCCCCACCGTCTCCCCCACCCTCCACTTCCAGGCAGAACCTGTTAGACCCTCTTCTTCTCCAATTTTGTGAAGAGAAAACATAAGAGATAATAAGAAAGACATAGTGTTTTTGCTAGCTTGAGATAAAGATAACTATACAGGCGGATTCCTAGTGTTGATTCCATGCACATGTGTATTGCAACCCACATTGGTTCATTTCTACCAGACCTCTTCACTACTTCCTAGTCTACTTCCCATAGTGGCCTCTGCCACTATATTCACTCCTCTACAGTAAGCACATCAACCACATTCAAGTTTTGTCCTCCCCTTATTGTGTGACCCATGTCCAATAAAATTACTGCATTTGTTTTAGATTTGTAATCTGCATATGAGGGAGAACATATGATTTTTGGTCTTCTGAGCCTGGCTAACTTTGCTTAAGATGATGTTCTCTAGTTCCATTCATTTACTTGTGAATGACAAAAATTCATTCTTCTTTGTGTCTGAACAAAATTCCGTTGTGTATAAATACCACATTTTCTTAATCTATTCATCAGTAGTGGGGCATCTTGACTGTTTCCATAGCTTGGCTATTGTGAATAGTGCTGCAATAAACATGGGTGTGCAGGTGCCTTTGGAATAACCTAAGTTGCATTTCTTTGGATAGATCTCTAGGAGTGGTATTGCAGGATCGTATTGGCAGATCTATGTTTAGTTTTATAAGAAGCCTCTATATTGTTTTCCAAAGTGGTTGTACTAGCTTACACTCCTACCAGCAGTGTATGAAGGTTCCTTTTTCCCCACATCTTCACCAACATTTGTTGCTTTTGATGTTCTTGATGGTAGCTATTCTAACAGGGGTGGAGTGGAATCTTAGTGTGGTTTTGTTTTGCATTTCCTTTATGGCCAGGGGTGGTGAGCACTTTTTCATGTGTTTTTTGGCCATTTGGACCTCTTCCTTTGAAAAAGTTCTGTTTAGTTCAGTTGCCCACTTCTTTATTTGTTTATTGATTTTTAGGAAGATTAGATTTTTGAGCTCCCTGTATATTCTGGTTATCATTCCTTTGTCTAATGTATAGCTAGCAAATATTTTCTCCCACTCTGTGGGTGGTCTCTTCAGTTTAGACCATTTATTTTGTTGTGCAGAAGCTTTTTAATTTCATGTAGTCCCATTTGTCCATTCTTTCTCTTAGTGACTGGGCTTCTGGAGTTCTACTAAGGAAGTCCTTGCCTATACATATTGCTTCCAGAGTGTTTCCTGCTCTTTCCTGTATAAGTGCAAGGTTTTGGGTCAGATATTAAGGTCATTAATCCACTTTGAGTTGATACTAGTGCAGGGTGATAGGCATGGATCTAGTTTCAGTTTTTTCCAGATGGATAACCACTTTTCCCAGCAACACTGGTTGAAGAGGCTGTCTTTTCTTCATCATATGTTTTTGGTGCCTTTGTCAAAAATAAGGTGGGCATAGCTGTGTGGATTCATATCTGGGTCGTCTATTCTGTTCCATTGGTCTTCATATCTATTTTTGTTCCAGTACCATGCTGTTTTTACTGCTTTGGCTCTGTAGTATAGTTTGAAGTCAGGTATTGTGATACCTCCAACATTGCTCTTTTTGCTGAGTATTGCCTTGGCTATTCACAGTCTCTTGTGTTTCCAAATGAACTTTAGGGTAGAATTTTCAATCTCTGTGATGAATGTCATTGGGATTTTGATGGGACTTGCATTGAACATATAGATTGCTTTGGGTAGTATAGCCATTTTTACTATGTTGATTCTACCAATCCATAAGCATGGGAGATCTTTCCACCTTCTGCAGTCTTTTCTGATCTCTTTCTTCAGTGGTTTATAGTTCTCTTTGTAGAGGTCATTTACATCCTTTGTTAAGTTTATTCCTAGATATTTGATTTTTTTTGAGGCTATTGTAAATGGATTTTCCTATATTCTTTCTCAATTTGTTCATTGTTGGTATATAAAAGGCACTGGTTTTTGTAAGTTGATTTTGTAAGCTGTTTATGGTGTCTAGGAGTTTTTGGGTGGAGTTTTTTGGGTCTTTGAGGTATAGGATCATGTTATCTGCAAATAGGGATACTTTGACTATTTCTTTACTTATTTGTATTCATTTTATTTTTTATTCTTGCCTTATTGCTCAGGCTAGGAATTACAGGACTATGTTGAATAGGAGTGGAGAGAGTGGGCATCCTTGTCTTGTTCTTGACTTTAGGGGAAATAGTTTCAGTTCTTCCCCATTAAGTATGATGCTGTCTGTAGGTTTGTAATAAATGGCCTTTATAATGTTGAGGTACCTTCCTTCTATTCCTAGTTTTCTTAGAGCTTTTATCATGAAATGGTGTTGAATTCTATCAAAGGCTTTTTCTGCATCTATTGAGATGATCAAGTGGTTTTTGGCTTTGCTTCTATTAATGTTCTGTATTACATTTATTGATTTTCGTATGTTGAACCACTCCTGCATCCCTGGGATGAAGCTGACTTGGTCATCTTTCTGATATGCTATTGGCTTCAGTTTGCCATTATTTTATTGAGGATTTTTGCAAAAGTGTTCATTAAGGAGATTGGCATGTAGTTCTCCTTTTTGGATGTGTCCTTGTCTGGTATTGGTATGAGTGCAATGCTGGCTTCATAGAATGAGTTGGGCAGTATAACTTCCCTTTCTGTTTTATGAAAAGCTTAAGGAGTGTTGGTATTAGTTCTTTAAAGGTCTGGTAGAAGTCAGCAGAGAATCCATCAGGTCCTGGACTTTTCTTTTCTGGGAGACTCTTTATTGCTGCTTCAATTTCATTATGTGTTATAGATCTGTTTAGGTGGTTAATATCATCTTGGTTCAGTTTTGGATAGTCATAAGTATCTAGAAATTTGTCCATTTCTTCAAGATGTTCCAATTTATTGGAATATAGGTTCTCAAAGTAGTCTCTGATGATTCCCTGGATTTCCTTACTGTTTGTTGTTATCTCCCCTTTTTTGTTTCTGATTTTACTTATTTGGGTCTTTTCCTTCCTCATTTTCATCAGATTTTCCAGGGGCTTGTTAATCTTGTTTATCTTTTCAAAGAACCAGCTTTTTGTTTTGTCAATTCTTTGTTTTTTTTTGTTTGTTTGTTTCTATTTCATTAATTTTGGCCCTTGTTTTTCTCTCCTTCTGATGTTTTGGGTTTTGCTTGATCTTGTTTTTCTAGGAGTTAAGATGTAGCATTAGGACAGATCTTTCTGTCCTTTTAATATATGAACTTATGGCTAGAAACTTTCCTCTTAGGACTGCTGTTACTGTGTCCCATAAATTCTGGTTGGTGGTGTTTTCATTTTCATTAACTTCTGGGAAGCTTTTGATTTCCTTTCTTATTTCTTCTATAACCCACTGATCATTGAGTAATGTGTTATTCAGCCTCCAATTATTTGCATATTTTCTGCTGTTGTTTTTGTTGTTGAGTTCTAGCTTTAATGCATTGTGATCAGGTAGAATGCAGGGTGTTATTTCTATTTTCTTATATTTGCTGAGGCTTGCACTGTGTCCTAAGATATGATCTACTTTGGAGAAAGTTCTATGGACTATTGAGAAGAATGTGTATTGTGTTGTTGGATGAAATATTCTGTAGACATCAGTTAGGTCCATTTGATTTATGCTATCATTTAGTTCTAGGGTTTCTTTGTTGAGTTTTTGTTTGGATGACCTATCTATTGGTGATAGAGGGGTATTAAAGTCTCCCACTACCACTGTGTTGGAGTCTATATGTGCTTTTAATTCCTTTAGTGTATGTTTGATGAAATTGGATGCACTGACATTGGGTGCATATAGTTTGATAATTGTTATTTCCTTTTGATATATTGCCCCTTTAATTAGTATGAAGTGTCTTCTTTATCTCATTTGACCAAGTAAGTTTGAAGTCTACTTTGTCTGATATAAGTATTGCTACTCCTGCCTGTTTTGGGGGGCCATTGGCTTGATAAATCTTCTTCCAGCCTTTCATCCTAAGCCAGTTTTTATTTCTGTCAAAAATATGGATCTCTGTAAACAACAGATTGTCAGAGCTTTCTTTTTAATCCAGTTTGCCAAACGGGGTTTTTTGATGGGGGAGTTGAGTCTGTTGACATTCAGTGTTAATATTGATAGGTATGAGGTGATTCCTACCATTTAGTTGTTTTTGTTGCTTAAGGATTTGATTGTGTGCAGCTGAATCAATGCCATTCTCTGATTACTTGTCTTTTCTTCTCCTGCAGTTTAATACTTCCTTTCCTCTTGTGGTTTTGTTTGCATTCATCTTCTGTGTGCAGAATATCTTGTAGAATCTTCTATAGTGGTGGCTTGGTGGTCATATATTGTTCTAGTTTCTGTTTATCCTGGAAGATTTTTATTGCTCTGTAAATTTTGAATGATAGTTTTTCTGGGTAGAGTATCCTGGGGCTGAAATTACTTTCCTTCAGTGCCTGAGATACCCTAGTCCATGCTCTTTTTGCTTTTAAATCTTCCATTAAGAAATCTGCTGTTATTTTGACGGGTTTACCTTCATACATTATTTGTTTTTTTCTGTCTTATATCTTTCACTATTCCTTCTCTGTTCTCTGTGCTTGTTGTGGGGAGGTTCTATTTTGGTCAAGTCTGTTTGTTGTCCTGGAGGCTTCCTGTACCTGAATGGTCAAAACTTTCTTGAGATTTGGGAAATTTTCTGCTATTATTTTATCAAGTATATTGTGAATCCCTTTTGCTTGGACTTCTCCTTCTTCAGTGCCCATGATTCTGAGGTTTCGTCTTTTGATGGAGTTGGTGAGTTCTTGCATATTTCCTTTCACAGCTCTTAAGTTATTTGACTAAGATTTCTTCTATTTTTTCTTTAATTTCTATTTCATCTTTGAGCTCTGAGATTCTGTCTTCCACTTGTTCTAGTCTGCGGGAGTGGCCTTCCACCATGTTTTTTGTTTGTTTGTTTTTTGTTTTTTTCTGATGTTTGGTGTCTTAAACATATAGTTCTATACATTTTGTTTATTTTTGTTTGTTTCAGGTGAGAGGGTAAGCCTGGTCACTTCGCCCCATCTTTCTGGAGGTATGATTCCCTGGCCTGTACAATTTGATTCCATTTCTATTAGTTTCCCCTCAGTGTGGGGCTCTTTGCTCAGAAGACGCTTGCTGTTTGGCTTTCAGAGTCTATAGTGTAGATCCAGGCTACTCCAGTCCCTTCAGATTTCAAGGTTCAGGCCCCTGGCCCCCCAGTTTCACACCGTTCTCCCATCACCTTGCTGTGCTTTTCAGGAGCATCTGTCAGATACTTCGAGTTTCTCCTCTCCAAGGCCTGACCAGTTCTCTCTGTGCTTCCCCACAGAGAGAACTGATGGCATGGAGCTCCTGGAGCTCTCATGGTTTGTCATCACCCACCACGGGATTCTGGAGGATACTTTGTCACCTGTTTTTTTTTTATTTTATTTTTTATTATTCATATATGCATACAAGGCTTGGGTCATTTCTCCCCCCTGCCCCCACCCCCTCCCTTACCACCCACTCTTTGTTTAACTAAAGGGACTTTTTATTTCCAGGATTTCTGTTTGATTCTTTTTTCTTAGGCTTTCCATATCTTTGTTCTACTCCTCTTTTATATTTTGTGCTGTTATCTTTAATTAATATCTCTCTTTTTTATTGTGTCCCGTGTTTCACTTTGGTGTTTGTTGAAGTCCTCTCTGAGTTCATTTATTTGTTTCTGTGTCTTCTCATGTTCTTTATTTTTGGTGTTTTGAAATTTCTTGACTGTATCTTGTACATTCTGGTTAATCATGTCTAGTATCTTCTCCATGAATTTCTCAGAAATTTCTTCCAAGATTTCCTCTTTGAGGGTCTTTTTGCGTGTGTGGATGTCAATGGGCTCCTTACTGACATTTATCATTGTTTTGTTTGGGTCAGGAACTGGGTTTCCATTTTCTTCATATCCCACTGAATCCTGTATTGAATTTTTTTTGAGGTGAGTGGTTTCCCATCCCTTCTTCTTCCCATTGCTCCACTTGGTGCTGTGCAACTATGTTCTTAATTGGCTAGCTGGTGGTTTTAATTGCCTGTTTTCTTTCCATTGATTTAATTTTTGTGTTGTGACTGACTTTGTTGTTAGCTAGGTTGATGTGCTCTTTCTGCCCTGGCCTGGAGGTGTAATTTAGCAATAACAAATTCACAGGTTTAATGCCAGACCAGTTGTTTACATATCATATAGAAAACCCTTTGGTGATGATATCTGTAAACAGTGGGAGTTGGAAGGAGAAAGGTTATTAAGCTAGATATAGAAATTTGGTTAACTGGTAAAGGTGGCACTAAAAAGGGGAGGTGGGAAAAGGGGTGGGTAGATGAGGGTAGCTGGGTTTTGTGGCCCTTGTGCTGTTTGGGTATATTTCTGTTGTTGTAGAGGAGGGCACTTGTGTCAGGGATTGCAGGGGGCTGGAGGTTTGTACAGTTGGTACAGTAGGCTAGTTAGTGGGTGGTGTGTAGGGGGGTGGTGTGGTGACAGGTTGGGGGAGGATAGAAGGGAGAGGTGAAGACAGATGGAGAGAGTGGATGAGAAGTGGTAGAGTATTTGGGAGGGAGAACAATGGATTGTAGCACAGGAAAAGGAGGGAAAGTGAAGGGGAGTAAGAATAGGGATAAGAAAATAGTGATGGTGATGTTAATAATACAGAAAAAAAAATGACAAAAAATATCAAGTACAGGAACAACAAAATGTTCAGTCTTTTGGTAAAGTTCTGGAGTTATTCCTTAGGTGTCCAATCCTGGTACTGGCATACAAGTGGGACCTCTGATGTGGTCTCAGCAGGTGAATTGCTTGTGAGTAGTATTTTGTTCCTTATGTCCACAGTTTAGTTGCAATTGGGAGGTGTGGTAAGTCTGTCAGTTCATGTGGGGTGGTCAGAGCTATTGTTTTCACCAAGCAGCAGCTGCATTGCCCTTTAGCTGCAACTCTGTTTGTTCAGCTCCTCCCCCAGGAAGGTGGGGCAATTCAGTTTTGAATACTGCCCTCTGTCCCATGAGATCAGCACTGGGATCCACCACCTGCCCTGCTTTGGGAGGTTGGCTTGTTGCCCCATCCCCTGCTCTCAGCCTTTGTTGCTTTATCTGCATTTGTTTACTGAGAGTTCAGCACTGAGAGTTGGGCTCCTTGCTCCACCCCCGTTCTTGGGGGCATTTTCAGTATTCCACCCCCACACATCCCCACCTCTGTTGTTGATGTTAGATTAGAGTTCACTGTTTATGTTTCTCAGTTTTGTTGGGGGAAGATTCAGCCTGCCCAGGGGCTGCACTGGATTATGTTCCCCTGTGGATGGGTATGGTGCGTTATGTGCACCTGTTTGTTCTGCAGATTCACTCAAGCAGCTTTAAAACTGGCTGGTGGGAAGAAATGGTGCTGCATAGGGAGGCTTTCCATGGGTTAGGGGTCCAGGATGTCTCAGAGTTCAATTCTGTCTTGTGCTTTTTGGGAGAAAGGATAAAAAGAGAGAGAAAGAGAGAGAGAGGGAGAAATGACCAGGGGTCTTTTTTCCCAGGGCCAGACATGTCTTGCTGGCTGTGCTATGTGCAATTTTCATGGCTGTTAGGTGCAATTAAAGGCTGATTTAAGGGTCATTCTTTGAATTTTATGTGTGCCTAATGTGATGATGGTTATTACTTTGGCTAGAAGCAATCAGAATTACCCAAGTGTAGCTTTGATGTCTCAAGGTGGTTTCCAGAATCATGGAGCTTAGGAATTCTGATTCCCTGCCCTGACTGCCATCTTGGATCTCTCCAAGTTTTTATTTTTTGAGCAACCTCCATGCTGCTTTCCATAATGGCTGCACTAATTTACATTCCCACCAACAGTGCATAAGGATTCTTTTCTCTCTGCCTCATTGATGGCATTTGTTGTTAGTTTTCTTGATGACAGCATTCTGACGGGTGGGGCTAAGGATATCGAGCATCTTTCACCTATTTATTAGTCATTTGTGTATTGTCTTTTGAGAACTGTCTGTTCAGTGTATTTGTCCATTTAACACTTTTTGAGTTCTTTATATAGTCTGAATATTAATCCTTTAGCCAATTAATAGCTGGCAAAGATTTTCACCCATTCTATGATTTGTTTCTTGATTTTGGTAATTATTTTCTTTGATATGTAGAAGCTTTTAAATTTAATTTAATCTTATTTGTTAATTTTTGCTCTTGTTTCCTGGATAGTTGCAGTCCTATTTAGAAAATAGTTGTCAATGTGTATCTCTCTACATGTTTTCCTGCAGTAGTTTCAAAGTTTCAGGTCTTACATTAACATGCTTACTGCCATGTTTGTGAGATACTGGTGTAAACAAATGTACTCTGCTGCCAGTTCTGACTTCCTTAACTCTTTTGGAGGTCATTTGGTGTGAGAATAGCTGATTAGTTTGGTGTTTCTGTGGGGAGAGATGCTACTCAGATGCCATCTTGCTCCTCCTCCTCCTCACATATCTTCTTGAGTACTGTAAATTTCACTAATCAGAGTCTACTTCTAATATTCATGATGTTAATTAACAAATCACTAATTTTACCAAATTAAACTCATTTCTGCCTGTCATTATGTTAATTAACAAAGCTTCTAGTGTTAACTGAGTGTGATGGTTTGCATGCATGTGTCCCTTCAAAAGTCATATGTTAAGTGAGTATTAAAAGAGGGGGTGTTTAGGTGGTGATGAGGTCATGAAGGCTTTGCCCTCCCTAATGTGATTGATGCCTTTTATAAAAGAGATCGAAGGGAGATAGCTAGTCATTTTTTGATATGTGGGGACACAGTATCCATCATTTTATCCTCTGCTATGTGATGATCCAACAACAAGAGACCATGTTAGAAACAGGGACCAGTCCTCACCAGATTTGGCAATCTGCTTGTCCTTGATCTTGGACTTCCCAGCCTCCAGAATTGAGAAATAAATTTCTGATGTTTATAAATTACCCAGCCTAAGGTAATTCTTCATAACAGTGAATGGGCTAAGACATGGTGCTGGGGTAACAGAAGTGCTGGTAGCAGCTTCCATAAGAGTGTGAGCTTCCTGTTGAGATGAACACATAATGTATCACCCTTTCTATGCTGAAGTCTTCCAAAGCATAGACACCACTGACGAGAGAGATTTGTGTTCCAGAAAGCAAAAGATGTGAACTTAGGGGGAACTTCATGGGAAAGTCTTGGGAGATGTAGCAGAAACAGACATCAGTACCTGATATTCATTGATAACCTCTCCAATCTGTGGAACCACTAGGAGCCTCTTTACATGCCTTTCTCTTTTTTTCCCCCTAGAAATTCATCTTTCTTTATCCTTTACAGAAGAGCTAATGAATTTATAGCCACATTTTATATATGAGTCCAGTCCCTCATTCCAGTTGGCCTAGATCTTTCCTGGTTTTAGCACTAGACACTATCTCACATTCCCAGAAACTCCCACTCCCTGACCCCTTCCTGGGAAAATCAGAGCAGTTGGTCACTATTTCTACATTTGCTGGAACAGGATCCATTGCCCGCTCCCTTTTTTTGCCTACTACTTATATTTTTCAATTAGTTAGTAAGATCTTTTAGTTGTATCTTGAGTTGGGGGAGTTCATCTGTGCTGGGTCTAGGGGGATATGGGGAAGATGGCTCAATCTGAAGAAGCCATATTCCTGTACTGTGGGTTGCTGCTGCATTTAAGTACTGTGGAGTTTGTAGAACTGTTGGAGCACTCCAGCAGGATGGGGCCATTGACTAGCTACATTCAAACTTAGAAGCTATAGGACATTGGCAAGAAATTCTTACAAAAAATGATATAGTAAGATCAATCTATAAACACTTCCATATAGAGCAAATATAAGTGATTTGTGTGATAAAGTTCTGTTTTTTTCTTGCTGTGAATACTCTATTGTTTCTGAGTATTTCAAGAACAATGTGGTGGGCAGGCACCAGTGGCTTACACTTATAATCCTAGATACTCAGGAGGTAGAGATTGGTTAGAAGCCAGCCCTGGGCAAATAGTTCACAAGACCCTATCCTGAAAATACCCAATATGAAACAGGGCTGTTGGAATGGCTCACTTGTTAGAGTGCCTGCCTAGCAAGCATGAGGTCTTGAGTTCAAACTCCAGCACCACAAGAAAAGAGAACAAAGTGGTAACTTTTATGTCAAACAACCAAGCAGTAGGGCCGAAGCTTTCTAAGCAGTCAAAGGGGGACACCAATCCAATATATTAAGTTCATGACATTTAAGCGATTGAAGAAGGCCTTACACCCTTACTATTTGCTTTATGCTCAATCTAAAGACCTATGTTATCTTTTTAAAACTCTTAATAATTTAAAACAATGGGCCGAGTGGATGTTCTCAACAGAGGGTAGAAATGCCCACACGCCAGCCACACTAAAGGGACAGAAAAATAATAACAAATGTTACAGAATGGACAGTAACTTAGGGCCATTTAATTTAGAGGAACACAATGCCATACCCCAATAACATCTTAGAGTATCATGCTGATAATGCTAATGCAGACAGATAGCACTGATGGATTGGAGATTCTAGACCTCAAAGCCTGAAGGCCACACCCTGACAAATTCACCTTGTGAGATTTCTTGGTGCTGGTAAGCTGATGACTCTTAGGTGGCATTCTGACCTCGTGTCCTTTCCTACAAACTACAGTGGCTCCTGCAACTGAACTGCTTTATATATCAGAGAGGAGAGGGGAAGAGCACTGGACAAAACGAGATGAAATTACATATTTTAAGGATCTGTAAATGACTGTGATCTATAGTAACTAAGCTGTACAGAAGCACCACACACAATGATGTCAGCAGCAGCCCAAGAACAGCAGGGCAACCTCAGTGCTTCCCGATTTGGAAAGTCAAAAATCTGTGATTTTAGGACATTTGGAAGGGGCACGCAGCAGCATCACCAAATTCATTTAGCCAGGACCAGCATGATGACAGGAGTTGGCCAAGAATTCTCAGCAAATCACAATAACCATTTAGGAGCATGGACTAAATTGCAGATCTTATTAGATGCAGTAATTTCCCAAAGCTTCATGTCTGATCCAATGCCACTTAATCAGGGCTTCAGAAATCCATGGAGCTGTAAAGTGGTGAGCAAGATTCCAGCCTTTTGGAGCATCTGCCACTCTGTGATCACTAAAACCTTCACATTTCCACCTTGATCCCTCTCCTGTGACACTATTCCTCCTTGTTCCAACTGGAAAACTTCTACTTGACATTGGGACTAGCTCCCATACCTCTTTTGAGCTTTTTTTGAGACAGGTTTGTAATTTTTCCATACAGAGGCCAGTGTGTGTATATATATATATATATATATATATATACAGACTGTATATATATATATATAAAAAATTTTTTTGGAAAAGCTCATGTCATGATTTGGCTATGGTTTGACTGTGTCCCCCAAGGGTTCCTGTATTTGAAGTATGAGCTTCAATGTGGCAGCATTAAGAGGTGATGAGATCTTTGAGAGGTGGGGTTTAGTAGGAAGTCCTTAGATCATTGGGGATACTGCCTTTAAAAGAGATTAAGACAATTAGTTCTTAATCTCTTAGTTAGTTCTTTCTAGAGGATTATTACCAAAGACCAAGTCTGGGCTCTCCCTGGTCTCTCTGGTTTCTTGTCTTCACCATGTGATTGCTTCTTGGATACACTTGTACCATGATCCTCTCTTCCATGAGCTGGTGCTCACCAGAGCTGATCTTAGGCTATTTGGAATTTCAGCCTCCAGATAAGTGAACTAAACAAATCTCTTCTCTTTACAAATTACTCAGCCTCAGGTATTTTGTTATAGCAATGGGAAATGGACTGATACAAGCTACATAGTAAGTGGTAGGCTTTGTAGCACAAGTGTGCTCTGTCATAATGACTTGACTGCATTATGGTATATAAGCAGCCACAGATAATATGTAATGGATGATTGTAGCTGTTTACCAATAGAATTTTATTTCTACTGAAATTTGTATTTCATGTAATTTTCACATGTCACAAAATATTCTTCAATTGAATTTTTAGCCACTTAAAAATGTAAAAGTCATTCTTCACCTGTAGGCCACACAAAAATAGCAGGCAGACCATATTTGGCCCAGAGGCTGTAGTTTCCTGACTATGTTAGTTTTCATTAGTTTTTGTTGAGTGAAAAAAATTATCACAGATTTAGCAGCTAAAAACAATGCACATTTATTGTCTCACAGTTGCTGTGTATCTACAGCTTACCTGGATTCTCTACTCAGAGTCTTAAAATGCTGAAGTCAAAGCATTTGCCAGGCTATGTTGTTGTCTGGGTGCTTGACTAGAGCACACACTACTTCCAAGCTCATTTAAGTGGTGAGCAGAATTCATTTCCTTGTGGCTGTATAAATGAAGGTCCTGACTTTTTGCTAATCATTAACTGGAGATTGCCTGTCATTTCTTGCCATGAGGTCTTCCTCAACATAGTGTCTTACTTCATCACCCAACAAGAAGGAGTCTTACATGATGTAATCTAATCGTAGAGTGATTAGCTCTGTTATATTGATCAGAAGCAAGTCACATATTCTGCCTACACTTAAGGGGAAGGAATCCCTTCTCCTTGATACCAGAAGGTGGAATTATGGAGGATCAATTTATCTACTATACCAATCCCTGAACTAGATGGATGGCATGCAGTAAATATTGATAGCAAGAATACATGAATAACCAATGAAAACAGCAAAAGAGTTCTTTTGATTATCTAGTAAAATAGTCATAATATTTATGATAAAAATATTCATGATTCAAGAGATATTGATAATGCCAAGATACATGTGTGAGAACTGGATTTTAAGCAGAAACTTTGCTTGGTCTATGCTCTAAGACTTGGGTTCATAGCTAGATTGAGTTCATCGGGTATCAAGAGAAATTTTCACGTGGGGGATAATGCATGTGTCAAAGTATACTCCAGTCAATCAGAATGAAAATAAAATTCAAACACGAGAATCCATATTAAGGCTTTAACCAGGATGCTGGTATGGTGAAAAATGTACAGAAGCAGATTTTGAACATGACAAATGCAGCTTTATTGGTGCTCATTCCCATGAATTAATGTAGCTGAAAACAAGGTGAGTTTTTATTTAAATAAAGGATATAAATTTCCAAGCAGTAAAATAAAGGAATAGAGAACTATGATATGAATTCAGAAGAGCAAAAAATAATACTGAAGTAGGTGTCTAGCAGTGAACATGACTGTGCGTACATGCATTGGAACTGCCAGACCCCCCCCAAAGCCTCAGTGACTGAACGTCTTCTATTGAAGCACGGAGTACCACAGTCTCTACACCTGCTCCATCTGCCAGTCTCCATCCAACACCTACATCTACTGCCATTGATTACAATTTCTGTTGTTTTCCATCTAATTACTGATTTATCTCTTCAACTTCTATCTTATGGTTCACCTGATTATTTCCTTTCTCATTCAGAGATGGATTTGGGGTAAGAGTTCCCTTTCATGTGGTTTGTTTTGCATCTTGATTGGAACAGATGGTTTCTCTAAATGCACATCTGGTTGTGGACTATAAAAGAGCTCAAACTGGGCTTTGCTAATGTAAAGTGAGACTTGGCTTTCCTTTTTTGGGGGGGGAATTATCCTCTTTAGTTGGAATTTAAGAATAATTTGCCTTTAATAAACAGATTGTAAAAACCACTGACTAAATTTTTAGATTCAAATAGATCAGTGGTCTTTGTCTCCTTTGAGGTGAGTTGCTTTGGGCCACCAACATCAGCTTCTCAACCCACAGAGGCAGAGTGAACAGTGCCCAGGAAAATGGGATAGAAGCCTGGGTTAGAGCTCTGACTCTGAACATGCAATCTCTCCATTTCCACATCTGTCCTTTGAGAGGTTAGAACTAAATACTCTTCAACGGATCTTCAAACTTAAACTCTGTAATTTAAGGATTTATTAATAGAATGTATTTTAAAAATTTTGGTGAGCTCAAGTGGAGTTAAGATTTGTTTTTGTTGATTATATCATTTCATTTATTATTTTTACCTTAGTAAAATGTATGTATAACTAAAATACCACCTTTATGAATGAAATTTATACTGAAAAAAATGACCTATGGTATTATAAATCTCTAATTCTCCATTTCCTAATCAAGTTAACAGAGTAAATGTGTTTTAAGTATGAGTTTTGATAAGATGGTGTTACATGGTAGTCTCATTATTATTACACAATAGCAGATTAGATTGTTCTATGTTAGACATTGAAAGTGCAAAGGTGAGTAAAATATGGACTTAGCTTTCTTCCTTAAATCTATCCTTCATACTGTTTTCATGGAAGTGGATGCGACATAAGATACTTCAGTCACTCTCCTGTTTAAAACTCTTTAATTTTGCCCTTGGTATCATCTATTTGTTCAACAGATGTTTATGAGCATTTACTGTAAGCCTGACATCAGGCTTCACTGGGACTACCTAGTGAACCCAACTGATGAAGTATCTTCCTTTTGTTGTTGTTTACTTTTCTCCTAGCAGAATTTGGGTAAATATGAAGACAACAAATAAACAAAACCCTTTCAATTTTTAACAAGTACTTTAAAGAAAAGGAGAAATAGGTGTGGTTGTTAATCTTGGACAGTCCTACTTTAGAGATGAGATCAGGACAATCTCTCTGGAGAGGTTTGAACTAACATGTGAAAGGTGAGAGATGGAGACAGAGGGTACATTGAGAACATCAGGTATGAAGGGCCTGAGGTTGAAAATACCTAGATAAGTTCAAAGGGAAATAAACCAGAAAGCAACAGAAATCAGTTTCCAAAACTTAGTTAGCAAGGAGGAGACGAATATGAGAAAAGTCAGTTAGGTAGGCAGGAGCTAGACCATGCAAAGATGTACAGACTAAAGTAATTTGCTCTTACTATGGAAACCCATTATAAAGTTTTAAGTGGGTTAATGGCATTATTTGACTCATTTTCTAGAAGGATTATTCTGGTAACTCTGAGGGCAATCATTAGGCCTATGTGTTGGTTAGGGCGGGTGTTAGGGAGGGAGTCAGGAAGAACGATAAGAGGGAGAGTAGTTAAAAGATGTCTGAAACAAACCAGGTAAGAATTTTTGGTGGCTTGGACAGGTATGGATAGACTTCAGATGTATTTTGTAAATAAAGATGATAGGGTTTATTAATGGCCTAATCAGAGAAAAGGAAAAGCAATCAAGGATAATTCTAAGTTGTCTTGAGGAATGGGAAAAGGAAGATTGGGGGAAAATGTTTAGGAAAGAGGGCAGAATGAAAGAATTCTGGTGGATAATGACACTTTTGAAATATATTTAGCTAGTTCAAATGAAGATATGAAGGAGAGCGTTGGATATATAAGAGAAGACAACTTTGGGACTTGAGAGAAAACAAGCAGTATTTTTATTTAGGGCTGGTGTTGGTCATCTAAGAAGAAAAAGAAGAGAAGGGAAGCTTTGAATGGAGGCCTGGGACATACCAGCATCTTTTTTATCCAGAAACCAAGTCAAACCTATGTAAACAAAGAAGGAAAAAAAATGGAAGACCAGAAGGAATCTGAGGGTCTCTCAGGGATCCAGATGCAAAATGTGGAAGAAACTTCCATGAACTCTGGACATCTCTCTTCTCTTTCCAATAGCTTCATTGCTGAGTCCATTTGCTTTATTCTTTCCATCCAAAAAGCAGACTTGTCAGTTTGTCTCTGTTCATAGCCACTATATAGCTTTTATATTTTCCTCTTCATCCAAGAGAATAGACTAGACTTATGGGTAAGTTTTCATACTCGTAATGAGAAAGGACACTGCTGACCAATGTAGGGTTCTGTAGGTTCCATGGTCCAATAAACTATACCCAGGAGATTTGGGTCATGTGAGAGAAACATGGCTGCTGGGAGCTTCAACCTGTGGGTAAGAGGTGCTTCTCAGAGAAAGCAGTTACTGTGAGCTGGGCATTTAATTCTGTCTTTATCTGGTACACATTTTGCCTGTCTCAAGTTTGCACATTTGTCACATGCTCCCTGCTGTGCTGTTTCATGCTCCCATGGCTTTCCTCAAGCTATTGGCTCTGCCAGAAATTCTGAACCTTTTTTTGCCCATCTGTCTGACTTAGCGCTCCGGCTTCCATAACAAAACTCCATAGGCAGAGTGACTTAAACTACAGGCATTTATTTTTTTAATTTCTGGTGGCTACAAGTCCAATCCAGGAGCCAGCACAGTTAGGTTCTGATGAGGGCATTGTTCCTGGCTTGTACATGGTCACTGGTCACTATTTTTGTGGGAGAAGGGGAGAGGCAAGTACTTGGTATGTGTCCCAGGCTGACCTCCAACTCATGATCCTTCTCTCTCAGCCTTCTATGGGGTGGGATTACAGGTGTGAACCACTATGCCAGGTGATAGTCACCTTCTTGCCGCATTCTCCTATGGTGTCAGGGAGGAAGACAGAGCAAGCTGTCTCATGTTTCCTTTTATAAGGGCATTAATCCTATCCAACCTTTTCAAACTCTAATTACTTCCAGTGGCCTTATTTCCAAATACCTTCACACCATTGGTTAGGGCTTCAACAATGCGATTTAGAGAGAGACAATTCGGTCCACCACTCCATCTAACCCTTTCTCATCTTTTGGGGCTCACATCCCCTGCAGCTTCCTTCAAAAAGCCTTTCCAGATTTTCCAGGCTGCTGAGTGCCCTTTCACATTGAGAGCACCTGGGATACACATCGATTGGAACACTTTACCACATTGTGTTCAAACTACTCCTTCACATCCTGCCTCTCCTCCAGGGCAGGACTGTGTCTCATTTCATACTGTATCCACAGCTTTGTCACATGACAGACTCTCAAAATCTGCTGGGTGAATTCAAGTAACAACTGGTTGAGATAACAACACCAACTCGTAAATTATAATAATATAGTCTATTTAGTGTACGACAGAAGCAGGTTCAAGGTGAAGAGGCAATATGTTACTAATTCCATCTCTGGTGTCTGTAATGTGTCCCCAAAGTTCAAATTACATTGAAAACTTAATCTGAGATGCAGTGGTGTTGGGAGGTGGGGGGGGTCTATTGAGAGGAGAGAAGATCATGATGGTTTCTACTTCATGAATGAGTTAATTCCTTCATTTCAGGAGTGGTGTAGTTACCATGAAGTTGGGCTTATTTAAGTATTGCCTCTGCTTGCTCTGTTGCCCTCTCCTGCCCTTCCATTTTATGCCATGAGATGATGCAACAAGAAAGCCTTTGCCAGATGCAGACCCTTGACTCTGGACTTCACAGCCTTCAGAATCCTAAGACATGAATTTATTTTCTTTGCCAATCACCCAGTCTCCTGTATTCTGTTATAGCAGCACAAAGTGGATTAAGACACCTGGAGAGGGAAATGATGCCTCCTCAGGAGTTACGACTTCTGAATTGGGATTTTGGAGGTGTTTAGGAACTCTGGTGGGTGCCCACGCATGCACGCGTGTGCACACACACACGGACAAGTTGGAGATGATAGAGATGGGATCCCACTCCAGTACCTTGTGTAGTTTGGAGAACATAAAGAGAGATACATAAAAAATTCTGCCTTTTGGAGATGCATTTTAATTAGATGGATGAGTGTGAGCAGAGGTGCCAGAGTCCAGTGCAGAATTATTTGCTTTTGGTTAATAGTGCCATGGTGGTTTGCAACAAAGAAATGTGTCTACAAAATGAGTAGGAAGAGAACTCACCCAGCTTCGTCTCCCTGACTGCACAAAGAGGCCTAGCAAGACCTAGCCAGAGAAAAGAGTGGACCAAGCAGAGGAGCAAGGATTGAAGGAGTAGGATCCATGGGCAGGAAGTAATTCATTCTTAAATAACTACTACTTTTTAACCACTGGGTACCATTTGACACTAGTACTTTGTTCACAAAATACTGATGGCAACAGCATCCCTACCATCCATCATTCTCACAAGGCTAATTATATGTGCCATGAACCATGTAAAGCACATAACACACACTGTCTCAGCCAATACTCCAAACAACTGTATGAGGGAGACACTACCTAGAGAAAATTCTCATGCTCCATAAGAACCAAATGCAACTCATCCAAGGTTCAAAGCCTTGGAATCCTCTTCCTCTAACATTTCTGACTGACTCCTGCTCATCTCTCGGGTCTCTGCTCACACATGGTCTTCATCACTACATTTCAAGCCATCTTCTGGGCTCTCTCACAGCAACCGGTTTTTATACTTTGTAGTGGTTATCCATTTCTATGTAACACATTGCCACAATTTTTCTTAAGGCAACACGTTAGCTCATAGTTCCTGGGGGTTTGGAGTTTGAGCTTAGCTTTCTTGGGCCTTCTACTTCTCAGTCTCTCTTAAGGCTCCAGTGAAGAGTTCAGTCAGGGCTGAGGTCTCATCTAAAGACTTGAGTGGGGAAGCATCTGCTTTCAACCTTTTATGGGTTTTGATGGGCCTTGGTTAATTGTGGCTTGCCAGACTGAGAAATTCAGTTCCTTGATAGTTGTTGGTTGGAGGCTACTCTCAGTTCCTGGCCATGGCAGTCTTCAACCTGGTAGTTTGCTTCATCCATCATCTGTGCCATATTCTGTTGCTTAGAAGCAAGTATCTGGGTTTAGTTCACACTTAAGAGGAAAGGATTACACGAAGTTGTGAATACCAGGAGGCAGGTGTCATTGAGGGCCATTTTAGAATTTGCCTGCCACATGCTTATAACATTTAACCTAAGTTGTAGTTGCTTGTGGGTTTGCCTTCCTCTTGTTTAGCGCCTTACATCACCTGTTGTGAGGACAGGGTTGTGTACAGTTCTAGCTATAAGCTGTAGCATCAATCTTGGCATTTCATGGGTGCTCAGTATTTGTGATGAATGAATGACTTGTTCAGGATCACATAGCTGGACTTCAGCATCAGTGGGGTGAGAAGTTAGGACTGTCTGTCAGCAAAGCTCTGATCTTTTTTGTTCCCATGAACAAAAAAGGGAAAAGGGGAAGGTATGTATTGTTTTTGGAAGAGACCATTGTGCTGCCTGATGAAAACCATTGAAGACCCTGTTCTTACCAAGATTAAAATATGAATTACTTGGCAAAACTTCACTTCCTGGAGAATGGAAAATTGACTTTTATATCCACTAATTGATGTAATGATCTTTCTTCAGTTTTATTGTCACCATAAAAATCTAAAGAGCTCAAATATCCTCTCTTCAAATTGTAAAAGAAATAGGTAAAATTCAATTGTTCTTATCTCCTCATAAAGTTTCAGCTTTGGATAATCTCAGTAGTATCTTTTAAGATTTAATTAATTTAGGATGTAGTGAAGGAAATATTACTGTGGTATGGTAGAAAATGTCAGTTTGAAAACGTTTGAATCTTAGTTCCAACTATGGCTCTATGACTTTAAAGAAATTTCTTAACCTTCCTGGACCACAATCCTCATTTTAAAGTGTATCCTAGACTTCAGTGTTGTGAAGATTTTTGAGAGATTATGTGTGTGAAACTGCTGTTGTATGCTAAGCTATCAAAAAATGGTGATTACTTCTACTTATTGCAGACTATAGTATACAAAATAAGTTTAAAATAACAGGAAAATGAAATGTGTAGAGAAGGTAGAATTTCTAACTATCACTTCTCAGTCCAGGGTTAAGAAGAAATATATACCCTAGAGGTCTGACGGGAGGTCAGACAGATTCCCATAAAGATGGAACAACATGGAAACTATGCTCTGATCATTGATGATTGGGAGTTTCTTTCGTGCCTGTGCTGAGAATAGAGTGGTCCTCAACTTACTTGAATTTTCATTGCATTCTTTAATCAGTGGGGTGACTGAGGATTCCTTCTCTGTAACAGCTTGGAGTAGAGTGCCTATGAGGCAGGAAAAAGTTTGGAACATGAGTTGCGTTTTGTTCTCATTGTCTTCTCTCTCTGTTTCAAGAAGGTGATTGAGACTTTAGCTTCTCTGCTTCTGTTGCTTCCAGGGAAATGTACTGCAAAGTTGATGGAAGGCAGCCTGTTATTTTGGCTTTAGGTGGTCTGAGCTCCTCAAAAGAACTGGAGAGCAACCAACACCTTTGGGAACAGGGAGGTCAAAATTCTGGGTAGAGAAAGGATATAGATTCAGGTTCAGGGGCCAGTGATTTCCTAAGTGCAAGACTCATGTTCTCGCCATCACAGTCCCTGGGACCTTAGAGGGGAGAGTCTGTATCTTTAGAGCTTGCAGTTCCAGCCTTGGCTCTCACATCCAAGCCCATGTGCCATAGACACTCTTGGGGCTCTGCCTACATCTCCAGACCCCACTTTTCTGTACATTTCTGTGGACTTCCAACAACCTGCCAGGAAGTGCATCTCTTTGCCTAGAGCTGTGGAGGCCCACTGCTCTCATCAGAGCAGGACAAGAGTGCCAGAGAAACAATGCCCTGGGAGCAAGCCTTCTACCAATGACCCTAAGGAACTGAGTATAAATACTCCTGCTTTCCTTTCCCTTAGTGGGGATAACTCTGAAGAGGGTACTTTGCAATGTTTCCCATAATTTTACCATGCGATGAAACTCTAGTCACTCAATCCTTTCATTGCTACCTTTTCAACTCTGCCTTGCTTTCTCCCTTCCCTACCAGTGGTACTTGTACCTCCTAAGTAAACCATCTGCTCTCAAATCTGTATCTCAGGATCTGCTTCTGAGGAACTCAAAATAAAGTGTCAGGGAATGAATGGACGACCCTCCCCTCATAGAACTAAGGCAAGGACATTGAGCAACTAGCAGTGGCCAGTGTAACCAAAGACCTCAGGAGGCTTCCTGTGTCTTCACACATCTTGCGGTGAGCAGAGTGCAGTAGTGGGCTGAGGATTCCATGTGAGTGACTATCAAGAACAATTGGAGAGAATCCAAATGGGCAAGAAAAGATGATAGAGTATACTCCCTGAACACACCTGTCCTAATTATCTCTGCCTCTCCTTGTCTATCAGCTGCAGATCTATGCATTGTAGAGACTGATGCTAGAATTATTGTTTATAGAAATGCCAATAGTTCTGTGAGGTGGGCTACAACTGATTATTGCTCTATGTACAGGTACATCTTGCACCTATCTGCAAATTCACTTTAAGGTTCCTTACCTGCCTAAATAGGTGTGATTCTTCCAACTCCTGCTTCAACAGGTTCTAATAGTTTCATCATTATTAACGTGCATGCAAAATTTTTCACAATCTTCATTTTATATTTATATGAAATTCATGATTATGTCTTTAAAATTATCCATTATTCTTTAATATGGCTAAGATTAAGTTCTCTGTGTCCTGGTGCAATGGGGGAGGGCAGACTTCGATTTAAGGATCCTTCTGGAAGGATACATAAGAGCTTGTTAACACTGGTTGTGCTTTCAGGGATGGAAATTGGAGGGCTAGGGACAGACTTGAAGGAGGAAATTTTTATGTGTATTATGTTGTTCCTTTTGAACTTTACCCTTTCATATAAATTAAAAATATCAAGGAAAAATAAAATAAATTGAAACTGAATCAAAATAAATTTAAACGTGAATTAATAAAAATCAAGAAAGGAAACACAAGACTAAGACTAAAACATTTAGTAAAAGAAAAAATATAGAATTTCTAGTGGTCCCTCTGTCATTGAGAAAGGGTGGACAAATTTTTACTTAATATGGCTATTACAATTTCTTTTGTGGAAACCTTTTGAAAGTATTTAAAGTGTTGATACAGATGCATATAAACAAACACATATATTCATATAATGTGCATATATGTGTATATATGTATACTTTAATCAAGAATAATCTTTTCAGTTGTGCATGTAAGTAGCAGATGTAAATTCTCCACAAATCCAGGCAAACAAAAAGTAGTTATTTTCCCTAAATCACTTTCCCATTGTATAGCTTTTTAAAAATTTATTTCTCTAAGCAGTAATACATTAAAATGGTACAAAATTCAAAGGGAGTAAAATTATAGAGTGAAAGGAAGGCAGTTAAGTAGATGACAGCTTTTTATTTCAAAAATTCATGCAATTTTATTTTATTTCATGTGTAAGTGTGCTTGTTTTGGAATAAATATAATGTTTATCTCTCCACATTGTTAAGAAAATTGATGCTGTAAGGAGGTTGATTGTGTCTGTCTTGTCTTTTCTCACCACCTGGCACAAAATCCCATAATTCCACAGGCTTGGGCTCTCCTGTTTGATGAGGCATGGACAACCTCGTCACTGAGTGTATTATTTTATCTTTGT